>NC_137804.1:3179167-3216667 GCF_963383645.1 Muscardinus avellanarius | reverse complement strand
TGCACCTGCAGTAAAACGGAGGTCAGAGTGGACATGGACCACTTTAAGATGGGCAGGCTCCGAGGAGAGGCGGGATCCACTGAGGCGTGCAGGGAAGGTGGCCTGGGCAAAGGCCTCTCGAGATGGAGGCGACAGGGCCCTGTCTCTGGACTTTGAGCCTCCAGGTCCTAGCCACAAGCGGGCTCCAGATCCCCACATCCAGCACAGACCCCTGCGCAGCCCAGCCTCTCTCCATCACGGACCGGGCCGCGGGGAGCCCGCTTCTGCCCTGGGTCTGTTAGGTACAGAGCCTGTCTGGGGCAGAGGGAAGAGTCCACCTTGGCTTGATATGTAGCACAGGAGCAGGACACCAAGGCACACCGGGATGGCACGGCAAGACGCGGGCGCACCAGGATGGCATGGTAAGACGCGGGCACACCGCAGAGGGCCCAATGGCTTTGGCAGCAATGCATGGTCCTTAGTTTTTCAGGCTGTTAATACACAGGAGGTTTTAATACCTTCTTCCTTAATGCAGCACAGTCTAGTGTATAACGATTGCCTATTTGTGCTTATTGATTATTTGGGGAATTACTGTCCTCGTAATGTCAGGAGCTTATGAAGTCTTGCAGGAGCCCATGTAATAGCAGGAGACACTTCTGTTTGCTTGCTAGTCTCACTCACAAGGTCTCTTACGGAGGTCAGCGCTCCTTGCTCTCCTAGTCTAATTTTTTCTGCCCAGGTTTCCAGTGTCGATGAATCTGCACCCCTTCCTGCTCTCCACATCTCAGCTCTGAGCTCAAGTTCTACTAAGATAGAGGTGATGAGCTGTCCTGCTGCCTGGGGCAAGGGAAATCCTCCAGAGACCACACTTCCCAAACTAAAAAAATGAAGACATAGAATCCGTAATGAGGAAAATGCAAACTATGGAAAATGCTCTTTCTGCTGAGCCTTTGCTGTCCTTAGGCACATGTGCATTACTTAGTTGTCGAATGATCTTTTGACATCAGTGCTAGCAGAGTTTCCATTGTACAGGTGAGGGATGGAGCTAGGCAAAGAATCTGACAGCCTCGTGCGACCCTAAAGCCCAAGGCTCCACCCATCCTACATGTGTGCCCTAAACCTATGACACGGTGGTTACAGTGAGAGGCGGTCTATATCCCCGCCCCTCACACTTATTTTGGCCGACACAAAACACAGGAAACACCATCAGGCCGCTCCCAAGGCCCAGGCATGACACTGGCCCATGGCGGATACTCTCCCATGGTGGCTGGTTCACTAGCTTAACAAATCAATGGGTAAGTGGAAGAAAGAACCCACCTGCAAGCAGGAAGCTGCGTTTCAACCCTCCCTCCATGGTGGGACAAGTGAACGGGGCTTCTGATTGCCCCTTGAGCCTGGGCACAGAGACAGATGCGCACAGCTGGCTGTCCTGGTTGACTATTACATCACTTCCCACTGTCACACACAGGAGCAAAGAGAAGGCTCTTAGCCGGGCGTGGTGGTGCACGCTTGTAATCCCCGCACTTGGGAAGGTGAGACAGGAGGATCACACAGTTTCGAAGGCAGGCTCAGCTACTTAGTGAGGCTTTCAGCAATTTAGTGAGACCCTGTTTCCAAATAAAGTATAAAATAGGTCTGGGAGTGTAGCCCAGAGATAGAAAGCCCCTGGGTTCCACAAAAAAAATAAATAAATAAATAAAGAGTACCACAAAAGAGAGGGGGGGGGGCTCTTAAAACCTGGCTGGCGGGCAACGCCTGGAGCTTGCTTCGCGTGCTCATGGGCATCGGGCTGGCAAACCCCAACCCCATGCCAGAATGGAGAAGCAGAGCTGAGTGTCTGGAGCCCAGGGAGAAGCCAAGCGGGGTCAAGGCGGTCGGAGGTGAACTCCGCTCCTGGAATCCCGGGTGCCGCGGCTGGTTACCAAAATAAAGAGATTAAGTAGTTGCATGTGCCTCGCGCTGTTTGTGCTTGGCCTGTATTTTCTCAGTTGTGCGTTTGGACGGGGAGAGCACATCCCTCAGCTCAGGGGCTGTTTGCTTTCCGTGTACGTTGTTATTTTCCGTGCACTGCTGGGACTCCGGTCTGGTCTCCTGCCATTATGACGTCCTGCTCCTGCCCTTCTTACCAGCCAGGTCTTTTTCTTCCCGAGCTTTCTTTCCCTAGCTGGTCTGGCCCTGGCTTTACCAAAGGGCCTGCCTGGCCTCATGGTGGAACGGGCAGAGGCTAATTTTCAGAATATTGACATGCATAGATGGCTTCTGTCTGGAAGGGTAGCCCGAAGGGTTCAGTCCTACCATCCTAAACAACATTAGCTGGTTTTAAATCTAACATGGCATCTTATTCCAGCATTTCTCCCCCCCCCCCCACCAACTACCTAGATCTTGGTCCTGCCCGTTCCTCGGCCCCTATCCCTCTGCTCCAAGAGCCTCTCCGCCTCCTCGCCCAGCAGCTTGCTCTGCACCACACGTCCTGTGAAGGAGACTGCCCACAACCCCTGCAGCCAGATCAAGGGTTTGAGTCCTGGACCCTGGACTCTGAGGCTCCGTTTCTTCACCTGTGAAATGCATATAACATGAGCACCCTCGGGGCTTGGGGCTTGGTTTCATTCTCATCAGTTTAGAACTAAAGGCATTTTAACCCTAAAGCAAGCTTGCCACCTGTCAGCTGTCTCTTTGCCCACAGCAGCATCCTCCCAGTACAGGATCGCATAGCAGTACCGGTCCTGGAGAGGAGACTTAGCCCCCTGCGCAGCTGCCGAGGGGAGCGTGCATACTCAGAAAGCAGCTCTTCCTGGGAGGGTCTCGAGGGAGAAGACTGGGGGAAACTATATCTTACCACTGCTCTCCTTGGACCCCCACCTCAACCAAATCTTTAAAAGTTGCCACTTTATGATGAGCTAAGCATGTTAGAAATACTCTCCCATTTCATCCTCACAATGCTCCTAGGAACTGGTACTGTCAACACCCTTTCCAAACTGGGAGACTGAGGTACCAGCAGCCGTATCCAGCCTCGGCCCAGTCCCCTGTGCAGCTCCCACGCCTCCCCAAACACCTCGCTGCTGCTTTACTGAGAAGCTCAAAGCAAGCCCAGACTTGTGCACTCACAGAAGGCTGCCATCTGACCTGTAGGCAGGACGATGGCCAGACCCCATTTCGACCCCATCTGCGCAAACTCCACAGATCCCCACTCCAGCGGCCTGCTGCTGGGCCAGCACTGACGGCCTCTGGGGCTCTGACCCAGCTCCCTGAGCCTTTGGGACTCCAAATGGTCCCCAAACCCATTCTATGTCTTTACCTCCTTCTAGGATCCAAGGTGGGCTAGCCTTCCAGCACCCATAACCCAAGAAAACATCCCTTCCTTCGTTCCATGGCAAGTCAATTCCATGTAGACCAAGAAAAGGGTTTGTGTGTGTGTGTGTGTGTGTGTGTGTGTGTGTGTGTGTGTGTGTTACTGGGGATGGAACCCAGGGTTATCTCCAGCCCTATTTTTTTTTTTTATTCTTTATTTTGAAACAGGGTCTCACTAAGTTGCAGAGGGCCTCACTAAACAGCTGAGGCTGGTCACGAACCCGGAATCCCCCTGTCTCAGCCTCCCCCAAGTACTGGGGTTACAAGTGTGCAGCACCACGCTGGGCTTGGGGAAGAGGTTTCAAAGCAGAAATCAAGCGAGCTTAGGCTAGGGATGGGATAAAGGGCAGTCCTCCGGGCCGCTGCTGCGGGGGTAGCAGGAGTGTGCAGACAGATCCAGGGGCCTGCTGGGAAGGAAAGCGACACAACATATTCCAGATGCTGCCAAGACTCAAGCCATGATGCTCAGGCTTTTTTAAGGTCCAGAGGCAGGATGACAAGAAGAGCCCAGGCTTTGCACAGAAGGAAGCTCTAACTCCCAAGTTCTCCAGCAAAGGAGGAGAAGACAGCCCCACAGCCGACCCAAGAACTCAACCCTGAAAGAAATCTTCAAGCTTCATTCCAATTGCTGTCAACGTTTTCTCTACCAACACCCAACCCCCACCTCCAGCAGCACAGAGGCAGCTCCAATATGGGGCGGCTGGCCCCCTTAGGAAAGCCTGGGGGGGAGGGACAGGCGCATTGGGGCCCCACACGCCAATGGACTCCTTCCATCCCAGGTTACATAACCTCCAGGCCGCAGCCAAGGTCTGAACAGAAAATTAAAAAAAAAAAAAATGCTCCAGCCAGTAAATTCCAGGGGCATTAGACAAATGGTCCTTTTAAATAAACAATAGCTTTAGTTTTTTTTTTTCTTCACACAGACATGATGAAAAGGAGGTGGAAAAAATAAAAGGAAGAAACAGATCCTTTCCAGTGGAGTAGCAATGGCATTAGCAGAGCCCAAGTCCTCCGTTCACCCAGGGCCCTGCGCCCGGCAGGAGGGGGCAACAGAAAGCCCCCCCACCAGGTGGACTCTGCCCAGCAGACTCCCCTGGGGGCAGGACCTCCTCCACCTGAACCACCCTGATAACCCCAGGGTTGCACGAGGGAGACGGCTGCCACTGCCTGGACTCTTCCTAACAAAGCTACAGGGCGCCCTGCGTAGGGCGGAGGAGCGGGTACAGAGAGGTTGGCTGTGTCGGAAACCCTCTGCCGCACCGAGCAGGGGTGAGGCAGACCCTGCTGCCTGCCTTCCCCCCAGGGCCCACCCATTGGGCTGCAAATGGGACCCAGGAGAGCCCCTTGGCCTAGGCAAGGTTTGCGGGTTGTGCCAAGGAGCAGGGCGGATGTTTCTTGGAAAGTGTCCGGGCTGATGTCTCCACCACAAGTTATAAGCGGAACAGGGCTGGTGTGGCCACAGCTCGGCATTTAGGCCCGGGAACAATGTATCTTCAGGCTGAGCCCTGAAACCCCAGGGAAGAGCCATGCTGGGAAGCCAGTTGGAGGAAGAGAACCCAGCCCTCCTTCCTGTTGGCTCCCCAGCGCACACACGCCCTTGCAGGCTGGCCTCCACCCAGCCCCGAGTATCTTCCTTCTTTGCTTTGTCAGGGCTCTCCAGGATGGAGCCAGCCAGTAGAGCACAGCTGGGGTAGCTCGAGGACAGGGCCTGGCTCCCTGGGGAGGGCCCAGGCAAACGCCTCCTGAAAGGCAAGGTGGTATCCTCAGATATGAAGAGCGTCCCGGTACAGCATAAATAAGAAGAAATTAAAAAAAAGATGAAGAGCCGCCCCCAACCTTCCCGGGGGCGTGAAGATGGACGGCTTGGCTAGACTGTCCACACACATGTGCAGAAGACCACGCACTGTGGGATGGAGCCAGATAGAGTGGGGAGGGCAGGTGTGGTGGCATATGCCTGTAATCCCAGTATTTGGGAGGCTGGGACAGGAGAATCACAGGTTCAAGGCCAGCTGCAGCAATTTAGCAAGACCATGTTTCTTTTTTCTTTCTTTCTTTTGTGGTACTAGAGATTGTATTCAGGGGCATCCTACCTCTGAGCTACACCTCCAGACCTATTTTCCTATTTTTTAGTCTTTATTTTGAAACAAGGTCTCATTAAGTTGCAGGAGGCCTCACTCATTAAGTAACTAAGAGAACTTTGAGCTACACCTCCAGCCATATATATATATATATATATATATATATATATATATATATATATATATATATATATATGCCTGACTCAGTAGGGCCATGCATTTTTTTAAAAAAAATTTATATATATATATATATATATATATATATATTTTTTTTTTTTTTTTTTTTTTTTTTTTTTGCGAGTCTGGGGATGGAACCCAGGGACATTCGATCTCCGAGCTACACCCCATGCCCTATATTTTATTCTTTATTTTGAAACAGGGTCTCACCAATTTATGGAGTGCCTCACTATATAACTGAGGCTGTCTGCAAACCACAATCCTCCTCCGGTCTCAGCCTCCCAAATGCTGGGATTACAAGTGCGCGCCACCACACCCGGCTTTATTTTTTGTTTTACACAGGGTCTTGCTAGGTTACTGAGAGTCTCGTGAAGCTGCTGAGGTTAGCCTGGAACCTGTGATTCCCCCATCTCAGCCTTCCAAGTACGGGATTACAGGCATGCAGCACCATGCCCGGCTTGACATTCAGAGGGAGATTTGACAACCTATAGAAAGAGCGAGCCAGTAGGTCCTTCTTAGGAGGATATGTGGTGGTACTTTCCAGACAGCAACCAATGGAATCCCCTGGCCTGGAGGCATCTGCCTAGAGCTAGCCCTTCTCAGAGCTCCCTGGGAACACTTTCTGCATGGCCCAGACAGAGTGAGGGCGGGATGCTGCGTAGAGAAGTTTTCCTGTTACAACATGACAATTTCCGTTATCCTTGCATCCGGCATTAAGAGGGATATTGAACACAAATCTGCTAGTACCATTCTTCCCCTCCAATCCTGGTAAAATAACATTGGCGCAGGCGTGTTAGCCAAGAAGCAGCTCTAAAGGCCAAGTGTTTGCCTAGGAAACAATGTATGTCAAGCCTCAGCAAAGTGTACGGTGGTAAGTGTGGCACACTCTTCTTTACTACCACTGTCACTGATGGATGTCTCCCTGGTCAACGGACCGAAATGTATGAGAATCCTGAGCCAGGCCCAGTGCTTCCCATGCGTATTAATACAAATCACTCAGATGCAGGTTGGAAATGGATTCTTAGGCATAGCCCAGGCCCAGCAACTGCATGCCTGGGATTCTGAATTCTTGACTGAACAATATCTTCATCGGGGAAGTTTGGGAAATATCCCGATGGTTCTCAAACTCACTTGGGAAATTAAAATATGGGTATCCTTTTCATCCTGCTTAAAAAAATGCATGGCCCCACTGAGTCAGGCATACTAGCGCTCATTACCTCTTCCCAAATTAAGTGAGGCAATCATAAACGGAGTTTTACACGTGGTTCCTCATGTTGACGCTTCTTTACAGCCACAAACATTCCCCAGTCCCCTTCTTGGAATATGATATGGTAGAAATCATACCTGGAAAGTAAAGTTCCCATGACTGATGGACAAAAGGATGCACTTGAAAGAATCCCTGCCTAATTGTTTCAAAGGGTACATCAACCGATTTCAAGACAGTTAAACATCTATCTGAATTCACTCTGATAAGTTTACTTTGCCAGGTTCTCGGGAGAGGAACGCTGGCTGGAATAACCTCCGATCTGACATCCTGTAGGGTTTTCAGGCTAAAAGACTTGACCAAATAGTAGTATGGAGGCCAGAGAAGAGGAAAAACAAGGATGCCTAATCATCTAGTAGGCGCTTACTGAGCACCTGCTATGTCCATGATGGCCCTGGCCAGGAGCCGATGTCTCTGGCAGACAAGGAGACTGTGAAGAATCCACTGAAAGGAATATTTACAAGACGGCAGGTTTAAAAGGAAGACTCCATAGTAAAGCACTCTAAGGGGCTAGCAACAGCGGTGGCTGCTAGATTCAGCCCAAGTCTAAAGGGGGAAAGGAGGGAGTGGTCACCAACATCTCTAAGTGGTCAGAAATGGCCTCTTGGCAGAAGCTCTGGCCTTCCACAGAGGGCATGGTCATCCCAACCTGTGGCCAGGCGTTCTTCCATCCCCTCATTAATCCCACTCAAACCCAAAGGGAAAGGTCAGCCTCCGGGTGCAAAGCTGGGGGGGAATAACAGGAGAGTGGACCCAGAGCAGTGAGTGGGGAGGACTTAAGCTGTCCAGTGAGAGCCGGATCCTGCCGCAGTACGTCTTAACCCCCCTGGATTTCTCATGAAGTGAGGATTTCTCATCTGCCCCCTACCCCACCTGGTACACCTGCCCTTTTGTCATTGACCCCCAGCTTCCTCTCGCCAGAGGCAAACTCCATTCCCACCCAGGATGCTAGACTGGGCCACATGACGTGCTTCAGCTGGGGCACTAAGAGAAGAAACAGTACCGGTTCCTAGCTGCCCCTTAAGCGGCCTCGCACGCGCCGTTCCCCCCTTTTGTACTTCTGCAGAGTACAGTACCCCTGTTCTTCTTCCAACTATGGGCTTATGTCTTTAACTCCAAAGGTTTGTGCAGAACCTTCAAGACCAAATAGCTGGACTCCTCCATCCCTAGTCCCTGGCCTGGCAGTGATTGGATGGGCCAATAACCGATGGTGCTGATGCTGATTGTCAAGTAACATCAGCATCCCTGCCTGCAATCCTGCCGCCAGGCAGCCCTGCCTCCTCTCCAGAGAAAACCAGCCTCTGCTGTTGTTCCTTCAGAGCAGGCCCGGAGCGGGGTAGGAGGAGGAAGAACAGGAGCAGAAAACGAGAAATACCATATGCGTTCGGCCATCTTCCTCCCTTAAAAACCAATCCCTATTTGGAAATGTTTGCTGCCCCTTCTTAAAAAGAAAAATGACCTCAGGGCTGGAGGGGGGGAAAAATCCCCCGCCTGTCCCCACTCAACAGGTTCTCTGACAGCCTAAACACAGCTGTGCGGCGACTGCTATTTTTAGGCCCTGCAAATTCTGGCCTCTCTTTTTCTCTCTGAAATATTCTCCACCGATTTGCCAAAGTACGTTTTATCGCAGCTTTGACTCCGCGACGATAATTCTATGAGTTTGAAATGGTCCTCAGGGGCGTGGGTTTGCTGCTGGGGTCATTATTTTAGGAATAAACTCAGAAAACACGGGAAGGGTTTCTTCCTCCTTGGAGGGGAGGCTGCCTGCCTCTAATTGCTTCCAGAGCCGCAATTATGAACAGGAAGAGGAGATGCTGCCACCAAGCCCATATCTTTAAGAAAGAAAGACTGGCAGGGGAGAAAAAGGAGGAGGAGCAGGAGGAAGAGGAAGAGGTAAAAAGGAAGAAGGAAGGAAGGAGAAGATGGCCAAAATACAAGTTACTAGAAACTCCCCCAGGGACAGTACTTCTCAAAGTGGTTCTACACCCAGATTTCCAGGTACCCCACGTGCACACACAGAGATGCCACCATCATGGTTCTCCCTGCGCGTGGAGCCCTGGCCCTGCCTGTGACCAGCCACTCAGTATCTGCCCTTTGGGAAGCTTGCTTAGACTCTACAGCCCAGTCCAACCCTACCCTGGGCTGGCTTTCCCTTTGTCCTCTCTCTCAGTGCGCCAGTACCATTGAAGGTGTTAATAAGGCAGATATCGGGGTCTCTAAAGCTCAGGAGACTGTCACTTTTCACACCTTGATCAGTGCTGTCCAGCTTGATTCTGGAAGTCGCCATCTCAACATCTCAATGGGGTAGATGGTTGGGACACAAGAGTTTCAAGGCAAGAGCAAAAGAAGAGTTGGAGCCAGGCATGGTGGCACACACCTGTCATTTCAGTACTTGGGAGCCTGAGATTGGAGGGTCCCGGGTTTGAGGACAGCCTCAGAAACATGGTGAGGTCTCTTAGCAATTTAGTAAGGCCCTGTTTCAAAATATAAAATAGGGCCAGACATGGTGGTGCACACTTGTAATCTTAGCATTCAGGAGGTTAAGACAGGGGGATCGTGGTTCACAAAACAGCTTCAGCTACTTAGTGAGGCCGTTTGCAACTCGGTAAGACCCTGTTTCAAAATAAAGAATATAAAGCCGGGCATGGTGGCGCACGCTTGTAATCCCCGCGCTTGGGAGGCTGAAACAGGAGGATCACATGGGTTCAAAGCCAGCCTCAGCTACTTAGTGAGGCTTTCAGCAACTTAGTGAGACCTTGTTTCCAAATAAAGTTTTTAAAAAAGGGTCTGGGAGTATAGCCTGGAGGTGAAAAGCCTATGGGTTCCACCCCCAGTACCACAAACACAAAAAATAATAAATAATATAAACTAGGGCTGGTGGTGTAGCTTGGAGGTAGAATGCCTTTAGGTTCCATCCCTAGTACCGCAAAAAGCATGTATATGATTATGTATAATGTATATTATAAAATAGGGCTGGGGTGTAGTTCAGGTGGTAGGAAGACTCTGGGTTCAACCTCCAGAACCAAAAATTTTTAAAAAATTTAAAGTGGAGCTTGGTCCAGCTCAGTGCATTCAACACCCAACATGGCCCAACAATAGGTTCCCCCTCCTACTCTGATCCGGCTTCCCATACAGTGCGGGCATCTACAAGTGTCCAGCAGGCACCCCTGATTCCTTGTATTCCAGCCCCAACCCTGGAACTTGTGTTTGTTCATCCTCTTTCTTCTTCTGTCCAGGTCTAAGAATTAACCATTCCTACAACTTCTACCCCCAAAGATCTCCAGAACCTTCTATGATCACCTGTCCCCACACCAGCCCATTGTCCTCACCTCGTAGCTGGGTTGTCTGTTTCCACTCGTGGCAGCCCAGCCCCCACATCTATTCTTTCCATACAGCCAGAGTGATCTTTTAAGAACACTCATCATACCCTGTTGCCGCCCTGCTTCTCAAAGTGCAGAGATTAACTCTAACTTCTGAACGAGGCCAAAATAGCCCAACACAGCCGGGCATGGTGGCGCACGCTTGTAGTCCCTGTGCTTGGGAGGCGGAGACAGGAGGACCGCGCTGGTTCGAAGCCAGCCTCGCTGGCTTAAGAGACCCTGTTTCCAAATAAAAATGTAAAAATAGGTCTGCGAGTGTAGCCCGGAGAAGGGTTTCCAGGAACCCCAGTACCACCAAAAAAAAAAAAAAAAAGAAAAGAAAGAAATAGCCCAACACAATCTGGTCTTCATCTACCTCTCTGGGTTCTTTTTTATACATCATTTAGTCGAATCTTCCAAACAATCTCTTGAAGTAGAAATCAGTATCCATGTACAGAGGAGGGTGAGGAAATTTGGGCAAAAAGCCACTTGCCCAAAGCCATCAGACATAATGGCAGAGCTCAGCTTTACACCCAGATCTTCTAGACACTGAAGTCTACGCCCTTCCTATTTGACTCCCTCATTCTTCTCAGCCACATTCAAAATCAGAGAAAGGGCAGGCAGCCCCTGGGTCCCTTGATCATGCATGTCCAAAGGTCAGACCTGAGCTGATATGGGGAAAGGAGAATGGCTGCATGAACAAGCACATTTGGAATAAAAAAAGAAAAAAGATAAGAATGAAAATGAAGAGGAAACGAACGAGAAAGAAGAAAAAAACAGGCTCAATGAGAAACATCTGAAAAAGAATTTCATGACGTCGCTGTGTGCCTCCATGTGTTTCTGGGCAGAGCTCCGCTATACTCCCTTGCCAGAGGGCCAGGCCAGCTGTGATTTTCCCCTCTCCTTGCTCACTGGAGTCCCCGTGACATCACCTCTCCCGAGACCAAGTAGACACAGTGAATCAGCGGTCACGTGGGGAGGGCTCATCAAAGTGGCTCTCCGACCAGCAGCCAGCGCTTCCTTCCCTCCGAGAGCAAGAGTGAAGCCCTTCCTCCAGCCGCCCCGTCTTCCGTCCAGAGTGTTCCTGCAGTGGACTGTAGGTTTACGTAATCAGATTTCCAGGAGGATTCAGGCCCTGTAAATACTGGCCTTTCTTTATTCTCCCCGAAATATTCCGAGACTTTGCCAAAGTATGTTTTATCTTGGCCCCTGTAGCAACGTGAAGCACTAGCCTGAGTTTCCTTAGACAGATCCTATCTAGCTTTGTTGGTCAACAAACAATTAAAAAGTGGCATTCCCCCCCCCCCCCCGCCCCAGTGATCTCTCCCTAACATCCTACTCACTCTGACCAGTGGCGAAGGCGTCTGTCTTGTTTTGCTAACATCTGGAATCAGGTAAACTTCATCTGTAACTCTAGAAAGACTCTGGGTTCAACCTTCAGAACCAAAAATTTTTGTTTCTGGACAAACGTCGTTCACATGTCGTTCTGGTGGTTTTCATAGCCGAAAATAATTGGTTTTTTTTTTTTTTTTTGCGGATCTGGGGATGGAACCCAGGGGCATGCTACCTCCAAGCCTCACCCCCTGCCCTATTTTTTATTCTTTATTTTGAAACAGGGTCTCACTAAGTTGCAGAGGGCCTAAGTAGCTGAGGCTGTCCGCGAACCACCATCCTCCAGTGTTGGCCTCCCGAATGCTGGGATTAGAGCATGTTCCACCCTGCCCAGCTAACTGTTCTGATTTTATTGATAACTTTTTTGTTGTTGTTTGGTTGTTGCTGCTTTATCAACTTGAGCTCAGGGGCATTATGCCTCCCAGCCACACCCACAGCCCTTTTTATTTTTCATTTTAAAACAGGGTCTCGATAACTCGCTGAAGTGGTCCTGAACCTGCAATCCCGTCTCAGCCTCCTGAGTACTGGGGCCATAGGTGTGCGCCATCATGCCCGGCTTATTGATAACTATTGGAACCATCACCAATCGAGTAAACTTATGATTATGTAAAAGCCTTCTGGGAAGAAGTTCTTTTAAAAAGGTGAACAAGGAATCAGTCATAACTGCAGATCCCGTAAAGGGGAGCATAGTAGGAGACGGGGGCTGAATCGGACTCACTTGACTAAGCCGGGCTGTGCCCCACGCCCCGCAGTGCCCTGGGCTGCGGTCACACAAGGGACTCGAATACTGGGCAGAGCAACGATGCATGAGAGGCTGGACCGTGCCAGAGCCTGCTGGCTGCCCCTTTTCCCTTTTACTTATTTTTTTTAAATACTACTTTATTAATGTGTTATAGTTGCACATCATAACCTCATTCAGAGTGGTAGGGACATTCAGTACACAGTACTTTCCACTTTTAACCAGACTCAGTTGTATTCTGGTCACAATGTACCTGGCTAAAGGCACCAATTCCCAGTCCGCCTGGAAGAAGACAGCCAGTATCGTGTAAGCAGAAGCCATTCTACGAGCTGCCAGGAAAGCTCTGTAGAGGGCAAGGAATTCGCTGGGAGATGTACTTTTCTCTCTCCCTTCTTTTTCCCATCTGGAATTTAGACATGGTGGCCAGAACTCCAACAGCCCTCCTGAACCATGAGGTAGCTTGCAGGCTGGAAGGCATGTTCTGCAGATGGTGGAGCAGAAAGAGCGAAGCGTCCTGGGTCCTAAATGGTCACGGTGACAACTTTTAAAATTCGTATTTGGGTTTTCTGGAAGAGCGATGATGGTGTATAGTGAGGAACGGGCCGATGGGATAGGGGAGCGTCCCAGGGCGGTGGCAACA
This sequence comes from Muscardinus avellanarius, assembly GCF_963383645.1. Lineage (NCBI taxonomy): Eukaryota > Metazoa > Chordata > Mammalia > Rodentia > Gliridae > Muscardinus > Muscardinus avellanarius. The sequence goes on along the minus strand of NC_137804.1, from coordinate 3,203,691 downwards.
CGAATGCCCGATGCCAGCGCAGGGCCTTAGCACTTCCCTTGGGAAGAATGGGGACCTCGGTGTGATGGAGGCCGCAGCATGGCTGGGTCTCATACCCTTCACGTGACCTGGCCCCCATTCATCTCTTAACAAACCACACCTGCCTGGCTCCCCTTTCTCAGCCCTAGCTGACATGGGGCACATGACTCAACTGGAAGAGTATGAACAGCGCCGGGCGTGGTGGCACAGGCCTGTAATCCCAGTACTTGGGAGGCGGAAACAGGAGGATCGCAGGTTCAAGCCCAGCCTCAGTAACTTAGCAAGACTGTTTCTAAAGAAAAAATAAAAAGGCCTGGGGTTGTAGCTTGGAGGTAGAATGCCCCTCAACTTAATCCCCAGTAACACATGCACGTGTGTGTGTGTGTGTGTGTGTGTCTGTCTGTCTGTCTGTCTCTTTCACACACACACACACACACACACACACACACACACACACACACACACACACGTTATGAAGAAAACACCTTAGGACAGTCCTTGACCTTCCCTCTTCCCTCCCACCATGATGAGGCTTTGGAGCCTGGGCACAGAAATAGATGAGAATTTGCCAGAAGAACCCCTCTCAACATGTTGAGATTTTGGAGGAAAAGAGGCAGGTTTTTTTTCATCCCTACATTTTTTTTAGGGACTAAAGGATTCCAAACAAAATTCTTGATCCTATCTCAATCCAAAGAGGAACAGTGGGCCAGGAAATGGGGAGACGAGTGTCGTCTGTCCAGGTCCACAGACATAACAATGACAGTGGGGGCATGACGCGAGGGGCACGTGATCATGATGTGAACAGCTGAGTGCGGGCCACAGAGGACCTCACCAAGGGAATGCTACATGAGGACCAGGACAGCTGTCACCGTCCTTGGAAACCCATCCTAAAGCACACGGACCTTGACATCTCCCACCAAAACATAGCAGGGCATTCCTGTCCCTCTAAGGACACAGGTCCTTTTGAAGGAGGCAGGTTTTCTCCCCTCGCCCCGAGCTGGCTCAGAAGATACGCAATTCCTTCTAGAATGAGCTCATCCAAAACTTCCCAGCAATGAACTAAAATCTAACACTAAGCAGTACACTTCTAGGTTCCAAAATCCAACTTTTTTTCTTCCACAAAAAATTACACGTTTTTAATTTAAAAGGCAAAAAGAATAGGAGTCCGAGTATCTTTCCTGAAAGACATTTCTTCCACCTCTTAAATACAGGCATCTTCCCACCGCCAAAAAAAATAATTCTCTCTAGAACTAAAAATATCAAACTTTATTGAATATCTTTTCCTCACTAGAACCATATTTGGGCTAGAGATTAAATAGCCAAGATTCTTTAAAATTACATTATTATAATTTTTTAAAGTAAATAATGACCAAGGGAAAAGAATCCCAGATTTTTCCAATTCAACATAAAGATAACAGCACAGGATAATGCCTAAGCCCTCAGGGAAGAAAGACCAACACATTCAGGGCGACATTCAGGGCCCTATTTATAAACTAAATGATGCTCCCCACTCAGTAAAAATGTGTATGTATTTCCACGAAAGACTTAAGACTTTAAGGCATGTTCTGGGCACTTCGTCATCTTTTACAGGAAGAACTTAGAAAGCTTCCTGGTAGAAGTGAAAACTGGAGGCTTCCTGCACTGCCCCTCTTGTACCACGACTTAATGAAAACCAAGATGCAAAAGGAATTCAGGAAAAGCTACTAATGGTATAGGCGTGGGGGAGGGGCAGTCCTGTTATTCCAAAATTAAAGAAGTCGCTGAAAAGAACTTAATCTCCCCTGCTGTCATCCAGGCCTCTTCTTTCTGCCTTTTAAGGATACTTTCGAAATGCAATTGGCAAGATGGCCAGAAAAACTCCATTTGGATAACAACACCCTGAGCAGAATCACCCGGTTCCCCGGGTGGTCCCTGGGCTTTGCGCGGGTCTCCTGGGAGCCTACATCCACCCTTAGGCTTCTGCTCTCTCTGCTGTGGGCCCCCAGGGTGCCGACCCTGTTTCTGGCTCAGGTGGGGGCCAAGAGCATCCTCGGGATTGATGACAATAGTCAATGTCCAGCCAGGGTCCTTTTACATACAAGAGAACTCAACCAACCAGGATTCAGGGCACGCCTACCCAGAGAAGACTCCAGAAGCAGGACTGGGGTGCGGGGGCTGGAGCTCAGCCATGTATCACTGCAGCCCAAGATCATCATTCTGCCTATCCACGGAAGATGGGAGAGGTTGCATCTTGGGAAGAAAATGGTCCCTCTGCTCTGCCCACCCTGCCGGCCACCTGTGCTATAGCAGAGGAACGGAGCCCAGGGACTGCACAGCTCTGGGATGTGATCCCCACAGGCAGAGGTCGGCCTGTGTCAGACTGGACCCCACCACATCCGCAGCCCTGAGTCCTGAGCCATGACCACAAACACACACACACACACACACACACACACACACACACACACACACACACAGTTCGAACTGCACTAGGTCCCTGTACGGCTGTCCTCCGCTCTCTTCACCAGCCTTATGGGTCTGCTTAGGGGAAGTGCTCCTAGGGAAATACACTCCTTACACAGATCAAAAAGATCCTTGAAGGGCAATTTCAGGGTGGGGGTCTTCTGTAAGATTCTGAGAATATGCCCCAGCTCTGGAAGTCTGGGCCAAATGGCTTATGTCCAGCTGAGGCTCCGCTGCTGGTGTGGATCCAGTCTCCCAAGGGGACCTCCTCGGGCTGTGCCACCCAGAAGGGCCGAGCAGGCCCGCCAGGACAGCCTCCCTCTGCGCAGGAGGACGGGAGCTGCGGGGCCGCGGCCTCGCAAGGTCTGTGGTGCACATGGCCCGTGCTGATGGGAAACTTCCAAAGGCTCGATGACAAATCAGCTACGGGGCTAAGGGTAGACAACTCAGGAAGCGTAGGGGAAGGTAACCCCATCCCAGTGGGAGTTCAACAGCTTTCTAGTTGACTGCCTAAAACCCCGAGTCTTAATTTCAGATTGGATCTTAACCTAACAATCCTTGGCTGGGTGGCCGGCATGGCTACGGCATAACAGGAAAGAATACTAGGGGGGAAAAATCAGCGAAGGTGACTCTCGGGACAGATCCTTGGTTACGCCACACCTGATCCGAACCCAAAGGTCACAGAGCAATGTGATTTTGCTCTCTACTTAACTTGGAACCTCTCCAACCATGACTTAAAGTTCCACATTCTGAGGACACGAACATAGCTTGAAAATTAAAAGGATTATATGGGTAGAGAGTGGTTAATGAGAAGGAAATACTCTATCAATGGTCTTAGAGGAAATGCCCACCCTCTAAAGGGCAGGCTTCCAAATAAGCTTCACATCAATGTAAAAGAGTCTACATCCCATCTCCCGGGGCTGCTGATATCTATTCCCTCCCTTTTGACTTCAATATAAGCAAGGCAGGACCCTGCGGTGAGCTTTTCGCTTCCGAGATACAAGATAGAATTTTGTGGGGCCTGCACTAAGCATAAAGAAATCTTTAAAATGGTCTTCAGTAAGCTGGGCATGGTGGGACACACTTATAATCCCAGTACTTGGGAGGCTGAGACAGGAGGATCACAGGTCCGTGTCCTCAGCTACTTAGTGAGGCCCTCCACAACTTAGACCCTATTTCAAAATAAAAATAAAATAGGGGTGTAGCTTGGAGGTAGAATGCCCCTGGGTTCAATCTCCAGCAACACACACACACACACACACACACACACACACACACACACACAGAATGGTCCTTAGTAAGGTCAAATTTTCAACAGGATGAGAATATACTCCAGTGTCCAAGAGTGTATCCACTGCCATGTGAAGTGACTGTCCAGAAACACCATGAGATCGTGCACCTGCTCACCCTGCCTGACCCAGAAATAGACAGAGCAAATGTCTTTGGGTAAATGAAAGACCTGGCATCCGGTCTTTGGCCACAACCAAACTGACCTGACCCTGTAGGCAGGCTCCTCACCTACAGCAACCTGGGCCTAGAACACACACAATCATCTTTCTTTCTTCTTTATTTCTTCCCTTCCTCTCTCCCTTCTTTCCTTTTATCCTATGGAACTGGGGATGGAGCCTCTAAGCTACAATTCCCAGCCTGAGCCGGGCCTCAAACCTGTGATCCTCTTCTCTCGGCCTCCCAAGTACTGGGATTGTAGGACTGCACCACCATGCCTGGCTTCTTTTCTTTCAATGTAGAAATATATTTCCCTCTTCAACGTCATCTGCTTTCCTTCAGCTCGATACTCTTCCTCCCAAGGTCTTCCTGCCTTCCCCTTGAACTTGGGGATCTGGGTCACTGAAGGACTAGGACTCTGAGGCTGGATCACAAAGGCACTGTGCACAGGGACTCAGCCCTGCAGAGGGACCGTGCTGAGAGGACACACACAGGTGTGGGGCCAACAGGCCATCTGAGGTCCCTGGCACACACGTGACTGAAGATGCCCTGGGTGACTCTGGCCCCATGGCTAAATCTCTCCAGCTGAGGCCCCTAACATCATGGAACCTGGACAAGCCGTGCCCCATAGCCCAGTCCAAAGGACCCACAGAATCCGAGAGCAAAATAAGATGGTTGCTTCACACACTCATGTTCTGGGGGGTTTAACTATAGACCAAGGGCCCTGAGGACGTCACCCCTCAATGAACAGTCATGTGTTTGAATGAGAATCCAACATGACAAACCAGCCATGGGTGACATCTACCAGGTCCAGGAGCAGGCCAGCTTGGAAGCCCAGCTCCACCCGGGGGTCTGGGTCAGCACTTTTCTCACGTTCTCATGGTACAAACTCTAACGTGGGACAAAAAGAACCTAACAGGACCCCTGTAGGGTTTACATGAGGCGTGGCACACAAAGGTCCTGTCAAAAGGGTCGGGCGTGAGGCCAGGGGTGTGAGCTGTATCGTCAACCTCCCGTCTTGCAAAAGATCCTGCAAAATCACACACATCTTCGTTTTATGACCCCCATGATGCTTTTTATAGCTTCCTGGAAAATTAGGATGAGAAGCGATGTCGCAAGCAGTAATAGGTAAAAAAAAAAAAAAAAAAAAAAAAATCTACAAACTTGAATTTCAGAACTGTCCCATCTCTCCTCCCTCCAGCCGACTTCCTGTAGCATAAGCACGGATCTTAGGCAGAAAAGAAACAGAACTCGATTCCTAAGCAAGTACCTACAGAGACATGATACTGCGTGGGTCTTTCGATGCCTCGAAGCTTGAGGCTTTGGCTTACACGTACTGATGACGTCCTTGTCTGAATGCTGGGCGCAGTTCTAACTGCAGGAGGTGCCTTACAGCCGTCTTATGAAGCCAGTTCTAGCTTTATCTTGGCCTTACAGGTGAGAAAACGTGACCTATGGTCACGTTTCCAGCTCACAGCGATGAAGCTGCGAAGCCAGAATCCCAGACCCAGGAATTCTTTTTTTTTTTTTTTTTTTTTTGGTGGTACTGGGGTTCCTGGAAGCCCTTTTTCCTCCGGGCTACACTCCCAGACCTATTTTATATTTTTGAAACAGGGTCTCTTACGCCAGCGCGGCTGGCTTCGAACCTGCGCGATCCTCCTGTCTCCGCCTCCCAAGCGTGGGGATTACAAGCGTGCGCCACCACGCCCGGCGACCCAGGAATTCTTAACCACCCACCGTGAGGCCACATTTAGGTAATTTTCTTGAGGAAAAAATGGGAACTCACATTCACGTAAGAGAAGCATACAAAGGACTTCCATCAGGACACAGCGCAGAAACGCATTCTGTCATGTCCCCAGCAGACTTGGTGCGTGAGAGCCAGGCTCATGTCTGCTCAGCCCCTTGATGTGCGCGCAGAGCAGGGACCAGCACCCCGGCTGGGTGTTCCTGGGCACATCGTATAGCTCAAGGCCTGGTGAAATTCTGAGACAGAACCCAATGGGCTCTCGAAATAGTTGACAAAACCCCACGATCCTTACCGGCTCAGAACTGCACCACAGAAAGGCCAGTTCCCGTCCTTTAACCAGAAAGGCAGCATCGTGGATGCCCTTTCCAATGTCTGAGACTGAATAGTGAGTGAAACAAAGACCGCCGGGTCCTCGGGTGGAGGGCCCGGCCAGGGCAGGGACATCTCCCTCCAGGCACCCCCGCCACCTTCCAGTCCCGGGTCTCCTTGGTTTCCTGGTGCCTATGGAGGTAAATAGATTCCACCCCAGGATCCAGGATCCTCTACAGTCTAGAATGTAGTCTTAGCAGTAGCAAGGTCACCAAGGAATTGTTAGAAATACACTCCTGGGCCCCAACCCAGGCCCCCTGAATCAGAAACTCGAGGATAGGGCTCAGAAAAATCTGTGCTTTGGCAAGTCCTTCAGGGGATTCTGAGGCCCATGAACATTTAAGAGCCATCAGTCTCAAAGCAGAGCCAGAGACCTGAATCATGGAGACTTCAAGAGGGCCTGAGTTCATCTTATCTGGTCCAATTAACAGCTGATGTCTAGGCAGCACCTCTGGTCACTGGATCATTTCCGACCCGGGGCCCTTGGATCTGTCTAAGCAGGCTCAGCCTTCTTGCCCAACGCTCTTGATTTTACTAGATCCTCCATTCACTCATCAAACCTAAACCATGTGTAACACAGTGGTGATTTGGTGGGACCCCAGGCTCCCTACAAGCATGGCTGACTCCGATCACACACTCTCTCTCCATCTCTTGGACATCTCGTGTGATATGCTACCTTCGGTTGACCTCCCTGCCCTGGGTGGAGCCCTGGCCGGTGAACAACAACCCCAGGAACTTAGGACCAGCATCATTCGCTCCTTCCCCTAACAAGAGACTCTACTGAGACAGCCCCCACCAAGCACCAACACCAGGGACTACCCACACCTCCCACCAACACCAGGGACTACCCACACCTCCCACCAACACCAGGGACTACCCACACCTCCCACCAACACCAGGGACTACCCACATCACCCACCAACACCAGGGACTACCCACATCTCCCACCAACCACCAACACCAGGGACTACCCACTGGGCTTATTCCTCTGTTTTATTTTTTTTTATTATTATTTTTTATTTTTGGTGGTACTGGGGTTCCTGGAAGCCCTTCTACCTCCGGGCTACACTCCCAGACCTATTTTTACATTTTTATTTGGAAACAGGGTCTCCTAAACCAGCACGCGCGGCTGGCTTCGAACCTGCGCGATCCTCCTGTCTCTGCCTCCCAAGCGCGGGGATGACAAGCGTGCGCCACCACGCCCGGCTATTCCTCTGTTTTAAATAACCAATGTCAAGTCAACAGTTACTTCTCAGAAAAAGCAAGTCACACGTCTCTAGCCTTTGAGCCTCAGTTTCCTAGGCAACTGGAGCGTGACATCCCTAATTGACAGCCGGCCTGCTGCGCCTGGACACGCTCCTCCACAAACAGACTCAGGACGGCCCTTATCTGGTCCATTGAATGAGGGCTTTTTTATTGCTGTCTACCTCTCACCAGTAGGCTCTCATAACTCAGCTTCTCACCTAGCACCACTTCTGAACTATTTTTTTCTTATGTTTTCCCTCCTCCCTGCAGATCTGCAGTTATTCCATCCCATTTTTTTTTAATCTCCTCCTTGCAATTAAAACAAAAAGAGGATGAAAATAAGAACCTCCGTCTCTTTGGGAACCGAAGGAAGTGCTCAAATGTCAAAGTTTGCCTTGGCTTGGAAAAGGTGCAAATGTTCTGAGCGGTCCTCGCCCAGCCCAGCTGCAGAGGCAGATTCTCCTCCCCTCGGAGCCTCACACGTGTCTTGATTGAACCTATAATAGACGATACTAGGAGACAACAGGCTGGAGAAGGAGGCTACCTGCTAGAAGCAGTAGAAGCAACCCAGAGCCATGCACTTCCAGGAATCCCAAGCCTCCCCATAGTTCAGACAAAGCCTGCGTGATAGCCGGGTCTCCAGACTCCTCTGGGCATAGCACAGCTATGCCATCTCCGGCTCCTGTCCCGCCCAGCTGAGATGTGACTTGTGAATCTTTTGGACACTTGACATTTAAGAATGCCAACATTCTTAACAACAGAACAGCCCGTCGGACTCTAAAGCCGCCAAGCATTTGAGGGGTGCACCCAACTGGGTCTTTGCTGCATCAGGACCGAGAAGGAAGGGGGTCACAGCCTGGGGAGGCCAGGGCCTCGAGGGGTCAGGCAGCCCCTTTAGGATGTGGCGGAACTGCTGGCCAAGCCTATCTCAGGGGAGCTGGTTCCTCACAGCCGTGTGGTCCCGGGCAGTTTTTAACCTCTCGCTGACAGGACTCAGTGATGTGCATTTTCTAAATGGCTTCACTTTGCATCAGCAGAAGCGAGGGGCCGATTGTACTCCAGCTCTGTCCAGCCATAGCTCTGCCTCAGAGACCGCAAGCTATCACACCAAGGCTTCTCCGCGTCTCCCATGCAGTGCCTCTGGAGGACGGGTGCCCTCCTCCCCCAGGGAAGATGTCTCTCCTCGACTCTTCCCCCAACTAGACTAGCCCAGCAAACTCCAGCCTCCCCTCTGGGGCCTCTCAGAGCCCAGGAAGCTGACCATGTTGGCCACCACACCAATATGCAATGTCACATGCTTCGTAGCCTAATCCATGTTAGCCACAAACCCTGACTCAGCAGCTGAGCGAATGGCAGGGTTTTCAAGGTATAAGATGCTTGGGAGCGTCCGGTCCAGGCCTCCCTTCTCGGTGCTGGGGGACAGAACTGCGGCTCAGGCTTCAGTGTATCTGTTGATAAGAAACTCACTGCCTCATAAGACAGTGTCAGTTCTGAAGGATGAGCTGGATTTGCCACAGCCACATGGGCCGAACCTATGAAACTGGTCCAGTCTAGCTCTTTCCCCTCTGTAACCAAGCTTTGCTCAAGGCTTACCAAATCCACCTCAGGAACCCCGGCACTCATCCCACCCGGCCCTGCCAAGGAGGGCTAGAGGTGGCTGAAAATTGACTCCTAACCTTGAGCTGAGCACTCCTTTAAAAAAAAATTCAAAGCTGGGCGTGGTGGTGCACGCTTGTGATCCCAGCATTCGGGAGGCTGTGACAGGAGGATCTCTGTTCGAAGACAGCCTCAGCTACTTAGTGAGGCCCTCAGCAACTGAGTGAGACCCTGTTTCAACATAAAGAATAAAAAATAGGGCTGGGGGTGGAGCTCAGAAGTAGGATGCCCTGGGTTCCATTCCCGGTACAGCAAAATAAATAAATAAATAAATAAATAAATAAATAAATAAATAAATAAATAAATAGAATTTAAATGGTTGGAAGTATAGCTCAGTGAAAGAACATATGTTTAGCATGTGGAAGGCCTTGGGTTCAATCTCCTGCACCCCAAAATAAGTAAGTAAGCAAGTAAATAAATAAATAAATAAATTCAAAGTATTAAACCATTATCAATCTCCTAGTACTTTAATAAAGTACTATGGATAGGGAAGATTTTTTGTGTGTGTGGTACTGGGGTTCCTGGAAGCCCTTCTACCTCTGGGCTACACTCCCAAACCTATTTTTTAATACTTTTTATTTGGAAACAGGGTCTCTTAAGCCAGTGTGGCTGGCTTGGAACCTGAGCAATCCTCCTGTCTCCGCCTCTCAAGCGCGGGGATGACAAGCGCGCGCCACCACGCCCGGCGATAGGAAAGATTTTTTAACACTGGGAGTAACTAACTGGCTAAAAAGTTCACGAAAACTTTCTATACCTTTTTTTTTTTTTTTACAATGAGTCTTAAACTATTTCAAAATAAATACAAAGATATTCAAGTCAGATGCAGACATACAGGCGGATAAATAGTTGATAGCGGGAACCATTTCCCCAGAGCTTGGGCCTCTTAGAATGCTGTGGGCCTGCACATGGTGAGATTTTTTTCTGAGGACCTCATCATCTATAAGCTAGTAAAACAACATCACAGATCTCACTGTCACTCAGGGGTCGCCAGTATTTCCAATCTTGATGGTTCCCAAGGTCACTCTCCACCCAGTCCAATCATCAGGAGTTCCACATGTGGTCCCTGGGCTGGCTTCAGCATCACCTGAAAATTTGTTACAAATGCAATTTCCCAGGCTGCTGCCCAAACCTACACATGCATAATTCGCAGGGACTGGGCCTAGCAGTCTGTTTGGGGGCGGGGCCGTTTCCACAACATAAAATTTACCATGGTAACCATTTTCAATGTACAGTCCCGTGGCATTAAGTACTTTTGCACTGTTGTACAACCATCTCTAGAACTTTGTTATCCTATCTGAAACTCTGAACCCACTGTTAAATCTATTTAATGAGCCCCCAGGGACTGTCCACCCATCCTGTGCAAACACCACCCAGTCACAAATGTAGGCTCATAGGCTAAGTCATATCTACGGCACGCATTTGCTTATATCTTGGCTTCCTTGTCTGTGTTACATCTTAAAAACACAGATGAGTGACCAGTTTATGTGCCTGCCCCCTAGGACAGGATATACACAACTGGACACGTGTCCATGCTTCTATTAGTCAACCTAGCCTTGAACCAGAGCTTAGGTAGCACTCCAGGCTCCCCAGGAAACAAGGGAAGTCAACGGATCCACAGGGAGCGCCAACCAGATGGTAAGCAGCCTCCAGGGCCTTCTAGATTCACCACCCCGTCCATCCTCACCATGCCCTGTGTTTCTCCAGGGTTCTTTTGGTTTTTCTTTTTTCCGGTCTTGTTTCTTTTTCTGCGATGCTAGGAATGGACCCCAAGGCTTTGCGCATGGTGGGCAAGAACCCTACCACCGAGCCGAACTCCCAGCCTTGTCTCCATTTTACTGAAGAGGAACCTGGGGATCCAAGGAGGTGAGAAATGAGCCTCAGGTGCGTCCGGTGAGGGCGGCAGTGGAAGTCATGTTCCAGTTCATTCCTCTCTCTCTGCAGGAGAGCCTGGAGCCCTCGGATCAGCCATTACCCTAGGAGCCTGAGATCAGACCATAGTGTCCAAACCCATTAGCCTCAATTGTGCCTGAACTGCAGCTCCCATTTCTACTCCCTCACTTGGGCTTTCAGAATATCTGTTAATCCCCCCGGGCTTCATTTAGCCCTTCTCTGCTCGTGAAGCCTGTGCGAGGTTGGTCATGGCTGCACTACTGAGTGAGCCAGGCTCCAAGGCTCTTCAGGGAAAACCCCTGGACCCAGCCCAGCACCGTGTCTGCACACACAAGCACCCAACAGGTGCCTGTTGAATTAAGGACAAGTACATGTGTCTCGGTGATACGTCACAGTTTTTTAAAAGACATGCCATGGCTATCCCGTGGAGGATCCCTCTGGTCATAAATCAGGAATTACTGAATGACAAGGGAGTAGAAAGACCCATATTTTCTCCATTAAGACCACTGATTGCCGGGCGTGGTGGCGCACGCTTGTAATCCCCATGCTTGGGAGGCAGAGACAGGAGGATCGCACAGGTTCGAAGCCAGCCACGCGCGCTGGCTTAGGAGACCCTGTTTCCAAATAAAAATGTAAAAATAGGTCTGGGAGTGTAGCCCGGAGGTAGAAGGGCTTCTAGGAACCCCAGTACCACCAAAAAAAATAAAAAAAAAGACCACCGATCAATCAACCCTGCTAAAAGTCCATCTAAATTTAGCCTAAGATATGGGCTTTCAGAAAGTCTTCTGTAGTGTAGGAGGCCACTAAAAATATAGCAAAACGATTAAGTCATCATGGGCTTGATGAAAGTCTATGAATAGTGGGGACCCTACAGAATGGTACCGTGCCCTGAAAGACCTTTAAATAGGTCTTATTGATGAGAAGGACCTAGAGAACATTTTCTAGGTATGAAATATCGCTAAGTTCTTCCATTACTAATATCCGAGGCTAAGAAGAATTTCTGTGTCAATTGGGAGAAAGGGCTTATAAAGACTTAACATCAAATTATTTATATAAAACGAATCCATCCAACTTGTAGCAACATCTCCTAAACTTTAGAGGGAAAAAAAGTGTTCTGTGGCCAAGTACATTAGAAAAGTATAAAAGAAGCGTATCTCCCTGGGGCATCCTGGCTTCTAGAGCTCTGGGAGGTCCAGCAATAATGTGAGATGCAGGATGTGAAATATAATTTGCTCTAAAATTTGGGCATGTAGCTTTTGATATAAAATGTTACCATTCTTTGAAAAAATACTGGTATGGAGAATAATACTCTCCTTTAGCCAGGCGCTGTGGCACACATCTGTAATCTCAGTATTTGGGAGGCTGACACCAAAAGATCGCAGGTTTGAGACCGGCCTCAGCAACTTAGCAAGGGTCTCAGCAACGTAGCGAGACACTGTTTCAACGTAAAAAATAAAGGGCTGAGGGGGCAGCCCAGAGGTAGGGTTCCATCACCAATACCCCCCCCAAAAAAATACTCTGGGCTGCCAAGTGATTAAAACAGGGACCTGAGTAGACTGTTCATAAGAATGATGAGCTGGTGTATTGCTGATGCTACACAGGTGTTGACCAAGACGACATCAAGAGCCAAGTGAAGCTGCCACAGAAGAGCACTTCCAATGGAGTCAGAGGACAGCACCAAGGACCAGAGCCGACATCGAAGGGGACGCCAACAGCTATAACCCAGCAAAGCTACGGCTGGGAATCTGTCCTCCAGAAATGATGACCAGGTTCAAAGATACCCACTGCCGCATGATAGGAACAAGGGTAATGAGAAAGAATTTTAAGGTTCAATGACAAGGGATGAGCATTCAAATGCCGGTAGGTCCCAGATGGTGAAGCATGGTACAGAATTCCCTTAGCTCCATCGAAGCCAGGAGTGGGTGAGGGCCTCCGGTACCATAATTATTAAGACGGCTGGTTAAAAACAAATGCCCTGGTTCCATCCATGGCAACCCCAAATTCAGGGAGCGGGAAGAGCTGCTAGCTACCTCTCTGATGCCAACCTTAAAATGTGGGCGCTCTCAGGTTACCCAGCATTTTTACTCTGAAAACCGGGCTACATGATCTGACAGATATTAGTCTCCTCGTGATGATGATCAAACAATATTTTCTTCACAACTGTTGAAGAATGTCTTGGACAATACTCAAAAATAAACTCAAAATGGATCCCTGACCTCATGCAATAGCTAACACTGTAAGACTTCCAGTGGAATATCTCCAGCATATGTTCATCTTGGACCCCGGCCAGCATCTTTGAACGTTCAGGGAACATTTATTGGGCAATTAGTCAATGTCAATTACTCTGCTCGGTGCTAGGGACATGGAGACAAATGAGATGGTCGCGGATGCCAAGCATCTTAAAAATCTTTTTGGAACGCCTTATGGCTTTATTATTAATATAATTATCCCAAACCTCTGAATCTATGTGTACTTCTTGCCAGCATTACCTTGGTTGCAACCCAAGTTTGTGGAATTTTTTTGGCTCATTCATCAATCAAGCAAGGATACAATCTGCTACATGCTAACATTTCTCCAAGGAGACTAATGGAAAGAGAAATATCAAGCCAGGGGAAGCAGAGCGTGAAGGAGGAACCAGCGCCACTCAGGAGTGCCCCATGAATAAATGTCACTGCTGGATCTGGACCAATCTGAAATTGCCGATGTGGCAGAAGAATGGAGCCCACCGTGGTTCCAAGTGATGGGACCCTACCCACCAACTCCAGGGAACTGGCTGGCGGGAAGGAGCGAGGGTCCCACGTAAGCTCCTCGCCACAGCGTCTTCCCTCCCTCTGCGGCTGACGAGGAGCAAAACTGGTTGGGCCAAATGTCTTCTCCTATATTTTCCCTGACCTTTCTCTGAGGAAGTGAAGGAAATGTCTAAAAAGTCACCTACAGGGGGGAAAAAAAGGAAGAAAAACAAGAGGTATGACACTGCATTAGGGACTAAAAGGTAGAGACACTCAGAATGTTAGTAGACTTAGCCTGGGGGAGCAGGGTGTGGAGCGGGCTGGGGGGCAGAAGATGCCCAAAGCTCTTCAGGGGCAGCTCTAGGAAGGGGTGTGAGTACACACTTCAGTCGAAAGAGTGCCTTCAGATTATAGATACCATCCAATGCTGGACAGACTGCCAGACACAGGGGCATCCTCCTGTCGCCAGATGACCACAGCCAATGGCCACCTGGCATGACCCCACACCCCATTCATGGTTCTCTGGGCACAGGAATAACATATCCGCAGAACATCTGGAGGCAGAGGAATTGGGGGAAGCCAGAGGCTGCAGCTCCCAGGCATCGCACACAGGTGGGGAGCATTATTCATGCCACACAGGAAATGGTCATGGTCTGACCCCAACACAGGAAGTACTTAGTCAGCAAGCATGCTACTTCCTTCCTCCTCCTGTGCATCCGCCAAAGCCTTGAGCTAACAAAAGGAATCCCTGGTAAGACTCTATTTGAGCCTTGAGCTAACAAAAGGAATCCCTGGTAAGACTCTATTTGAGGCCTCCACAGCCTCAGGGATTTCTTTAGCCCCCTGGAACACACACACACAGCCCCATCCTCCAAGCCATGCCCCCCGGAATGTCTCAGGTGTCATCAAAAGTCAAGCAGAAAGCTTGATCCACACAGGGTTAGCAGCAATCCCTACCGACTAATCCTCCAGCTGAAAGCAACACCACAATCGCTGTGACCCCGCAGGCTTTCTGAGATGCTGAGAATGGTTTCCAGACCCTCATCACCACGCTCTTGAACTTGGGCTCCAGAACCCCATTTCAGAACCACACATTCTAACTTCTCTAGGTGTGAAGGCAAGCTTTATAATACCAAAACATTCCTCAGAAGCTCAGCTGATGGAAAGTACACTTTTGCTATTAGTTGACTCAGGAAAGGCATATATCTATGTTTTACACAGGCCTCTCTGCAGCCATCCCCGGGCCCCCAAAGTGATGGGGACGTTTGGTTCTAGACCTGAACCATCTGATATGGTAGCCGCTACCCACATGTCCCAGTGAACATGTGAACGGGGCCAAAATACACAGACTTCAAAGCCCTGATATGGAACAAAATATAAATGTCTCGCTAATAATCTTTATATTGAACTGACAATATTTTGGATATAATAGACTAAATAGTATATCGTGTTATGGACTGAACTATGTTCTCCCTACATTTATGTATTAAAGTCCCAATCCTTTGTACCTAAGAATGTTGACTGTATTTGAAGATGGGGCTTTGAAAGGGGTGATGGAGTGGAAATGATGCTGTTAGGGAAATTTGGACACAGAGACCTCAGGTCTGCATACGGAGAGGAAAGACCCTAGCGCCCCAGGGAGGAGGAGACCCCAGAGCGTCAAGGAGAGAGCTCTCTGGAGAAACCGAGCCCGCCAACCCCTCCACTTTGGATTTTCAGAACTGTGAGCAAATAAACTTCTGCTGTTTAAGCTACCTAGTCTGTGGCCTTTGACACGGCAAATTAAAGATGTTACTAAAACCCTGGGGCATTCTACCTATTTTTTTAGTTTTTCAACATGGCAACTAGAAAATTAATGATTATTTATGTGGTTCAAATTCTATTACACAGTGCTGCTCTTGAGTTTCTGCTGTAGAGACAACTCCTCCTCTTGGCTAGGCGGCCACGTGACAGTGAGGTCTTGAGGCCTGCTGTGGCTCCCCTCACCCAAATCAAGGGTCTGCCTGTGACCACCAGGCCCCAGGGAGCCGGCCAGCTACCTGTCTACCCAAGCAATTGTACAGGTTTTCCTTCCTTCATTTATTTATTTATTTATTTATTTATTTATTTATTTATTTATAGTTCTGGGTTTGGAACCCAGGAGCATTTTACCTCTAAGCTACATCCTCAGCCCTATTTTTTTGTTGTTCTTTATTTTTATTTTTGCGGTACCAGGGATGGAACCCAGAGGCATTGAACCTCCGAGCTACACCCCCAGCCCTATTTTTAGTCATTTTTAAAATTTTATTTATTTCTTATGGTACTGGAGGTGGAACCCAGGGACTTTTCTACCTCTGGGCTATACTCCCAGACCTATTTTATACTTTATTTGGAAACAAGATCTCACTAAATTGCTCAGAGCCTCACTAAGAGCCTCACTAAGTAGCCTGTCTCAGCCTCCCAGTTGCTGGGATTACAAGCATGTGCCACCACACCCGGCTTAGTCTTTTCATTTGTGAAACAGGGTCTCCCTGTTGCAAAGGGCCTTGCTAAGTAGCTGAGGCTGTCCGGGAACTGCGATCCTCTGGTCTCTGCCTCCCCGGATGCTGGGATTACAAGCGTGCGCCACCACACCCGGCTATTTTTGATTTTGAAACAGGGTCTTGCAAAGTTGCCGAAGGTCTTACTAAGTCACTGAGGCTGGCCCCAAACCTGCAATCCTTTGGTCTCAACCTCCCAAGTACTGGGATTGCAAGCGTGCATCACCACGTCCAGCTGTGTGGTTTTCTTAAAGGTGGTCCGGCCTTGAACTGTTTCCTGAGATAATTCTGAGTCACTCTCTCATTCCCTCCCAGGCAGGGTAAGACTGCAGAGACCGGCACAAAGGATAGACAAGACTCCACAACTACCACCCAAGTGGGTCTTTGTTATTAAACAAACAAAAGCCAAGGTCACAAAGGCCTGAGGGGGGGGCACCTGCCTGCAGGCTCCAGCTGGTGGATTCCTACCTGACATTCACTGTGTTGGCATTTGCCAGCGAGCCCAGCCTAGCCCTTCCCAAGCAATGCCGTGCTTCATCCTTACACTAACCCTGCGGAATAATATCTGGCCCATCTTTTCCCTATATTGAATTTATACCCCCAAAGAGAGATTATCCAGAGAGCAATTTCTTATTAAATGACCCCCAAATGCCTGTATTATGTGCACGCTTACATTCTTGTCCAGCAAATTCATTCTGCATTCAGAAAAAGTGTGATTTATCACAAGAGGGGGGAAAAACAATCTCTCCGTTCAAGTCCAGCCCATTAACTCTTTATTCATCCTTAAGAATAAAAGGGAAGAAAGAGATAACACATGGACCTACTCAGTTCACAAGCGCTGATGGGGTCCTACACCCAGGCACAGCTCAGGGCACTGAATATCGTAAGCTCCCAGCCCTGTGCGACCCAAGGTACACAGATACAGGCAGGAAGAAGGTGCCAAGACAGGTAAGCCCTGGGGAAGCCGGGGCCAGAAGGCCCACAGGCCAGCCCCTAGGAGCAGGGCAGGGAAGAGTCAGGCAGGGTCTGGGCAGCTGGCATTCATCCTGGGGAAGGGAGCTTGGCAGCCGGCTCTGGAGACAGATGGAAGTGGTAACCGGGCAGAGGTCCTGGAAGGAAGCCCTGGGAGCCAAGGCCACGGCAGGCTGGGTCTCTTCTATAAGAAGACCCCCAACCCTGTTACCTGAGGTGGCTCCTTGGAAGGGTGGGCTTCCTCAGCATGGGGGCTGCCCTGGCTAGAGATGACAGAATCGCTTCTGCCATCCAAAGCGTAATCCCGAAACCTAGAAAATCCTCTATTCGTTGAGATAGCCTTTTGAATCGTTGACCCAAAGCCAATTAGGGTGGAAAAGAGAGAGTTTATTACACCTGCAGGCCATGTGAGCACCCACCTTATAGATTTGAGACAAACGGCAGAAAGAGGCCTTACAGAAGTTGAAACGTGACAGTTAGTGATTGCAGAGTCGCTCAGGAAGTTGGGTATGAGGAGGGCAAGAGCGGGAGATTCGTGAGCCGGTTACTGGCCCATGTGACCTTCTAGGAGGTCAGTTATGACCTTTCCTGTGTATAGTTATATTCTTTTGACAGTACTGAGGGGCAGGGTGACTCTCAGCCTTTCATCTCAGTAACTTTAATTATCCAATCCCATAGTCCCCAAAACAGAGGCCACTCGGGAGGTTGGTGCCCAACATAAGCTCCAGGGAAGAGCGTGCGCGGCCACCATCCTTCCCAAGCGCATCAGGAGCCATGTGCGCACTGAGCTGGCTTCTCCAACTCTGCCCCCGAGGCAAAGGGAAAGAAAGCCACTTAAAATTCTTCCTGTTTAATTACAGCGTGTAGTTGAAGAGCCTCCTCGTCACTGGGGAGGGGCAAAGGATTGCTGACATAGCTGTGAAGTCAAATGGAAGTGCTAAAAATAAAAAAAAAGTCACGCTCAGCGAGTCATCTGCTGACAACACGATCCTTTGAGCAGGGGGCAGAGGAGGTCGCAGCCCCCAACCCCCTCCTGTATGGGACACACCCTCTATTAGCACCAAGCGGGTAGGAGCCAGGCAGCTGCGCCAGGTCCCAAAGAAGTCAGAGTGCATTTACTGACTAGAAATAGGCTCTGGGTCACGGGCCAGGAGTGCTCACAGCCAGCCCAGTGAGAGGAGACTGCATCCTCCATACAAGTCCCACTCCCCTCCAACCCCTGGGCAAAAAAACCCTGAGGGTCTTTGCTTTGCTTTTCACCTGTAACTTCAGACACCTACTTCCTCCAGCTCCCTGGTACTGGTACCCACAGCACGAGCATCACCAGAGAACTTGCTAGAAATTCATCTCGCATCTGTTCTACCAGGGCCTGCATCAAGACCCCACGTGTGTGTGTGTGTGTGTGTGTGTGTGTGTGCGCGCGCGCACTGAGAACTGAACCCAGGGGCATTCTACTTCTGAGCTCCACCCCTTGCCCTCTTTAGTTTTTATTTTGAAACAAGATCTTGCTGAGTTGCTGAGGGCATTGCTAAGTTACTGAGGCTGGCCTCAAACCTTCGATTCTCCTGTCTCAGCCTCCCAAGTACTTACATCCTAGGCGTGTGCCACCAAGCACCCAGCTCCCATGTGATTTTTACAAACTTGTTGCCACTGTTTGGAAACTGGCTCCTGAAAAGAAATGAGAGTCTCGGACTTGCTTTGTTCCATGTAGAGAAAAAAGATGCCAGTGGGGCAAGCTGTATTTCCATTCACCCTCTTCTTTTCCCACAAAGATTAATTATTTGATCCATACTTTTGATTTTCTTTTCATCATCCTCTGCTTCTAATATATATATATATATATATATATATATATATATATATATGTACTGGGGATGGAACCCAGCGGCATTCTACCTTCAAGCTACACCCCCAGCCCTATTTTTTAGTCTTTATTTTGAAACAGGGTCTCACTGAGTTGCAAAGGGCCTCGCTAAGTAGCGGAGGCTGTCCACGAACAGCGATGCTCCTGTCTCAGCCTCCCGAATGCTGAGATTACGAGTGTGAGCCACCACGCCCGGCTAACATCTTTTTAAAATATTCAAAATTCCCATGAAAAGTCTTGACATCTCAACTCACAAGCAGGAAACTAGAAGAAAAGATGTGTGCAGTAGAGGCGACGGGAGAGGGTCAATGTTTACCAACCCTCTCCTAAGGGTCAGAATCACAGTTATTATGACTCTTCCCTTTCTCAGCCCGGGAAACTGAGGTTCAGTAATGTAGGTAAAGCTAGTGTCCAAGACCATGTGGCTTACCAGCGTCATACCTGGTTGGGCCCAGCCTGGCCCATGACATCCTAAGCAGAAAAATGCCACCATTCATGTGTTTGCCCAATGCTGGCAGAAAAGTCCTCTCTCCACCTAATTGGAGGAAGAATCAGTAGAGGGCCTTTCTATACTGATAGGCAATTCCCTCTAGGTCTTCTCTTTTTCTGACCCAGCAATTCACCTTCACCTCTACACTGCCGCCTTTTACGTAATTTTATGCCACCAAGAATAGAGAACACCCAGGTTCAAGACCCAAAGTCCTCTGATACGGTTTCCTCCGCTGCATGTAAGGCTCACGTTGATATAGATATAGGCATTTGTGAAAGTTTCAGAAGAGCCATGTCCCGCCCCATGCCCAAAGCCCAGGTTTTAATCAACAGCGCTAAGTGTGAAACTGTCAATTTGTTTCCACGCGGCTATGAGGCTTGACTTCTACGACCAGTGCCTTTGAAGACTCCTTGGCCTGCTGTGGCGGAAGCTGGGAGCGGTCTCTCCAGTGTCCATCCTCCTTCTTTAATCATCGGACTTCAATATCTTAGCTGTCTGACATGGCAGCCATGAGCCATATATAGTTATTTAGATTTAAATTTAAATCAATTAGCCGGGCGTGGTGGCGCACACTTGTAATCCAGCATTCGGGAGGCTGAGACGGGAGGATCGTGGTTCACAGACAGCCTCAGCTACTTAGTGAGGCTCTCTGCAACTCAGTGAGACCCTGTCTCAAAATAAAGAATAAAAAAAAATAGGGCTAGGGATGTAGCTCGGAGGTAGAATGCCCCTGGGTTGTATTCCCAGTACTGTAAAATAAATAAATAAATTAATTAATTAATTAAAATAGTCGTTCCTCAGTGGCACTAGTCACATTTCAAGTTCTCAGTGGACATACTGCTGTGTGTCCACCATATTGGACAGTGCTGGTGTAGAATATTTCCATCATCTTAGAAAGTTCTGTTGGACCGCAAAACTCTATCCTGATAGGGTCTGTAGGAGCCAGCTCATATTCTGACATGCCCAACCTCTTAAGAGAGGCTGCTGAATGAGCTGTATGTAGAAGTCACAGGAGGCTCTTTAAGAAGGGCCTTGGGGTGCGGGTGTAGCTCAGTGGCAGGGCACCTGCCTAGCATGAGTGAGGCCCTGGATTCAATTCCCAGGACCAAAAAGAAAAAAGAGAAAAGAAGAGAAAAGAAAACATTAAGGTCGGTATTTAGACTATAAGAGCCCTTTGGCCTTTCCCCCTTCCTCTTTCATGGAAAGCAGGCACAATGGCTGACACCCAGAAGCTACTTTGGGGTGTGACAAAAGATACTCCCAGCAGAAAGTCCTACAGCTCAATCCCCAGTCCCCTTCCCTAGCTCCCTCACTCCCTTGCTGACCTTGGCAAATACAATCTCTCTGCTGGTGTCTGCAAAACTTGTAACAACCCAGACCACAACTCAGACTGAAGACTCACATATACACATCTCCCCTTCCGTGTCTGAGAGGCCCCTCAAACTGGGTGTATCTAAAAGACAATGCCAGGTCTTCCCCTTAAAACCGGCTCTGCTCACAGCCAGTTAAAGACAACACCCGTGGCCACAAGTCCAGCCTTCTAGTCACTGGGGGCACCCTGAAGTCATCTTTGATATCTCCCTCCTAAGTGATAATCAAACTCTCAGGAAATCCTTTGGGGTCTGCCTTCAAGACACAGGCGGAATTAGACCACTATCCCCACCTTCGCCGTGAACTCCCTGGCTGCCAGGCCCTTTTCCCTGGGTAGCTCCCACCATCAGCTAACCTAACAGGTCGGCTCCCATCCCGCTCCCTGCAGTCCATTTCAACACAGCAGCTAGGGCTCCTTAAAACAAGGAAGGCTGATGGCGCCATCGCTCCTGCCCAGAGCTCTCCGTGGCTCCATGGTACTGAAATAAAGGCAAAGTCCTTCCCGTGGTCTGGGAAATGTGATCTGATCCCGCCTGCGGACAGCCATCCTCTGCCCTCACCCTGTACACGACACCCTCAGGGCCTTGTCTGGACACCTCCTCCAGGTCCACGGCGTGGACTCCCAGCCCTTTGAGGACTTGCTCAACGCGCCCACGCCGGCCACCCGAGCCCCCAACCCACACACCCCACCTCTCCATCCTGCTCTGCTCTTTTTGCCCGTGGTCCTCATCGCTCCTAACGTGCTTTCATCTCCTTCTCTGTTGTATTTATTGTCTTTTTTCGCTGGGATGTTAGCCCCAGGCTCAAGGACAGAACTGAGGCCCACCTGCCCAGGACGTGCGAAGCCCATGACCGCCCAGTTTCCGACCAAGGGGCAGCTGGGAGAATCGCATCCTTGAGCCACCCACCCGCCATCAGCAACTCTGCTTCCTCTCGAGAGAGAAAATCCACGTGGCTGTGCTTCTACCAGTCTCGGGCTCGGTTCCTGGCAGCTGAATGGATTCCTAGCTGATGCTGCTGTGGGATGCTAAGGTACCATGATTTCTTCTCAGACTGCAGTGACAGCTGGGAATTGCTTACCGACACCATGGTGCTCAAAGCCCCACTAACCACCTGATCCATCATCCCCTGCCTAGGATTCTGGACAGGCTGCTGCTCCAGGGAGTAGAGGAGAGAGGTGTTAAAAAAAAAACAAAAAAAACTGCGCCGGGCATGGTGTGGTGCACCCTTGTAATCCCTGCGCTTGGGAGGCGGAAACAGGAGGATCACGCTGGTTCGGAGTCAGCCTCGCTGGCTTAAGAGACCCTGTTTCCAAATAAAAAAATATAAAATAGGTCTGGGAGTGTAGCCCGGAGGTAGAAGGGCTTCCAGGAACCCCAATACCACCAAAAAAAAAAAAAAAAACCAAACAAACACCTGCTTCAACCATGGGAAGCACACTGTCAGTGACTGGCAAGAGACCTTGGAAACCCTCCTTGAAGTAGTAGTTAAAACATACCCTTGGGTGAGGCTGGATATCTAAGTTTCTAAATACACAAGAACAGCCGGGCGTGGTGGCGCACGCTTGTCATCCCAGCATTCAGGAGGCTGAGACAGGAGGATTGTGGTTTGGGGACAGCCTCAGCTACTTAGTGAGGCCCTTTGCAACTCAGTGAGGCCCTGTTTAAAAAAAAAAAAAAAGAATAAAAAATAGAGCAGGGGGTATAGCTTGGAGGTAGAATGCCCCTGGGTTCCATCCCCAGTACAACAACAACAAAAAAAAAATAATAAAAATAAAAAAATAAATACACAAGAACACATTTATTGTATGGTACTCTTGCAGAAAATATACATCTTGAATCTAACATGATGAAACAGGCACACCCAGAGAGAGAGACTTTTTCTAAAAGGTCAGGTGTTTTTGCCACGGGAAGGCCAGGCCAAGGGACTGACCCACACCCCAGGGGCTCGACAGCCAAACCCAACCGGTGACCTGGGTTCCTTTTTACCAAGGACCCGAGGACCGCGGGTGGCATCTGACATCTGCGCGCGTTCCCTCGATGAGCCACGGTAATGTACACTTTAACTTCCGGCTGCAGGGATGGCGCTGCAGTTCTCTAAAAGATCATCCTTGTTCTTTGGAAAGTTGCCGGCTGTATTTAGGGGAGAGATCGTGTCTGCAGCTTTGCTCCGAGAGGCAAAAAGGAGGAAAAGGTGACCCCGAGGCAAACTGGATGGAAGGTGCAGGCGACAGGGGGAAGCGGTTATGGTGCATCTCTGAGCTAGCCTAGCAATTGTTTTGCAAGTCTCATATTATTCTGAAATAAGAATGTGTTATATAAAACATGTGTGGATGTATATACCTACACACGCAGAGACAGAAAGAAACAGGGAGGAGGGAGAACGGAGCACAAACTCATTCTGGTCTGGTATTTTCATAATATTCTACCCCGGCTTTATTTTAGGCTTTGAAATGCTGAGAAAATGACCCTCTCTTAAAAGTAGCCCTCCCAGTATAAGTAGGTCATGATCTTAATACAATGAGCAAAATAACATTTCCCTAAACACCAAATTATCTATAATGAAGGTGCGAGAAATCTGGATATCTCCAAAATTCAAATTTCTTCTTAAAGAATAAATATTTGCCCAGACTAAAATTGAATAAATATATAAACCAAAGCAGGGTGCAGTGGTACATACACCTCTAATTCCAGTACCTGGGAGGCTAAGACATGAGATTCGCAGGTTCGAGGCCAGCCTTGGCAACTTAGTGAAACCTTCAGCAACTTAGCGAGATCCTGTTTCAAGAAACTAAAAATAAAAAATAAATAGAACTGGGGGTGTAGCTCAGAGGTGGAAGGCATCTGGGTTCAATCCCTAGTACCAAAAATAAATAAATAAAATGTGTGTGTGTGTGTGAGTGTGTGTGAGTGTGTGAGAGTGTGTGAGAGTGTGTGTGTGTGTGTGTGAGAGAGAGAGAGAGAGAGAGAGAAAATGAATGAATGAAACGAGGAAGGAAATTTCAAACTTGGAATGGGTGGAAGGTGATAGGTGTACTAGGAATCACCGAGTCGCCCTTATCATAGACACGCGAGTCTAAGTGAGGGATCCTTCACGATCACATCTCGAACATAAAGACAACGCCAAGGAAGGAACACAATTTCATGCATGACTCTGGAAGGATGTTAGGGTTAGAAAAGTATCAAAAATGTGCCATAAACTCAGAGGACGTATCTGTAAAAAGAAAGCTGCCTGTGGCCGTGGGTTAGACAATCCCGCCCACAGTTGTGGTAGGCTTCATCTCCCATAAAGCACAAATAAGCTTGTGATAAAACCATACAAAGATCAACACCCCAAGTCTGTGTTTATGAGTCCTAAAGAAGGGAGGAGGAGGAGGAAGAGGAAGTGGAGGAGGAGGAGGAGGAGGAAGTGGAGGAGGAGGAGGAGGAGGAAGAGGAGGAGGAACAGAAAGTGGAAGAAGAGGAGGAGGAGGAAGAGGAGGAGGAGGAAGAGGAGGAGGAGGAGGAGAAGGAGGAAGAAGAGGAAGAGGAAGAGGAGGAGGAGAAGGAGGAAGAGGAAGAGGAGGAACAGGGAGAGGAGGAGGAACAGAAAGTGGAGGAAGAGGAGGAGGAGGAAGAGGAGGAAGAAGAGAAAGAGAAAGAGGAGGAGAAGGAGGAAGAGAAGAAGGAGGAGGAGGAAGAAGAGGAAGAGGAGGAGAAGGAGGAGGAAGAGGAAATGGAGGAGGAGGAGGAGAATAAGGAAGAGGAAGTGGAGGAGAAGGAGGAAG
>NC_137804.1:2890193-3178967 GCF_963383645.1 Muscardinus avellanarius | reverse complement strand
GGAAGAGGAGGAGGAGGAAGAGGAGGAGAAGGAGGAAGAGGAGGAAAAGGAAGAGGAGGAAAAGGAAGAGGAGGAAGAGGAGGAAGAGGAGGAATAGGAAGAGGAGGAAGAGGAGGAGGAACAGGAAGTGGAGGAGAAGGAAGAGGAGAAGGAGGAGGAGGAGGAACAGGAAGTAGAGGAAGAGGAGGAGGAGGAGGAAGAGGAGAAAGGGGAAGAGGAGGAAAAGGGAGAGGAGGAGGAGAAGGAAGAGGAGGAGGAGGAAGAGGAGGAGGAGGAGAAGGAGGAGGAGGAAGAGGAGGAGGAAGAAGAGGAGGAGAAGGAGGAGGAGGAGAAGGAGGAGGAGGAAGAGGAGGAGGAGAAGGAGGAGGATGAAGAGGAGGAGAAGGAAGAGGATGAAGAGGAGGAAGAGAAAGAGGAAGAGGAGGAGAAGGAGGAAGAGGAGGAAAAGGAAGAGGAGGAGGAAAAGGAAGAGGAGGAGGAGAAGGAAGAGGAGGAGGAGGAGAAGGAGGAGGAGGAAGAGGAAGAGGAGGAAGAGGAGGAGGAGGAAGAGGAGAAGGAAAAGGAAGAGGAGGAGGAGAAGGAAGAGGAGGAGGAGGAGAAGGAAGAGGAGGAAGAGGAGGAAGAGGAGGAAGAGGAGGAGGAGGAAGAGGAGGAGGAGGAACAGGAAGTAGAGGAGAAGGAGGAGGATGAAGAGGAGAAGGAAGAAAATGAAGAGGAGGAGAAGGAGGAAGAGGAGGAGAAGGAGGAAGAGGAGGAGGAGGAGGAGGAAGAAGAGGAGGAGGAAGAGGAGGAGGAATAATTTGAGGTGGGTGAGCCATTGGCTTCCAGGCTCTGTGCCTCCTTTGCTGCCTGCAATGTCCCCGGGACACCGTCCAGATGCAGAAGACTAGAACCCTTCATCCACACAGGGAGGGCAGGTGCTTCTGCAGAGACTGGCAAAGGACGAGCTCTGGCTAGAGCTCAATGACCCTGCAGTATCTTCAACACTAGTTTGCTTTTCCAGGGGCTTTCTGTTTGGAGCACGCAATCATTGGTTTTCTGTTTATGGAAGGATACACACTTTTTGTTTCGTTAGACCAAAAGGCTAAATGTCAGCTGATTGAAAGAGAAAAGCAGAAATAAAAGAAGTACATGCTTACATCAACAATAACAACAAAAATAAATGCAAACATCATGCAGGTAGTATGAGTTTCTACGCGGATACTTCAAGAACCAGGCCCCCAATAACTAAAGAGCCAGAGACGCAGGGGTGAGCCCACGGACCCGGGCAGGGGGCGTGGGAGGCAGCTCTTAGGAGGAAAGGGAACAGCTCATGAGAAGAGCCAGGACACACATGATATGGGGGTGGAAGACGAGGCCAGAAAGGTAAACTGAGGCAAGAGCTGCAGAGTCTCAAGGCTGAAGGGAGGTGTCTGGGCCCTGGGGTACAGCAGAGGCCTGCAGTCCACTTGACTAGCCGGGCTAGTTTGGGGAAACAGAGAAGATAATTTGGGGTGCTTGGGATCTGGGGGGAGGCTGAAGAAGCAACTAGAACTGGCAGTACTGCTGACCAAAGCCAGGCCTCAAGAAGGAAGATGTGGCTTAGCACAAAATTCTATATGCCCAGAAGGAAGGAGCACAGCTGGCCAGGGAGGCAGGTGTGAGCCACAAGGGCGCACAAGGATAACTCCTCACCATATATGGCGTGAAACTTCTAGGGAAAAAGACAAAGGGAATAAAGAAAGAAAAAAAAGATTGGAACAGGCTTAAAGAAAAGAATACCTAAAGATAGCCTAAACAAAACACAGTCCCCAAGCCCGCCTCGCTATCTGTCTGCCCACCATATGGCGTGCGATAAGCCAGAATGATTTTGTTTATCTTCCAGGACTGTGTATGGAGTAGAAACCGCAGCTCACGGCTCCCTGTCCTTGGTCCCTGGCCCCACACAAGCCACAGCTGTCTTCCCACAACCCCGCGCCCGCGCCTGCTTCCTCTGGGCCAGCTGTGCCGTGCGGGACGCGGGCACTGGCTCTCACCTGTGCCCCTGCCGGTCATCCCCGTCCTCTGCACTGACCCAGACAGAGACTGCTAAAACACGAGGCCTCAGCCACTTTGAGCACTCCTCAAGAGCAATGGCTCTTGAACCACAGAGACCCCCGAGTTGTGTCTTCCGGTGTGTCCCGAGCCCCCAATTTCTTGCTTGAGAAAGGGCCAACCAGTAACGGTATCCAAGCTGCTCTGGGTCCCGGTTTACCAAAACAGGCTGTTCTCCTGCTTTTCCTAAAATGAGCCAAATAGCCACAGAAAGGTCTAGGCTCGCTCTGCCCCGGAGAGGCCTGTTCGCTGGCTCTAAACTCTCCTAGTCTCTTGTCGGCCAGGATATTTTTCCCCCTTTTTTTCTGTAGTAGGATGAAACCCAGAGGGGGATTCTACCTTTGAGCTACACCTCCAGCCCCATTCTTTTAGGCTTTTTTTTTTTTTTTTTTTTGCAGTACTAGGGATGGAACCCAGGGGCTTTCTACCTCCGGGCTACACTCCCAGACCTATTTTTTATATGTTATTTGGAAACAGGGTCTCTTAAGCCAGCTGAGGCTGGCTTTGAACCTGCGCAATCCTCCTGTCTCTGCCTCCCAAGCACAGGGATTACAAGCGTGCGCCACCACGCCCGGCTAGTCTTTTTATTTTTTGAAACAGGGTCTGAGTTGCGGAGGTCCTTGCTAAGCAGCTGAGGCTGGCCCTGGTCTCCACCTCCCCAATACTGGGATGACAAGCCTGCACCACCACGCCCAGCTGGCCAGGTTTTGATTGAGCAGAGACCTGCTTTCTACGGTGGAAGAATATAACTAGAGTGGGATCGTCCAGAGGGTTGCCAGGTCAAATAGGAGCTTCAGTTAAACAGCAGTCTGTTTTTGGTAGATCCCAAGCAGCACTGGGGACCCACAGCAGCCTTATCCATGGGGGATGTGACCCAAAGCGTCGCACAGCCACAAGAGCTGTAGACAGCACAGAGCCATCCGCGCCTGTGTTTCCCATCCCACACACACCTATGATACAGCTTAACTTATCAATTAGGCACAGTCAAAGATTTATAACTACTAATAAAATAGAACCATGATAACAATATACTCTAAGAAGAATTATTTATACATTGTTTATTTCTGGGATTTTCCATGTCATGCTTTCAGTCCTTGGTGCCCTTCAGGTACCTGAATCCCCAGAAAATCAAACTAGATAAAGGGGAATTACCATACTTAAACACACACGCAAACATTATTCTCTGTTTATCTGATTTAACTGAGAGTCCTATGGGTTTGACTTGCCACCTGTGGCAAGCCTAGATATCAGAAGCGGCAGCATAGACCCCTCGGGCGGCCCCGCTTGTCCCCAGGGACCCTCAGAGGCCCCCCGAGAAGCGGCCCTACCACAGTCCATCCCTCTGCTGCCATCTGAGTGCGCTCTGCAAAGGCACACGGGCCCTCTGTGGCCCTATCTTGCAAAGAGGACTCCTGGCAGCTAGAGAAAAAGTCAAAGCCCAAAGATGCAAAGAGACCGAAAGAAAGCACTGGTGGAACAGACAGCTTGAGGACGTGCACAGGAGGATGCCCCGTCCCCAGGAAGCGTGCGGACACCAGGTGCAGGCACCCCAAGGCCTGGCACGCGGGCCCGTGCGGAGCAGCCTCGTGCTCCTCAGGCACCGAAGAGGCCATGAAATCTAGGACTGTGAGGGGCCGGGGCTTAGCAGGAGCGTGGACGGCTTTATAAATGGCCAGCACTCCAAGGGCTGCAGCTGGCCTGGGCAGGCCCTGGCACGAGTCTTGGCATCTCGGGGCATGGACTCGTGGGCTCCGGGCCAGACCGAGCGCCACGGATATGGGGGCAGTTCTCTATAAACAGCCCAGAAGCATCTAAAAGCAGCTGCTTTTCTGCTCTGGCACCAGTCATGTAATAATAGAAGACCGCTTCATCTCTAATCTATAGACTATTTTTACTTCAGGTCGGAAATCTACTGGCTAATAATATTAGGTGGAATCACATAAAGTGCCCATTTTGGCTAATTAAAACTGTTAGAATGCTGGCAATTGTGTATGGCCCAGACAAATAATGATGCCGAGCACCTGCTACTTATCAGACTCTCTGCAAAGGCTTCTTAAAAGTGCTCATCACACGATGCTTTAGGACCAAACCGGGCGTGGTGGCTCACAACTGTCACCCCAGCACTTGGGAGGCTGAGACAGGAGGGGCACAGATTTGAAGTCAGCCTCCGCAACACCACAAGACTCTCAGCAGCCTTACATGACTCTGTTGCAAAATTAAAAATTAAAAAGCACCGGGGATGTAGCTCAGAGGCACAATGCGCCTAGGTTCGATCCTTTGTAACCACCCCCAAAAAAATTTCTGTGATGACTTCTGAGGTTATTAAGTATCACATGTTCGAGATCCAGAGATAAAGACATGGGGAGACAGAAGCTCATTCAACTAGACACATGCTGCATGTGCGTGACTACCGTTGTCCCTGCAGGGCTTCTCTCTCCTCCACTCCCTGGCCCTGTTGGGGGGTTGGTGCCTGAGCGTCCCCACAGCATCAAACATTGGCAGGACCCCCACCTCGCAAAGGGGCCACAGGTAGCTCCTCAGAGCCTTGCCTCCTGAATTAGCTGCAACATGTATTTTTGTATGTGTGTGGGGGGGTTCTGGGGATGGAACCCAGGGGCATTTGACCTCCGAGCTACACCCCCTGCTCTGTTTTTTATTCTTTATTTTGAAACAGGGTCTCACTGAGTTGCAGAGGACCTCACTAAGTAGCTGAGGCTGTCCGCAAACTATGATCCTCCTGTCTCAGCCTCCTGAATGCTAGGATTACAAGCGTGCGCCATCACGCCCAGCTCTGCAACGTATATTTAAGAAACAAATTTGAGAGGAAAAAGAACATGCAGAAGTATGTTTTGAGTGAGAAAGAAAAAAAGGCCAAAAAAAATGCACTCCTAGAATCAGCAAGAAATAGTAAGAAAAATCTAAGATCATCCAGGTTTTTTTTTTGTTTTTTTTTTTTTCCCCAGTACTGGGGATAGAACCCAGGGGCATTGTACCTCTGAGCTACACTCTCCAGCCCTATCTTTTAGTCTTTTTATTTTGAAGCAAGGTCTGAGTTGCGAAGGGCCTCACTAAGTAGCTGAGGCTGGCCACGAACCGCAATCCTGGGGTCTCAGCCTCCCAAATGCTGGGATCACAGCCATGCGCCACCATGCCGGCTTTCATCCAGTTTTAAAATGCCTTGACTCTATGAGCTATTATAGAGTGGACTGCCGAGGAAGGCATCGGGTACAGCGAGATCCAGCCTCACCGCAGACCCAGAGACGTGTGCCTTAGAGGCTCTCCTCTGAGAAGACCACTGAGGCTCACGGAGGCAGGAGGATGAGAAATCTCCCAAAAGGACAAGTCAGAGTTGGGACCACCACTGGCCTCATGCCCTCCATCATCTTTCTCAGAGGCTTAAACCAGCACAATAAAGTAAATAAAAGGGTGGTCAGAGTCCGACTAAAAAGAAGAAGAGGTGGATATTCCTGTGAAACCGAATTTTAGAAGCCAAGCGCGTGCGTAAGGCTATTGTGGCTTCTACCAGCTCCAAGTGAACATCTATAGAGCCGAGCCTCTGAGGACAGAAGGGAAGAGGGACCGACCTTCACGTGGGCCACGTAGTTATGACACCTCTCCTCCATGTATCCCAGCTGCATCTTCTCCGAGACCTGGCCCACCGTCTCTCCCAGCAGCACGAAGTAGACCCTGGGTACCTGGCTCTTCTCCTTCTTGGCCACATCAGCCGTCAGAACATAGTTCAGGCCTGCCAATAAATTAGAGATCAAAACATTAGCCAAGAAAGACATCTTGTCTAGGCCACCTCTGCCCCCATCACGGGATCCCACGGCGGTCCGTAGGAGACCCACTGCATGAGGATTGCGGCTCAGAGCCAAGAGTCTCTTAGACAAGAGCACGCAGCCTGATCCTCAGAGTCCAGAGAGACCGGCTCTCCAATGACACTCTGTACATCAATACCTCGTGGCTCCCCCTGACTTAAATCCCGTGCCACCCCCGAGGTACCAAGGGAGCCATCAATATGCACACCTGCAGTGAGTGCTACCCAGAACGGGGCACTTCTTGTTCAGATGTGAAACATCATGGTAAACCCACAGAATGCTCCAGAAGCTGCTGAAATGACCGAGCCATCAGGTAATGTCAACTCTGCTCCTGTGAGACATAAGTCCTACATCAGGGCACAGGCGCGCCTCACAATTCTACCTGAATTCGCCAACGCCAGGTCGTGCTCTTTGGTCACCGTATCTGTTGGATTGCATGTGTCCACAGTTTACCAAGCGCTGGCTGTGTGGACCCCACGTGTGCGGATACCCAGGGAAAGCAGGAGCTGACTTCATTCCCCAAGAGCCGAGGTAGTGACCACACTCTGTGCTGCTGTCCTCCCCTTGAAGCTGTGGCCACAGAGGGCCTGGACTGTGGTCCACCCTGAGAATAATTCATTCTCTAGACCTAGTGGTATTGACACCTGGTAGCACAAGAGTTTGCACACCATCAGGGGCATAAAAAAAAGATGGTTGGAGCTGGGCTGTTGGTGCACGCTTGGAATCCCAGCATTTGGGAGACTGAGACTGGAGGATCACGGTTCGTGGCCGGCCTCAGACACTTAGAGAGGCCCTTTGCAACTCAGTGAGACCTTGTTCCAAAATAAAGAATAAGCCGGGTGTGGTGGCGCACGCTTGTGATGCCCGTGCTTGAGAGGCTGAGACAGGAGGATCGCACAAGTTTGAAGCCAGCCTCAGTTACTTAGTGAGGCTCTCAGCAACTTAGTCAAGTAAAATATAAAATAGGTCTGGGAATATAGCCTGGAGGTAGAAAGCCTCTGGGTTCCACCCCCAGTACCACCAAATGAATGAATGAATAAATAAATAAATAAATAAATAAATATTAAAAAATAAAGAATAAAAAATAGGGCTGGGGGTGGAGTTCAGAGGTAGAATGTCTCTAGATTCCATTCCCAGTACCACAAAATAAAAAAGGAAGAGGAGGAGGAGGAGGAGGAGGAGGAGGAGGAGGAGGAGGTGGTGGTGGTGGTGGTTACAATGCCTAACATATATTGGATACACTCAGGAAGTTGAACCTGCATTATTTCCGGGTCTGTAAGTAATAAGTAAGAATGTGTTTTATTAGGTAAGTAGGCTTTTGAATCAACAGACCTATGTCACTGTTTTTCTGTGCTAGAGGTCAACCCCTCTAAAACCTACTTACCTATCTTTCCTCTTCTTTATTGTTTCTGAGAATTGAATCTAAGAGTATTCTACGTCTGAACTACATCCCCAGCCCCTCCACGTGTGTGTGTGTGTGTGTGTGTGTGTGTGTGTGTGTGTGTGTGTGTGTAGAACTAGGGATTAAAACCAGGGGCTTTCAACCTCCAAGCCCCACCCTCAGCCCTTTTATCTTTATTTTGAAACAGGGTCTCACTAAGTTGCAGAGGGCCTAAGTAGCTGAGGCTGGCAGTGAACCTGCGATCCAGCCTCTTGTCTCAGCCTCTTAAGTCCTGGGATTACAGGCATGCACCACCATGCCCTGCTACGCTTTTTATTTCTTAACAGTTTTTTTTTTTTAATTCTGAGCATATAGAACTTGTAACATAAGAAAACAGGAACCTTTGTCCCTAAGGTGACCAGACAGTCAAGCACTGAGAAAGCAGATGACCAAGGCCACATCCATATGCCTGTCCCTTAGAGCCGAGGGCCTCTGTAGCCCTGTGCCTGCCAGCATTTAATTATGTGAAGCGGGGATGGCTCTGGCTTTTTATAACATCAAAAGGACCGGCCATCCAGAGAATCTGAACAGGGAGAGAGGAAGGTGACCTGAAATGGCCTTCTAGGGCTGTCCCAGGGTGTATTTTTGCTACATGTAATGGCTTCCCGGGCCCCTGCCTTCTCAGGAGTCTTGCCATACAAAGCTGGAGGTCCTGGTCAGCAAGGAGAAGCCTGCCTCAACTTGTTTGTTCGAGCAAACAGCTGATTTCTAGAGCCAAGCTGGGTCACCAGGAGGGCCCCGGAGGTGGGTCATCCCAGGAGATAGTATTTCCACTAATACGAGGGTCCTTACAGGATAGTGCTTCAACACAGAAAACAGGGGTGTCGGCAAGTGCCACGTGCCACGGTGGTGGGGGGGGTGATTCACAGCCCATAGAATCTGCAAGGCTGTCTGAGAGGCCATTGAGTTCAAACCCTTCATCTTTAAGATGAGGGGAGCTACACTGGACACTCAGTATTGGGAGGGAGGGAAAAGGGAAAGCGGGGCGGGGGAAGGGCACCGAGTACTGTGTGAATATCTGCCACTGTCAACATGATCCACGCTATGATGTGAGACTATAGTGCACCAACAAAATAAAATTTTAAGCCAGGTGTGGTGGCGCACACTTGTAATCCCCGCGCTTGGGAGGCGGAGACAGGAGGATCGCACAGGTTCGAAGCCAGCCTTGCTAGCTTAAGAGACCCTTTTCCAAATAAAAATATAAAAATGGGTCTGGGAGTGTAGCCCGGAGGTAGAGGCTTTTCAGGAATCCCAGTACCACCAAATGAATGAATGAATAAATAAATAAATAAATATATTTTTAAGGTGGGGGAGCGGTGGGCGTGGTGGTGCACACTTACAATCCCCACGCTTGGGAGGTAGAGACAGGATGGTGCAGGTTCAAAGTCAGCTGCGCTGGCTTAAGAGACCCTGTTTCCAAATAAAAATATAAAAAATAGGTCTGGAAGTAGAAGGGCTTCCAGGAACCCCAGTACCAAAAAAAAAAAAAAAAAAAAAGGTGGGGGGAAGACTTGTTCCAAGCCTGAGAGCCATCCCCTGGCAGAGAAGAATCTAGAATTCTGCCGATCCCTGGTCCTGAGTGATTCCTACCATGTTTCTTGGTGCGTTTTCCACATTACCTGACCCCAGACTCTTTTTTTGGGGTGGGGGCAGAAACAGCAGAGCCACACACAGGGAAAGACCCAGAACTGAATCCTGCCCAGTGTACTTTCCACTGATCACAACCTCCCGGAGCACAGCAAAAAAAAAAAAAAAAAGCTGATATAAATGGAGTGAGATCCTGGCCCCCATTGCGGGGACCACGGCTGGACGCACACACAGCAGGAAGGCCGGCCCAGCAGCCTCGGCAGCCTACCCGACCTCCTCCCAGGTGAGAAGCCCACAGACGCCTCCCCCAACATCGGTAGTGATGGAGAAACAACAGAGCCAGCATCAGGCCAGCGACCTCAGAGAAACGCTGGGTGGAAACGAACACCGGAAGATAGGGCGGATGGTATCGATTCCCACCCACATCCTCATGGCCTCTGCCATTTCTCTGCTGCCCGGCCCAACTTGCAGCTGCCAGCACCCACAACACCTCTTCCCGAGGGCTTTGGGAGACCAGAGCGCCCAGAACTCGGGTCCTGAACAGCCCTCCATAAGGCAGGAACCCACTCGAGTCCTCTACTCTCGGGTGGGATGGCTCCAAGGCACAGTCTACACTGGCTTCCAGGGTTCCCCAGCAGGGAGATGTTCCAGCTGTGGCAACCAGATGTTGAATCTGCCCAGGAGTGCACCCTCTATTGGGCTGCAGGGGAGTTTATGTGTCAACTTGGCTGGGCCACAGTACCCAGATATTTGGTCAAGCATCAATCTAGATGTAACTATGAATGAATATTTATTTATTTATTTATTTTTGGTGGTACTGGGGATGGAACCCTTCTACCTCCGGGCTACACTCCCAGACCTATTTTCTATTTTATTTGGAAACAGGGTCTCACTAAGTTGCCAAGAGCCTCACTAAGTAGCTGAGGCTGGCTTCGAACCTGCGCGATCCTCCTGTCTCTGCCTCCCAAGTGCGGGGATTGCAAGCGTGCACCACCACGGCCGGCTTTGACTGTCTTTTTAAATGAGATTAACTTTAAATCAGTAGATTTTGCACGAAGCAGATTACCCTCCATGATGTGCTTGAGCCTCACCCAATTTTTGGAAGGTCTTGAGAGAAAATAACCAAAGGTCCCTCAAGAAAGAAGATCCTGCCTTAAAATAAGTCAACCAATCTCACATTTATTCATACCCCTTTCTTTCTTTCCTTCTTTCTCTCTCTCTCTCAACCTCTCCCTCCTTCCCTCCCTGCTCTCTTTCTCTGGAAACTCTGACAACCCATGCTACCCTGTGTCCCCATCTCCCCATTGGAGCTACCAAAAGTCACCCCAGAATTCACAATGTACTTCAAACTCTTGACTCGTGATCTATTTTGGGAGAACTGAAATCAACACAGGGCATATTGGGGGGAAAGAATGAATTCAATCTCTGACATGCGCCCAGCATGGTACTTTACAAACACCAACTTTTACCCTCAAAGCCTATCCATCTACTGCAGAACCGGAGGTCAGACATACCGACCCTGTGACTCTCGGGAGGGAAGGAAGAGCCCATGGCTCACAGACACTGAGCTGAGGACGCCCTGCAGGGCGCGTGTGTTACCCATCAGACCTGTCTAAAATGTTAAAGGGTACGATCATAGATCAAATTATCCAACTCGCCAAGCACGATCATTCCAGAATCATCACACTTCTAGAACTACCGGCTTAGTGCTTCTAGAAATTTACTTGGAGCCGGGCATGGTGGCACACGCTTGTAATCCCCGCGCTTGGGAGGCGGAGACAGGAGGATCGAGCAGGTTCGAAGCCAGCCACGCTGGCGTAAGAGACCCTGTTTCAAAAATATAAATATAGGTCTGGAAGTGTAGCCCGGAGGTAGGAGGGCTTCCAGGAACCCCAGTATCACCAAAAAAAAAAAAAAATTTACTTGGGCATTTTAAATTACCTCAGAACTGGGTGTAGTGGTGCACACTTGTAATCCCCATGCTTGGGAGGCTAAGACAGGAGGATTGCGCAGGTTTGGAGCCAGCCTCAGCTACTTAGTGAGGCTCTCGGCAACTTAGTGAGACCCTGTTTCCAAATAAAACAGAAAATAGGTCTGGGAGTATAGCCTGGAGGTAGAAAGCCCCTAGGTTCCATCCCCAGTACCACCAAAGAATAAAATTAAATAAAATACCTCAAAGAAGTCAGTTCTACACTAGACTCCCTCTTCTAGAAGAAAGCAAGCCTTCTGATGAGGATACCACCTGTAGGAGGTTTCTTAAAGCTGCCAGAAGCAGCAGCCCAGATCTTTCTGAAGCCTTGAGCTCACTGGTAGCTTAAAACAGCATCCACCCAAGTCCCCAGGTGGGTTGAGACAGGGCTCTGGGAAAGAAAGGAGAAGTCAGAGGCAGCCAACCGGCTTGCTTGGTTCTTGGGGTGCCTCAGGCTGGCTGGGCTGCCGCGGCCACCCCTGGTCCTAGACAGGGTACTGGCTGATAAGGAACGTCCCACAAGCACACTGCACATCACAGGATTTTTTTATCCTTCTGGCAGCTTCTATGCAGGGCACATCAAATGATGTCATGTTGATGGGAGAGCTGATGAGCCCCGAGTAATGCTCCCAGCCCCCACCTGTTCCTGCTCCCCTCTGGTTCCCCAGGGGGGCCCCCCATGCCGGGCTGGCCGAGCCAGGAGGGAGCCAGCTGTCCCTCATCAGCTCTGGGCCTGTCCCCCCCCCGACCACCACCACGTGTGAGTCATTCCTGTCCTCTACAGAGCAAGATTCAGCTGTGAACTTCTGCTAATAAATTCCTGTTCCGGAGCCATTCTCAGCCTCCCCGAAAATTTCCCAGGAGAGGGGAACAAATGGGATATTTCCAGTTTACCAGCCTCCCTAGTTTTCTTCCCCAAGGAAGGGAGTAATGACTAGCCTAGGCTGTCCCGGTCCCGTTCCTCACACATCATCGACTCCCCTCGTTATCCCCCTCTGTGCTTCTTAAAAGATGAGAAGCCCAGGAATGGTCTCTGTGTGCAAACGCCCTTCAGCGCAGAAACGCGCCCCTGAAGGCAGAAGAAGGACTGGGGACAGCCGGCATCCAACCCTCCTTGTGCCATTGGTGTGGATGACCCGGTGCCGGCTCTCGGGACCCAGGCTCGACCACTCGCCCAAAGGCAGGGCGGGCGCCTCTGCTGGCTCGAAGCTCTGCCGGGCAGGGAGAAGCCATGGAGACAGAGGAGTGAGATCGGAGTGCACAGCAGAACCACTCTGGACTCGTCCTTTTCCCGGTTCTTGCACGCGCTCAGGCAGAGCGCTCACAACCCTCCTTTAGGCCAGCCAGGAGGCCCAGCGAGGCCACAGAAGCTCCCCAGGCCAAGAATAGAGTGCTTAATGGTCCTCTTTGGGACGAGCAAACTCTCCGTTTTGGGGGTTTGTTTGTATGTGGTTCTTTGGTGGGGGCTACTAGGGATTGAACCCAGGAGCATTCTACCTCCAAGCTCCCCCCCCAGCCCATTTTATTTTGAAACAAGGTCTTCCTAAGTTGCTGAGGCCGGTCTCAAACTTGTGATCCTCCTGTCCCAGCCTCTCAAGTAGTGGGATGAGAGTCGCACGTGCCACCATGCCCAGCAGAACCCTTGTTTGAAAGTGTTTAAATACGTTATAAACATGCTCCTGCTCTTGGGAAACCCTCTGTCAGGGTGAGAAAGAAGTGTGGGTCCGACTGCCTGGCACTGTGCGTAGAGCCTGCCCCACCCAGGGGCCCAGCACGAGAGCCAATGAGCAAGGGCGGACCAGGGCGCCTCCCTCTGCCGGCACCCAAGCTCCAAGAGAGGAACACTTTGCCTGTCCCGTTCATTCACAGCTCTGTGCCCAGGCCTGAGCAGTGTCTGACACTGCATAAGAGCTTTATAGCTGTTTATCCATCAAGGGACCCGCAGAACGCTGCTCTCTGGAGTCGGCGTGCTCTCCTAACGCTGTGATAACTCTATCTAACTGGATGCTGGCCATGCTGGCTTATGAAGGCATCATCTCTTGGCTCCTTTCTCTACTCTACTGTGATGTCGGGGCTGGGGTCCTGCAAGCCCCTTTTCTGTGGCCCCTTTTCTGTGGCTCTGCCGACATGGAGCAGCCTGGTGAGCTGCAGGAGAGAGGAAGGCCTGGCTCCTTCCCCGCCCCCCGCCCCCCGCTTCCTGCCCTGTCTGCTGACCCAGCAACACTTCTCCCTGGCAGCTACTCCCACCAGCCCTTCGTTCTAGTTTCTAGATTTTTGTCCCACAAGCCCAAAGCCAGCCTCACTGTGGCCCCTGCCAGTGGACCAGTGCTTTTCAAATCTAAGCCACTTGGAAGCTTGTTAAAAACAGGCTGCGCCAGGCGTGGTGGTGCGTGCCTGTAATCCTTAGCATTATGTACTAGGCTGAGATGGGAGGATCACAGGTTCAAGGTCAGCCTCAGCAACTTAGTGAGGCCCTTGGCAACTTAGCAAGACCCTTTTTTTTTAAACTAAAAAATACAATAGGGCTAGGGGTATAGCTCAAAGGTAGAATGTTCCTGGGTCCAATTCCCAACATTGCAAAAAAAAAAAGTACCCCCCACTTCCAGTTTCTTATTTAGTTAGACTGTGCATTGCTAGCATGAGCCCAGAGAATGCTGGGACAGCTGCTCTAGGCCAGGTGAGGTCCCCTGAGGCAGACTAGAGGTGGCAGATGCCTCCTACAGCGGTTTCCAGGTCCTCCCTGGCAGGCTCAACCCTTCCTGTCATTAAATCCTCTCTGTTAAAACAGCTGGGGTGGTTCCTCTTTTCCTGACTGGGCTGGCCTGTTGCAGGCCCAGGGCAAGTTCACACCCTAGAGAGCAGCTCTGCTTTTCCCACAGTATTTCCAGAAGTCACAGCAGCCTCTCGAGCGGCTTTGCTCCTAGGCTGGCCCGGGGCTCTCCCGTGACCACGTGGGAGCCGTGGTTTCTTACTGCTCAAGCAGGAAACGAAGAAGTGACTTGAATCCCTTCTCTGTACAGAGGCACGAGTCTCACCAGGTCCTCAGAGGGAGGAAAAGAAGGCAGAGGGTCAAGGCTGCAAGCTGAGCCGCTGACGGCTCCCCAAGCCATTCCGAGAACAGGTCCTGTGGCTGAAGACGCAGAAGGTAGACCGCGAGGACACCACCTCTGCCAGCCGCTCAGAAGCACCGCACGCGTTGCGCGTCTAGACGCAGCCTGCTACTGACAGATGGCCCGGGTTTGCGGGCACTGAGAGGCGCCTGGAAGGCCTGCCTGGAGCAGCCAGCGGACAAAAGCACCATTGACTGGTTCCTCCACAGCTGCCAATAGCCAAGGAAGGCCGCATCCCCAAACCCCAGCTGTGTGTTCCTAACACGGGCCTGGGAGGTGCTGCTGAGCCGACCAGGAAAGTGAAGGACATCATGTCCTGGAGGTGCCCCGGCCCTCCCTCCATCTGGAGCCCAGAGACCTGACCTTCCCGACTCTGCAAAGCCAGAGTGGGGGTCCTGTGCTAAGATCCAGGAACACTGCTCAGGCCAGACCCACACAGCCAGCAGGTCACCTCTCTCTCCGCCTCATTTCCCATCACGGTCCCATGACAGACGTCCATTTTCCCCTCTCTGAACTCTCCACTGCACTACCAGCTCACTCTGGGGGCAGATACCTGCACCCCTTCCTCTACCGCAGAGTCTGATATACAGCTCGGTTCCCTGGACGCCAAAGAAAGTGAGAGAAAAGCATACGGGGGAGGGATAACCTTCTGCACTGACTTGTCGCTACTCATATTCTCCAGTTATTGTCCCCTCCACCCCTGGTTCTTGTATATGTGGGAGACTGAACCCAGGCCCGCATACACAGCAAGCACACACCCTACCACCGAACTATACCTCAGCTGCAATCTGATTCTTAAAAGTGGGAAGAGATCGTGTAAAGGTAAGATACAGAACGTTCCCTGAAGAGCTCATGTATTAGTCTTGACTTGCTGTAATTAAGTCCTGAGAGCTGCAGTCTCGTTAGTGTGTGAATCACCCTGCGATGGATTTACTGCAGACGGCGGGTGGCTAGAGAAGGTGGGT
This sequence comes from Muscardinus avellanarius, assembly GCF_963383645.1. Classification (NCBI taxonomy): domain Eukaryota; kingdom Metazoa; phylum Chordata; class Mammalia; order Rodentia; family Gliridae; genus Muscardinus; species Muscardinus avellanarius. The sequence continues at coordinate 3,164,004 of NC_137804.1, read as the reverse complement.
CCCTGGGGGTGTGCCTCAGGGACTGTGCTTTTTGTCTGAATCCTCTTGCATCTGGCCTCCATGATGTGAGGACACAGCCCTCGCTCTCTCCCTCCCTCTCTCTCTCCCCATCGCCATACCCTGAGCTCCGCAGACCAGGCCTGACATGGACTGAACTCTGGAATCTCCAAAAACATTGAGCAGATAAATAACTCTTCCTTCTTCTACGTGGTGTGGTGAGCCTTTGTGGATTGTCACAGTGAGGATGCTACTGAGAGAGGTCACCTTAGAGTACAGTCACCTAATGTCATCAGTGAACCCGCAGATAAGGAGTAAGGCTAAGGCAGAGACCTGAATGGGAGGGCGGCCGCGGGCTGAAGAGTTGCCGCCTAACGCTGACATTAGCCAGGTTACACCACACTGTCCCCAAGGCCCAGGGAAATCGACAGCCTGATGTTTCCATTACACTCCAGACCCTGAAGGCACATGGCTTAGCCGAGACCTTCATGGTAACCAGCCTGGCTGTGGTCAGTGAAGGCTGGGGCCTGGCTGGAGCCGCTGGTTGGGAAAGCACCAGGGCCCTGCATCCCTTCTCTCCGCTCACGAACCACGAGCCTTGGGCTCTGAAGCTACTCTCGCTCAAACTTGCACCTCAGTTTCTCCTCTGATCCTGTAAGACCTTCTCTTCTACCACCACGATGAACAGAAGAGTCTCTTTGTAACTCCCTCAAGAAGCCCGGTGAGGGCGGGTTGACATTTCCAATACACACACAGGCACACAGCAAATGTTTGTCAAATGAATATAAACATCAGCTATCAAATGCCTTTTCTTTAGAATAGTTGATGATGATGATGATGATGATGGTGGTGATGATATACTGTGGCTTTAACCCAGGGGCATTCTACCTCTAAGCCAAACCCCCTGCCCTACTTTTTTTAAATTTTGCCCTACTTTTTTAAAATTTTTAATTTTTTTTGGTGGTACTGGGGGTAGAACCCAGGAGCTTTCTACCTCCGGGCTATACTCCCAGACCTATTTTATATTTTTATTTGGAAACAGGGTCTCACTAAGTTTCTTAGAGCCTCATTAAGTAGCTGAGGCTGGCTTCAAACCTATGCGATCCTCCTGTCTCAGCCTCCCAAGCATGGGGATTACAAGCGTGCGCCACCACGCCCGCTTACTTTTTATTTTGCAACAAGGTCTCACTAAGTTGCTGAGCCTGGCCTCAAACCTGCAATCTTCCTGGAATTACAGGCATGTGCCACTATGCCCAGCCATACAATATTATTTTTATGTGCTTCCAAGTCAGTCGTCAGAGGCTGAAATTATAGCTCAGTGTCAGGCGTGTATATAGCATGTGCAAAGCCCTGGGTTGGATCCCCAGCACCAAAACAATAATACATTTATAACATTTATACATTGATAACAGTTTTCAATCATTCTATAAAAATGTTTGTTAATGAAGTGCAGCTACATAGTGAGTTGGTATTTAATAGAAGATACATTAAGCCAGGCTTGTAATCCCAGCATTTGGGAGGCAGAAACCAGAGGATTGTGGTTCGAGGAAAGCCTCGGCTACTTTTAGCCAGGCCCTTCGCAACTCAGTGAGACTCTGTTTCAAAAAATACAAAAACTAAGCCAGAGGTGGTGCTGCACAATTGTAATCCCATCATTTGGGAGTCCGAGTCAGGAGGATCATGGTTTGTGGCCAGCCTCAGCTACTTGGTGAGGCCCTTTTCAACTCAGTGAGACCCTGTTTGCAAATAAAGACTAAAAAATAGGGCTTGTGGTATAGGTCGGAGGTAGAATAGAACCCAGGTAGGCCCCTGGGTTCCATCTCCAGCACCACACACACACACACACACACACACACACACACACACACACACGATACATGAATCCCAGGAGCATGGCAAAACCTTTCCCTTAAGACTTGGATGTCTTAAAGAACTTGGGAAGTAGTGAGAAAGTTCTTGGAAAGCAAAACTAAGTATCATCGAATAAGAATTCAACTGGCTCCACCGACAGCTATGAGACCTTGCGCACATTTTCGTCGCACTGTGCTACACACCCAGCTTGCTGATCCTCCCTCACTAACCATTCCCCAAGTCTGTCACATAATTACATGGTGTGGAAATTCCTAAGCTCTCTGTAGGGGAAGGAAAAAAACTATATAAATAAAGTCAAGATTTGACTCTTAAGATTATTCGATCCATTTGACAATCAAAATGACTGCCAGAGGAAGAGTCAGCCGGGGAGGACTGGCATATCACTGTAGTTTTGTTGTTATTGTTGTTGTTGTTGTTGTTTTGTGGTGCTGGGGATGGAACCTTTCTCCGCGCTACCCTGCCAGACCTATTTTATATTTTTATTTGGAAACAGGGTCTCTTAAGCCAGCGCGGCTGGCTTGGAACCTACGCGATCCTCCTGTCTCTGCCTCCCAAGCGCTGGGATTACCAGTGTGCGCCACCATGCCTGGCAAGCATATCACTGTTTGATAAGGCACAGCCTTCAAGGGGCCACGAGAAAGGAGCTTGCACACGAAGCAGTCTCTGCAGGCCGGCGGCATGTGCACACCTGCACTCCACTGCGGTGTTTCCCACACTTGAAGTGCACACGAATCTCACATGGCACACTCTGACTTAGAGGCCTGGAGTGGGACCCAAGACACAACATTCTGACAAGGTCCCCACTGATGGCGGCGCGGGGACTACTCTCTGACCAGCAAGAGGAGGCGCTCCCAATGGAAACGTCTAAGGAAGTCAAGTAAGTCCAGGCTCTCATCGTGTTTCTGTTGGTTTGCCTGGAATTTTTCCTTCTTTCTATTATTAAAGCAGTCTTTCGAGCACAAAGCACCTATTAATCCGCAGAAGGCTCCAGGTTCATTTCCTCCAAATGATCTCATACTCAGAATTCTAATTGGCACCGGCCCTATCATATTCTGGGGTGTAATACAGCCTCTGGAGGTGGGGAGAGAGAGTCTGCCTTCCCCGATCAGAGAAATGGCAGAGACATCCACCACCTGCCTCCTCTGAGCTGTTGGAGCTGCCGCAGCAGAGAGCCCTCTTTTGAAAGTCTAAGCCTTTGAAAACGCTTCATCTTGATCCATAGTTAAGTGGCATAAGCCGCCCTGACATCTGGCTGATACCGCAAGCTTAATAGGGAGCCTCGGCGATCCCACCACATCTTTTCTCAAACATCCACATGCAACGTTCCATAGGGGCCAGGCGCCAGGCAGGACGCCTACCAGTCCCACGGCCTGCCCCACCCATGGTCCAGTGAGGTCCAGCCGGCCCACGCACATTTGGGGAACGGATGCTTGTGGTCCAACATCCTTTGTCCTTAGAGCTCTGGATGAGCGGGAAAGAGATGGGAGGGACCTCAGGGAGAAAAGGTGTCCCGCCAGCTGCCTGCAAAGCCAGCCAAGACCCACAGCAAGAGGGAACGCTGAAACACCCCACAGCTGCCCACCGTCCCCCTGCAACCGCACTCTGGCCAAGATGGGCGTCCCGAGCTCAGATTCAGTGACACATTACCGATCTCTCCCGGAACGTGCTTGCCGTGGAATCTGAAGCAGGCGGAGACGTTCAGGCAGTTCACGGGCTGCTGTCCATCGTGACACTGAGGTGCCGTGATGTTGATGGAGCCTGGGAGGAAGATGGAGGCGTCCACCGTGATGACCGGTCTGGCCCTGCAGGGCGATAGGGGAAGGTGACTTAGTCCTGCTAAGGAGCAGTTTTCAGAATCAAACAAGAACTCTTTGGATAGAATAAATCCTAGGCCGTCGGCCAGCATTTAATTAAAGTATGAAATAATCCAAGAGAGAAGGACCAGTGTGCTCCCTCAGTACTTTTTCTGGCTTTAAAAATAGCACATTTCCTAATATATTAACGGTGAGCTTTCCAATAATAGAGGCAAGTTAGTTGTTAATAAACACATGTGGCTGGTGTCCTAAGTGTACCGCCAGATGCTGGGTAATTACTTAAACTTTCACCAAACAAGTTCCGATTTCCATTTATTGGGGAGATAGGAATGTATTTAAGAGGAGTTCCTGCAATGCCTGGGCTTGATTCAAGCACGAGACCCACACATAGGTATTCCCCCAAAGCATATGCTGCTGTTAGAAGCCAAAACTGCAAGGTTTCAGCCCCGTCCAACTGGCCAAACCTCTTCTTCCATTTACCTCCCTCAATTCAGTGAGTACTTTCCTAAAAGAACTTGATTCATGGAGTCCCCATTGGTAAAGGCGAAGCACTTCAAGAGCTGAAGACATCAACCGACCTGGCCTCAGAACCAAGTGAAACCCAATAAACATTGACGCTCTGCTTTCTGACACCGACCTTCCCCCAGCTGATGGATGAGCAGCATCCATGGAATCCCTCGGGGCAGAAGGACAAAAGCCATAAATGGACCACACCACTCTGCTCTCACTGCAAACATCTGCCCAGAGAGGTTTCACCTAAGCTGTTACTGCCCCCAAAGAGACCTTTTGACCTCTAAGGAGTCCCTGCCCCAGCCACTGGGGTGACATAACAAGATTAAGGGGCATTAGCGGCTTGAGCACAATGCCCCACTTGTATACAGTGCCCCCTCTGAGGGCCCCAGGGTGAGCGGGCAGATGGGAATGAGGACCAGCCGCCCGCACCGGAAGGAGGCGCTAAGGAAAACCCGGGTGGGAACGGGAAACGGGGACCTGCACAGATGGGCTGAGGGTGCTCCTCCACGGCCACCACTACCCAGATGGGAGGGTCAACAGAGGGGCGCCGTGACCAGGGCAGTGGACTGCCGGGCTAGAGCGAATCCGGCCGTGGGGCCAGAGGAAGTCACATAACAATGGTGCCTGAAAGAAATCAGCTTCCTGTTCTCTCTGTTTTTTCTTCTGAGTTCATCCTGAGAAAATGCTAGAAATAACTTAGAAAGTGGAGTGCTTACCCCTGGTCAATGTGATGGTACAGGTGTCAATGGACACTGGCTAAAGCCCCACCGTTAACAGCCAGTTCCCAGGAAGCTTCCCGAATGCCCTGGCTCCAGGTCTGTGGTCCCAACTCCACCCCAGCCCTTTGGCCCCTCCACCTTGAGGATATTTCCAGATGTTGAAAGACCCATGCTTGGCAGTTGCAAACAGCAACCCCAGACCAGAAGACTGGAACTACAGGGGTGCCCAAAGTTTCCAGACAGACAGGCACATGTGGGAGAGAATGGGTGTCTGTCCTGCCAGAGCCTCCCCACCCACGGCCCCTGACCTGCCTGGTCTTTGGACACAAGAACAGCCCGGTTCCCCCTCATCCCAAGTTGGCCACGGAGGGCTGAGTCCTCCTGTCACTGGACAGCTCTGACAGGCAGGGGCAGGAGAACAGGGGCCTGCAGGACTGAGCCGTCCACACATGATGACCTGGACAAAGGTCGCAGAAGCAGAATCCTTTGAAATGGCCGACAGGCCCCTCCCAGGTACATCTTCTTCCAGCATCTGTCAGATCGGTTCCCCCAAAACTTTTTGTTTCAACTCCAAGTATTGTCTTTGGATGAGGAAAAGCCCAGAAATCTTTCATGAGTCTCTCTGATGGCTTCCTCTGGCCCTCAATGGCACAGCACCAAGCGCCTATCACCCCACCGCAGGGCCTGCCCTCCGGAGCCGACTTCCTGAGGGCGGCGCGGGGTCAGCCCACACTCCTGGGGCAGGAGGTAGCTTTCCACGGTCCCCCCTACCAATGCGCCAGCCTCGGAGACAAAAGCAAAAGGGCCACCCAAGGACAGCACCACGAGTGCTTCAGGACTTCAGGAGGCTGGTGGCCACAGCTACCTGGGCTGGAGTCACGCTCAGCCACAAGGCTCTTCTAGGACTGACCTAGCAGTTATTACCCCCCCATCATGGGGCTCCTCTTTCTAGAAGACTCTGTGTGTCCCTCTGAGGGAGAAGGCAGGGCCAGATTTGGAGCTAAAGGGCTTCTGGGATCCCATCCAGCTCGAAGATCCTATCATTCTATTTTAGAACATTCTGCCATGAGGTTATTAACAAACCCTAAGAACTTGCTCCACTCTGGAGTCAAAAGTGTAACTCTGCCTCCTCTGACTCACAGATAGAAATACTTGGAGAAGGCTTGTGGGTAGTGGCAGCAACCCATGGGCCTCCTAGGAGAGATTCAGACCACACGGGCATCAGTGAGCACCGGGCCTGAACTCAGGTTCCTCGTCCCTGCTGACACTGAGAAGCAAAGTACCCCTGATGGGAAGGAGGCTCTTAGGCCCTGGGAATTGAGGACCAATGGGAAGGAGGCTCTTAGTCCCTGGGAATTGAGGACCAGTGGGAAGGAGGTTCTAAGTCCCTAGGAATTGAGGACCAATGGGAAGGAGGCTCTTAGGCCTGGAGAATTAAGGACCAATGGGAAGGAGGCTCTTAGGCCCTAGGATTTGAGGACCAGTGGGAAGGAGGCTCTTAGGCCTTGGGAATTGAGGACCAGTGGGAAGGATGTTCTAAGTCCCTAGGAATTGAGGACCAACAAAGGCACGAGGCATGATGCTGGCTGTAGCAATGAAAAGATAGCTGGATGGTCCTCCCCAGCCCTTGGAGCATCATGGTACCCACAGGAAATGATTTTATATGGCACATTAACAGACGGGGCTGCTGTTCATGGTCAAAAGCAAATGGCCCTTGGATTTAGGGGTTAGCTCACACTAAGCCAGACCTAGAAACTTCAGGGATACTATCATCTCCCAGTTATAAGCCATTCGAGGGCCAGCAGCTGGGAGCTCTGAGACAGAGGATAATGAGAAGATAGAGGCAGCCTTCCCATGTACCAAGCACCAGAGGGAAGGGCCGGCTGATGGGGACACTCCCCCCCACCCCGTCCCCACCAACTCTGCCTCACCCAAGAAGAACCCGAGGAGCAGGGTGAGGCGTCTCACCTAAGCAGAACCACGCTGTCGGACATGAAGGCTCCAATAGTGACATCTGAAAACAAGATGTTAGAGCATTCAGAAACTTATGGAAGCCTCCACCCCACACGGCGCTCTCCAAAGAGAGGCGCCAGGCCCTGGGGCCGGGGAGCCCTCCGGCTGCTTAATGACTCCGTAAGAACTAGAGCCACCTTGTCCCAATGGCAGCCAAGCTCTTAAGGTATGACTCTTAAGGCCATGAAATGTGGCTTGTCTGAACTGAGATGGACTGTAGGTACTAAAAATAAAGAACTAGCCGGGCGTGGTGGCGCACACTTGTAATCCCTATGCTTGGGAGGCGGAGACAGAAGGATCGCGCTGGTTCAGAGCCAGCTGTGCTGGCTTAAGAGACCCTGTTTCCACATAAAAAAAAAAAAAAAGTTAAAAAAAAAAAAAGGTCTGGGAGTGTAGCCCATGGCAGTGTATCCCGGAGGTAGAAGGGCTTCCAGGAACCCCAGTACCACCAAAAATAAATAAATAAATAAATAAATAACCAATAACTTTTATATTTCTTATGAGCTAAAATGATACTATGTTGGCTATACTGGGTTAAATATTGGTCAAATTAACTTTACCTGTTGTCTATAATTTTAATGTGGTTACTAGCATAGTTCAACTTACATACATAGCTCAGTTTTTTGTTTTTGTTTTCTTTTAATACATCAGTGAATCAGAGAGCAGAATACCCAGGAGTAAATAACTCTTAGAAAATACTGCAGGGTCTGTTAGCCATGGGAATCCTCGCCTTCTATCCATATTCTCTGTGACCTTGTCTGGAAAGCAAATACCGTTCCTAGGGCCTGCTTCAAAAGTGGCCAATATTTTTTTATATTTAAACCAGAGCACATTCATGAAACATATCTATTGAACAATCATTAAACATACTAAATATTCATGAGACATATTAAATCAGGTCTTTAAATCAGAAAATTCACAAAAATATTTGGTAAGCGACAAACTAAGACACTGGTTTAGCAATAATGTGGGGTTTTTGATTGCTTTGTTTTGGTTTTGCCATGGAGTTAGGCAAGCGCTCTACCACTGAGCCATTAATTTTTATTTCTAAGTAATTTCAGGAAGTATTTACTCATCCAGTAGCTCTCTGCTTCCCCCCCAACTAAAGCCCTTAGTCCTAGGGCTCTATTATTAGTCTATAGAACCAAGCATCTCAGTCCAAGAGAGGGTGTGAATATCTACACATACCCTCATTAAGAAAAAAAACCAGCAAATCCATGAATTACAGTGCTCCCCAATTTTTTGTGCTTGAGTATCTGTATTAATTTTGTTGTTTTTTGTAGGGGTGGGGCACTGGGAATTGTACCCCGGGGCACTCTACCTCCAAACTACATTCTCAGTCCTTTTTTGTTTGGGTTTTTTGCTGTACTGGAGATGGAACCCAGGGGCATGTACCTTAGAGCCCTATTTTTTATTCTTTATTTTGAATCAGGGTCTCACTGAGTTGCAGAGGACCTCAGTAAGTAGCTGAGGCTGTCGGCGAATCACGATCCTCCTGTATCAGCCTCCCAAATGCTGGGATGACAAGCATACGCCAGCACGCCTGACTCTATTTTTTGTTTTTAGAAACATGGTCTCGTGAGGTTGCTGAGTATCTGTTACTGAGCCTGACCTTGAACCTACGATCCTCCTGTCTCAGCCTCTCAAGTACTGGGATGACAGGCGTGCACCACCATGCCGGGCTTATTTTATAGTTCTTCGACAACCTTTTTTAACTGACTTGCACGTTTGGAAACAAAAGGACAAACATGGGCAGATATGTCATGTTTCCTATGAAAAGTGCAGGAAATGGAAGTTTGGCTCCACTGTGAAACGGGAACCACGCGTTCATAGAGAAGCCGCCGGGAGGCCTGAGTGCTGGCCACTGTCCCAAGGTGTGGTCAGTCCCCGAGCCTCCCTGAGGCTCAGCATCCTTGTGTACAAAGTGGGAGACACCCCTGCCTCCCGGAGTCACTGAGATGGACAGCGTGGCGGCAGCACTCTGCATATCTGAACGTGCTCGACCCATATGAGGTATAACCGCTGTCCCAAACTGAAAGAGCCAGGACAGGGTGTCTTGGGGCCAAAGCTTCCACACTGGTCCCCACTCGTCCCCATCCCTCCTGGCTCTGTAATTCTCAAGGATGACCAGCATCCTAGGGCAAAAATAAAACCCGGGTGTCTTCATACAGGATAGTATTCATGGTCATGGTTTTTTTTTTGTGTGTGTGTGGTACTGGGTTCCTGGAAGCCCTTCTACCTCCGGGCTACACTCCCAGACCTATTTTTACATTTTTATTTGGGAACAGGGTCTCCTAAGCCAGCGTGCAGCTGGCTTCTAACCTGTGTGATCCTCCTGTCTCCGCCTCCCAAGCGCGGGGATTACAAGCGTGCGCCACCACGCCCAGCCTTTTTTTTTTTTTTTTTAGTGGTACTGAGGTTCCTGGAAACCCTTCTATCTTCTATCTCCGGGCTACACTCCCAGACCAATTTTTTAAAATATTTTTATTTGGAAACAGGGTCTCTTAAGCCAGCAAGGCTAGCTTCGAACCTGTGCGATCCTCCTGTCTCCGCCTCCCAAGCATGGGACCACGCCCGGCCATTGTCATGGATTTTAAGTAAAAAAGAAGTATTTTTCTTAAAAGCAAGATGACCATGTATTCTGGGAAATTTGTTCTGAACTTCACGACCATCTTGGAGTTTGTCGCATTCCTATCTTTGCTTCCTGGACTGACCTACTCCATCTTCAAACATGCCAAGAACCACCATCCCAGCACCCAATTTGGCCTAAAGCAGCTATTGCTTGAGGTATTAAATTGTACATTTTTATTCACTTACCTTCAACCACTACAATGCTTTAATTACCCCTGGAGACCAGGTGTGTGTGTGCATGTGTGCGTGCATGCGTGTGTGCATGTATGTGTGTGTGCATGCGTGCATGCGTGCGTGTGTGTGTGCGTGCGTGCGTGCGTGCGTGCGTGTGTGTGTGTGTGTGTGTGTGTGTATGTGGTGGGAGGGAGCTCCTTGAGCTCCTTTTCCTTCTCAAGAGTGAAATGACTCTGACTATAGCTAAATATTTTTTGTAATAAATAAGTTGAGTGTTTTACGCTGGGTTTGGTGGTGCACGCTTATAATCCCAGTACTTGGGACTAGGAGGATGGCAGGCTCGAGGCCGGCCTCAGCAATTAGGGAGAAACTAGCAACTTAATGAGACCTTGTTTCAAAATAAAAGAATAAAATAGGGCTAGGGGTGTTACTGAGAGGTAGAATGCCTCTGGGTTCTCCAGTACTACAAAAAAAAAAAATAAATTTTACTTTATACTGTTTTAAATGTAGACAGTGCTTTTTTTTTCCTTCATCAGAATTACTGCCACAAAATTACTAAAAATCCACTTTCCTAGTACTTAAATCCCCCAGAGTCGATATTTTAAAACTAAATTTAATCTAAGCATGGTAATGCATGCCTGTGATCCCAGTACTTGGGAGACTGAGACAGGAAGTAGGGTTACAGGTTGGAGGCCAGCCTCAGCAACATGGAGATTCTCCGCAACCTTGTGAGGACCCGTTTCAAAATTTAAAAAAATCAAAAAGGGCTGGGGGTGTAGCTCTGAGGTAGAACGTCACTGGGTTCAATCCCCTGGACCTCAAAAATAAGTAAATAAGTAAATAAACAAACAGACAGACAAACTTCACTATTTTTACCCTAAAATCAAACAACAGACAAAACACCCCATTCTACTGTGTTAACTATCCTAATCCTACATGGACGTAGCGACTGCTAATCAGACTGGGCATTATTGTATTTCATGCGTCTATCTTTATCTCCCATGCGTTTAAAGCAAAACAGCTCACCAGGATAGCCATTCCCATCCATATCAATGCCGCCGGATATGGACTGCCCAAACATCCGCAGGACTGGGTTTATCTGCCGCCCAGACAGTTTCTGAAACAGATAATAGGGAAATTGAGTCACCGGAAGGGACAGGAGTCACAAATAAGAACCCAGCTTCCCTGGGACACCTGGTCTTATGTTGTTGAAAGGAAAATACTACAGCCCTAATATTTTGGGGGGAGGGGAGGGGATGTCCTTGGGAGACTGTTGAAGAGCACACACCCCTTCAACATTTGCCTTAGCCAAATGGCACCATTTAAAAATTTTTGCTAAGCTGGGCATGGTGGCGCACGCTTGTAATCCCCACTCTTGGGAGGCTGAGACAGAAGGATCGAGCAGGTTCGAAGCCAGCCGCGCTGGCATAAGAGACCCTGTTTCCAAATAAAAAATATATAAAAATAGGTCTGGGAGTGTAGCCCGGAGGTGGAAAGGCTTCCAGGAACCCCAGTACCCCCCCCCCCAATTTTTTTTTTTTTGCTAAGTTTGATGCTAACCAAAAAATTCACTTAGACTACTGTGATGTTTTGCCATACTGAAGCTCAAAAGGGATGAGATTTTATTTCCATTTCTAACAGGCCCTGGGGTTGTTTCTCTGATATAGGTGTAGCTGGCTGAAATTCTCTGTATTAATCTCCTCTCTCTACCAAACAGGTACTCAATGTTTAACACTCCTCCGTAAGATTCCCACAGTAAAGTCTTCCCCTAGATAGACGAGTCATTAACATGTCCAGCCAGAAAGATGGCCGAGTAGAAAGTGCCCCTCCTGCCAGTCAACCAGGAGGTCTACAGGCTCCCAAGCTTCACAGACAAGACTCAATGGTTTTGCTTAGGAATTCTGCAACTGCATGGTCCTGAACCGTCTACAAACTGTAGGAGAATTTTCTTTTAAAAAATCCGCTGAAGCTGGCGCATGCTTGTAATCCCAGCATTTGGAAGGCTGAGACAGGAGGATCACAGTTCAAGGGCAGCCTCAGCTATTTAGTGAGGTCCTCTGCAACTCAGTGAGACCCTGTTTCAAAATAAAGAATAAAAAATAAGGCTGGGATATAGCTTGGAGGTAGAGTGCCCCTAGGCTCCATCCCTAGTACCACACACACATACACACACACAAATCAGCTCAAGCTGCTGTCCTCCACCAATCAAAGCTCACAGCATCACCCTCCCTCCAGGACACGTCAGCACCCCTGCTTACTTTCCACTCATGTCTGAGTTCACCATGTGCTCACACAGTCAGCACTGGCTCAAGATCACCTGTCGTACAACCGGCCCTCGTCAGAGCAAAGCTGCACGTCAACGTTCCCAATCCCCCTCCATCACAGAAGCCCTGCCTTCTGGTATCTGAACGGCTTGTCCACATCTTTACCCACGGTCTCCTTGGGAGGCCACCCCCGACCCCTCACTGTGGATGAGATGAGGCTTTGTCTTGGTGTCTTGGAGCAAAAGCCACGGCAGAGCTGAGTTTATAGGCTCCCTGTGCCTTTCTCTCCCAGGCCTTCCCTCACTGACTCATCCCGCTGAGAAGGTCCAAGTGTGGGCAGGAGGAGCTTCCAGAGGTCCTAGAGATGGAAATGGGGGACGGCTTGCCTCCCCCAGCTCTATTTTTATTCTTTGAGACAGCAGCTCGCTAAGTTGCAGAGGGCCTCACTAAGTAGTCGAGGTTTGCGGTGAACCTGCGATCCTCCTGTCTCAGCCTCCTCGGTACTGGGATTATAAGCCACCACACCCAGCTGGTATACTTCTTTAAAAGCAGTGCTTCGAAGCAGCTTGGAGGCCTGGACTTGAGTGAGCGGCGCCCTGCCCAGGGTTTGCATTTCTGAAGTATGCTGTGGCCAGGACCGGGGGAGAGTGGAGGGGTGGTCCATCTGGTGGTGGCCATGCGGGCTGAAGTTATCCGCAGACATCTGCAGGCCATTAAGCCGTAAAGCCAGAAAGATAAGTCTGCGCGGTGCTAATAACCCCAAATGGAAACCAGGAACCCTGGAAAACCTTCACTTGACCAGGTTTATAGGCAGCGTCCGTGACGGCAGAAAGAAGATCACAGGGGCCGCGGCGTGCCCAGAGGGCTCTCAAATTGAGAGAGCAGCACACGGATCTTAAAATCAACACTCTTCACGGCAAAACCAAGAAAGAGGAATGAGTTGAAGAGTAACAGGGGAGGAGTGTGGCCCCTGATCTCACAGTGGATCCGGCAGAAATAATACCAACAGGCCAGAGAAAACCGATCCTGCATCCTTAGCCCAGATTCCTTTCTGATTTCTCCCTCTGGTTCCTTTATACAATGCCTGCTCTGCCCAGGACCTGGGCCCTGAAGAATCTGTCATTAAAGGACTTCTATTTCCTTTTTTTAAATTTTTTATTTGTTTTTTATTTTTTTATTCCTGGAAGCCCTTCTACCTCCTGGGCTACACTCCCAGACCTATTTTTTTAATTTTATTTTTTGAAAACAGGGTCTCCTAAACCAGCGCGGCTGGCTTCGAACCTGTGCGATCCTCCCGTCTCCACCTCCCAAGCGTGGGGATTACAAGCGTGTGCCACCACGCCTGGCTCCTTTTCTTTTTTTAATATTGGGGACTGAACCCAGGGGCATTCTACCTCTAAGGTATACCGTATACCTCTAGCCTTTTTTTTTTTTTTTTTGGTGGTACTGGGGATGGAACCCTTCTATCTCCAGGCTACATTCCCAGACCTATTTTTTATATTTTATTTGGAAACAGAGTCTCTTAAGCCAGCGAGGATGGCTTCGAACCTATGTGATTCCTGTCTCTGTCTCCCAAGCATGGGGATTACAAGCGTGCGCCACCACACCTGGCTAGCCAATTTTTTTTTTTAAAGCAAGGCCTAAGTTTCTGAGGTGGGGAACCTGTGACTCTCCTGTCTCAGTCTCCCAAGTATTAGGATTATAGGCATGTGCCACTACGCCTGGCTCTTTAACCTATTTTATCTTATTTTTTATATATTTTTGCAGTACTGGAGATGGAACCCAGGGGCATTCTACTTCCAAGCTACACCCCGGCCCTATTTTTTCTTCTTTATTTTGAAACAGGGTCTCACTGAGTTGCAGGGGTCCTCACTAAGTAGCTGAGGCTGGCTTCGAACCGCGATCCTCCTGTCTCAGCCTCCCAAGTGCTGTAATTACAAGCCTGCATCACCACGCCCACCTTCTTTATCCTATTTTTAATCAATGACCTTATCGTATACATATTAGCAACTTGGAAAAGTTTCTTCCTCTTTCTCTCTCTTTCAAATGTGTGTGCGCATACACATGCATGTGTCCATGCGTGTGTGCGTGTGTGTGTGTGTGTGTGTTTTAGAATCCCAAACCACTTCTCTTTGTGGGGAGCCAAGGAGCCAGCATGTGCTGATCAAGGCAGCCGGTCAAGCTGCGGATGCAGCTTCCTGTGAGAGGAGCTTCTGCTAACCACAGCATGTGCCGCAGCTCTGCGGCGATTCCACCCAGCAACCAAACAAAACGCGGCCTGCGCTGGTGGGGGAAGCGGGTCTCTCCCAGGTGGCCACCTGCGCTGCCAGTTTCCCAGGTCCAGGGAGAAGCTTGCAGGAGGAGGCGTGGGGAATGCCCCTGACCCCTGCCTCACTATGGGGCTCCTTGGGCGTCTTTCAGCTTGTCACCCTAGGAACAGCATCTCTGACCCAGCCCAAAGTAGCTCTCGGGACACAGATGTGACCTCCGCACTGTGCCCTGAGCCACCACGTCCCTAAGAGTTTATTACACTTCAGCCGGGCGTGATGGCGCACTCTTGTAATCCAAGTATTTGGGAGGCTGAGACAGGAGGATCGTGGTTCGCAGACAGCCTCAGCTACTACTTAGTGAGGCCCTTTGCAACTCAATGGGACCCTGTTTCAAAATAAAAAATAAAAAATAGAACTGGGTGTGCAGCTTGTATGTTACTAGGAATTGAACCCAGGGGTTTTCTACATCCAACCTACACTCCCAGCCCTTTTTACCTTTTTTTTTTTTTTTTTTTTAGGTACTGGGGATAGAACCCAGGGGCATTCTACCTGAGATTTACACCCCCAGTCCTATTTTTTGTTCTATCTTTCATTTTATTGGTGGTACTGGGGGTCCTGGAAGCCCTTCTACCTCCGGGCTACACTCCCAGACCTATTTTATACTTTTTATTTGGAAACAAGGTCTCTTAAGCCAGCACGGGTGACTTTCGAACCTGTGTCATCCTCCTGTCTCCACCTCCCAAGCATGGGGATTACAAGCATGTGCCACCACACCCGGCTTGTTCTTTATTTTGAAACATGGTCTCACTGAGTTGCAGAGGGCCTCGCTAAGAATCTGAGGCTGTCCGCAAACCATGATCCTCCTGTCTCGGCCTCCCAAATGCTGGGATTACAAGCGTGAGCCACCCATGCATAGCTACTTTTTTGTTTTGAAACAGGATTGTGCTAGGTTTCTGTGAATCTCTCCAAGTTGCTGACGCCGGCCTCAAACCTGAAATCCTCCTGCCTCACCCTCCCAAGTACTGGGATTACAGTTGTACACCCCATGCCCAGCCCACTGTTACTTATTTCTAATGAAAAGAAGATGGTTCTTGTGGGTAGACGCCTCATGTCAAAATAAGTTTCCACACTTGTAAATTCTCCTACTGAGTTTCCTTGAGCCAGCCTTTTTCCAAGTGGAGGTCATGACCCAAGTTTTAGGAGTCAAACTGACAAAGTCTGAACGGCCGTAAATGCTGCTTACTAACTCGGGTAAGTTAAATTGTCTCCCTGGGTTGCAGTCCCTTCATAGAGAAATAAGGGTTAATAGGCACACAGGCCTTTCCTGGCTGATGGGAGATTCAGGCGCATAGAGGGTGGAGCGGACCCTCCACAGCTGGTCCCTCCTGTCCCAGCACCTGTCTCCCACCGGCGGAGCCAGAGGACAACAGAGGACGCGGGAGCTCAGCCAGCCACCAACGCGCAACCCTAACTCACATCGGCAGAAGAACAAGCATGAAAGGTGTAAGCTGTGGCCCCTGCACACACTGTCTCTTTAAGCATGAACATCTATCTGTGTTCAAGCACAAGTAGGAAGCACTTAGCACAGAAGTGTTCAGTAGGTATTTGCTGATTGGAAGTGTCTCCCCGTACGTGCCATCCTTTCTGCCACAGACCCCCTGGGAAGAGGACGTGAACCAGCGCCGCTCCTCACACCCACAGACATCCTGACCCTGCTGTCAAGAGCGTGACTTCCTTTTCCCCCAGGGGCCAGGCTGATGCCATCAGCAAGATTGACCATGCTGATGTGGCAGAAAAGAGCCGGCCGCTTCTGCTTCCCAAGCATGGGGTGCGTGAGGCTGGCGCTTGGGGTAGATCCCGCTTTAATGGCAATTGTGACAGCGACCCATGATAACGCTCAGTCCCTCCTCTGCACCACGGTCTCTCTGGGTTATTTTTAAAGCGTTCTCCTTTGGCTTAGCACACCAATGGTTGAGAGAGGAGGCTTCCAAAAGAGAGAGCTTCAAGCAGGCATGTTGGCACAGCCTATAATCCAGGGCTTGTGAGGCTAAAACAGGAGGGTTGCAGATCGAAGGCAGGCTCAGCAGCTTAGCCCTTAGCAACTTAGCAATACTGTTTCAAAATAATAAATAAAAAGGGCTGGGAGTATAGCTTGGAGGTAGAATGCCCCTGGGTTCAATCTCCAGTACCAATATGAGAGAGAAAAAAGATAGGGGAGAGAGAGAGAGAGAGAGAGAGAGAGAGAGAGAGAGAGAGAGAAAGAGAAAGAGAAATATTGATTCTTCTCTTTCCTCAAATAAATAGTTCTCTCGATAAAAATTTGGGCAGTATTTTTTGTAGGCAAAATATACCTCTTAATATGAGCAAGCTTAGGATAATATAAATATATATTTGTGCTGAATAAGCAATACCAAAAGGAAGTAACTCGTAAATAAAATTGATCCAATGATGTCACATGCATGTATAAATATGCAACAACAAATCCCACTCTTATGTAGAATTATAATGAATCAATAAAAAATATAATCAATATCATCGAGTCTGTTTCTGTCACTAGAGGGTAAGAAGCCCGAACGCAAGACAAATGTTGATTTCATCCGTACCCTCAAGACACAGTGCACAGGGAAACCCCGTGGGCATTGGTTGAATGAATGTATGAACGAACAGATGTCATGCCAATTACCATTGAGTACTGGGGGACTATCCCACTGGGGTCGCCGTGATAGATATAGACTGCTCCTGCGAAGTCGTCCTCCTTGGGTGCGCCAACAGCCACATCTGAGGAGAGAAAAACAGCTAGGAGTTAGAAGAGCCATAATGTGGAATAATAGGTGTGCCCCCTCCTTCCAGCAACCGTGTTGTGTCTCCTCACCCAGAAACCTCATGGCTGTTAATTATTCCATCATTAAATTAGGCTTAAAGTCTCTTAGCAGAAAATTAAAAAGCAGAAAGTTACAGAAACAGAGCGAGCTTAGTTCCAGAAAAGTCTCTACCTCATCCTCATTAGAAAATGGACTGTAGTGTTCAATTTAACAAAAAAAAAAAAAAAAAATACAAGCCGGGCGTGGTGGCGCACGCTTGTAATCCCAGTACTTGGGAGGCTGAGACAGGAGGATCGCAGGTTCACGGCCAGTCTCAGCAACTTAGTGAGACCCTGTTTCAAAATAAAAAATAAAAAGGCCGGGCGTGGTGGCGCACATTTGTGATCCCAGCATTTGGGAGGCTGAGACAGGTGGGTCGCGGTTCTCAGCCAGCCTCAGCTACTACTTCGTGAGGCCCTTTGCAATTCGATGAGACCCTGTTTCAAAATAAAGAATAAAAAATAGGGCTGAGATGTAGCCTGGAGATAGAATGCCCTTGGTTTCCATCCCCAGTACCGCAAAAAAATAAGTAAGATAAGCCAGGCGTGGTGGCGCACGCTTGTAATCCCCGCGCTTGGGAGGTGGAGACAGGAGGATCGTGCAGGTTCGAAGCCAGCCGTGCTGGCTTCAGAGAGACCCTGTTTCCAAACAAAATAAATATAAAATAGGTCTGGGAGTGTAGCCCAGAGGTAGAAGGGCTTCCAGGAACCCCAGTACCACAAAAATAAATAAATAAATAAATAAAAAAGATATAGGAGCCAGGCGTGGTGGCGCACGCTTGTAATCCCAGCATTTGGGAGGCCGAGACAAGAGGATCTGGGTTCGTGGCCAGCCTCAGCTACTTAGTTGAGGTTCTTTCTAACTCAGAAAGACCCTCTTTCAAAATAAAGAATAAAAGATAGGGCTGGGGATGTAGCTCAGATGTAGAATGCCCCTGGGTTTCATCCCCAGACCCACACACACAAAAAAAAAGGCCAGAGATAGCTCGAGGGAGAATGCCCTGAGTTCAATCCCCAATACCCCCTCCCCACACACATACATACATACAATACGGTATAAAGTACCTGCCCTGATCTATCTGCCAGAGCGAGGACCACCAGAGGAAAGGTCAGCGCATAACTGACCAAGTGGACTCTCCTCGAGAGTGATGTGTAGAATGCGGTCACTTCGCGGGCCCACGCGGGATCACATTACTCTTAAAATCTGACAGTCCCTAGGACAAATCCTAGGTCCTCCTTACTTCCTTCCCTGCTACGAAGTGCCGTGGGTTTGCACAAGTGAGGTCAAGGGGCAGGGGCGTGCGTCCCATGCCCTGGAGGTGGAGCCCCTTGCCTCGGAGAGAAGACCCCTGTGGCCAGCGGCAGGCATCAAAGGACCACAGCTGCGCCCCAGCCCTGTGATGTGCTCCCCCAAGTCCCGATGTCTGTGCACTGTACCCACGCAAGGAAAACAGGTTTACAGAGACTGGACTGGGAAGCCAGGAGGCTGCCGAGGACATCGGCGTAGAAACAGAACCAGGCTCCCAGGGGCTCACATCCCCACCCATCCCACACGCTCAGCACAAACTCCGCCATCATCGGGGGGAAATGTTTAATTCTATTCTCATTTATGTCCCCAACAACATGGCCAGAACACGGTGGACCATCCGAGAGCCAGAGGAAATGGAGTCACAGAAGGAACCCCCGAGGGACCGGCCTCCTGCTGCAAACACAGCGAATAGGGCTGCATAGATGAAGAAATCCCAACTCCAGTGGCTCAGCGTGGCCCTGGGTCCACGCGGAGGAGTTTCTAGCCATCATTCTCTCTACCCATCATTCTCTCTCCCTGTGGCGCCGTGCCAGGCCTCTGGGTGGGCCGGGAGACCCAGCAGTGAGTCGCCCAAGATGGTCAAACAAGCGTGGTGGTGGTGCACGCTTGTCATCCCAGCATTCGGGAGGCTGAGACAGGAGGATTGCGGTTCGCAGACAGCCTCAGCTACTTAGTGGGACCCTTTGCAACTCAATGAGACCCTGTTTCAAAATAAAGACTAAAAAATAGGGCTGGGGGTGTAGCTCGGAGGTAGAATGTCCCTGGTTTCCATCCTCAGTAGTGAAAAAAAAAAAAAAAAAAAAGATGGCCGTAGTTAGAGGGCGGGCTGCCACTCTGACCCCGGGGCCGTCGCACTCACCCGGGAACCCGTCGTCATCGAGGTCGCCCAGGCTGGCAATACTCTCCCCGAAGTGTGCGTTGTAGGCACTGTCCCCGGCCAGGGCCAGCTGCTCCTCCATGGCTCCCTGGGAAATAGGATAGGAAAAAAAAGAACAAAGGAAGAATGTTTTAAAAAGCAGCTCCAAAGGCAGCCCTTCTGGAGTGCACCCTTCAGCAGGAAACACCTGTGCAGAATCACAGTGTCCCAAATGTCTCTGCTGGGGCAGCACGGACCCCTCACCTGTGCGGGAGGAAGGTCTCTGCTGGCCTAGGCTGTGATTTCGAGGCAGGAGGAGTATCAGACTGGCCAGCACCTGCACGGTCCCCTGTCTTGCTTCTCCCAGCAGGCAAGCTGCCTGCTCCTCTGCTTTTTTTTTTTTTTTTTTTTTTCCCCAGCTCTGGGGATGGAACCCAGAAGCATTTAACCTCCAAGCTATACCCCCTGCCCAATTTTTTATTTTTTACTTTGAAACAGGGTCTCACTGAGTTGCAGAGGGCTTCACTAAGTAGCTGAGGCTGTCCGCAAACCACGATCCTCCTGTCTCAGCCTCCCAAATGCTGGGATGACAAGCGTGCGCCACCGCGCCTGGCTCCCCTCTGCTTCCTTACACTCTAACACTCCCAGGATCACTGTTTTTTTTCCTCTCGTTTTCTCTAGTGCCTTTCAGTGCAAGCTCAGAAAGCTGTTTTGCAGGGTGCATGTATTAGTCATCTTGATGGGGAGCATGGTCCCCAAAATCCAGACACGTAGTATTTGTGCAGTGTGACAGGGTACATGATGCACTATTACTATCATATGTGAAATTCAGGTTTGAAATTCTTAACAACTAATAACAGGGAGAGGGGTCAGCCTGTGCTATCTATGAATACCATGTTCTCCCCAAATTATTGGCATGTGCATGCCAAAGTGTTGGAATTAAACGTGATGTTGTAAGGCCTCAGAGGGGCCGAGCCTTCCCTGGGGAAAGGCATTTGGAACAACCATAACCCACGAGCAATCCCAGGAGGGTCTGGCTTCCGTCACCGACAGTGTCCTAACGCTATAAACACAAGTGGCAAAGCGCAAACAATAAAGATGTGCTGATGTCGAGAGGAATCCCACCCCAAACGCAAACGGAATCGCCTCTCGGTATCTACGAGGAGTTGGTGCCAGGACCCCTCTAGATTATAAAATCTGTGGCCACTTCAAGTTCCTTGTAGAACAGGGTGTGGAATTTGCATGTAACGTATGTACACCCTTCTGTATATGTTAAATCATCTCTAGATGAGTTCTGATAGCTAATGAAATGCAAATGTTATGCAAATAGTTATCATACTGTAGCATTTAGGGAATGATGACAAGAAAAAACTGCATGCTTAATATAGACAGTATTTATATCGTGTGTGTGTGTGTGTGTGTGTGTGTGTGTGTGTGTGTGTGTTTTACAGGGGATGAAACTCAAAAGCATTCTACCTCTGAGCTATAGCCCCAGCCCCATTTTATTCTTTTATTTTTGAAACGGGGTCTCACTAAGTTACAGAGGGCATAAGTTGCTGAGGCTGGCTGCAAACCTGTGATCCTCCTGCCTCGGCCTCTCAAGTACGGAGTTTACAAGCATGCACCACCATGCCCAGTTTGTACATATACTTTTAACCCACGATTGGTCAAACCCAAGGATGCAAAGCCCACAGACACAGAAGGCCTCCAAGTTTTCATATTAAAACAACATGGGAAGCCGGGTGTGGTGGCGCACACTTGTAATCCCAGCAATTGGGAGGCTGCAAAAGGAGGAACGCAGTTCACAGCCAGCCTCGGCTACTACTTAGTAATGCCCTTCGCAATTTAGTGAGATCCTGTTTCAAAATAAAGAATAAAAATAGGGCCTGGGTGTAGTTTGGAGGTAGAAAGCTCCTGGCTTCCATCCCCAGTACTGCAAAAAAAAAAATGGGGACCCTTGACCAGGCATGGTGGTGCACACACCTGTAATCCCAGTACTTGGGAGGCTGAGACAGGAGAATCCAGGTTCAAGGACAACCTCAGAAACTTAGGCCCCAGTGACTTAGCAAAACTCTGTTTTGAAAATAAACTATAAAAAGATCTGAGGGTAATGCCGGGCGTGGTGGCGCACGCTTGTAATCCCCGCGCTTGGGAGGCAGAGACAGGAGGATCGCGCAGGTTCGAAGCCAGCCGCACTGGTTTAGGAGACCCTGTTTCCAAAAATAAAATAGGTCTGGGAGTGTAGCCCGGAGATAGACGGGCTTCCAGGAACCCCAGTACCACAAAAAAAAAAAAAAAAAGATCTGAGGGTATAGCTCAGTGCTAGAACACCCCTGGGTTTAATCCTCAGTACTGCCAAAAAATCGGGACCCTTGATACTGAGTGTACTGCATTAGAGACACTCACCCACCGGTAGCAGGAAAGACTGTTCCAGGTACACAGATGGCAAGCAAAAAATAGTCATTAGGATTCTTTCTGACCTCACGTTTGCATTCGTACATAGCACAGAACTGTCTGTGAATAGACCACCACGCTTCGTCAAGGCAGGAATTCAGTCCTTCCCCTCCTCTGGGATCGGGGCCCAGTCCAGGCCCAGAGGGTGCACAGTCCCTACTGGCTGGACAAGCGCCTCTTCTCACCCCAGCCTTAACATTGCCGAGTCCTCTACTCACATTTCCTCTGTTGATGTAGACGGTGACCTGCCCCTCATCCCTGATCTCAGAAAACATGGGGGCCCCCACAAGCAGGTCGGAGAGGCCGTCGCTGTTCAGGTCAACTGCGCATAGGGAGGAGCCGAAGTAAGAGCCCATCTGCAACCAAGTCCATGATAACAAAGCAGTCAGTGTCTGCCCGCGCTCGGAGGCCCTGCCCCGCCCCGGCCTCAGAAACCTTCGCTCCCAGCCCCTCAGAGCCGCTGCTGGCCACGCTGCCCACCCGCCAGAATGCCTGGGCAGCCAGGCATGGTGGCGCATGCTTGTGATCCCAGCATTCAGGAGGCCAAGACAGGAGGATCGTGGTACAAGGACAGCCGCAGCTACTCAGTGAGGCCCTTTGCAATCCACTGAGACCCTATTTCAAAGTAAAGAATAAAAAATAGGGCCAGGGGTATAGCTTAGAGGTAGAATGCCCCCGGGTTCCATCCCCAGTACTGCAAAAAGCAAAACAAAACAGAACGCCTGGGCAAACGGGGAGATGCCAGCTCCCTTGGGCTTTCCAATCAATGGAGGGGAAGGTCAACAGTTTACCCCTGAAAAATGCAAGCTGAGAGCCAGGAATGGTGTTGCATGCCTGTAAGCCCAGTACTTGGGAGGCTGACACAAGAGGATCATGGGTTCACAGCCAGACTCAGCAACTTGTGAGACCCTCCACAACTCAGACTCTGTTTCAAAATCAAGCATAAAATAGGGCTGGCGCTGTGGTTCAGAGGTAGAATGCCCCTGGGTTCAGTCCCCAGTGCCACAAAAAATTATATATAAAAAGGCAAAACTGAGGTTGTCAACACAGGTCACACCCAAGATAAAAGTGGTGTACACATCGGGCACTTGCCAAAGCCACACAGATAGCAAAGTGAAATCCCACAGTGCGAGGCAGGCAGGAAAAGAAGCGCTCCATAGGGGAATAGGTTCTCGTCCTCCAGCCCCGGGAACAGAGAAAGACTGGGCAGGAAGGAAGGCGCAGGAGTGGTAAGAGCAGGTATAACTCCTGGGACTGCGATGAGGGAACAGAGCCCGTTTACGCTGGCTGCGCAACCCAGTACCTATTATTTTAAGCCCAGGGTGTCAAGCTCAAATATCAAGCAGATGATACAAGAAATATAAGAAAAAATGACTGTGTGACTTACAGGTGGCAAAAGAGGCTTGTCTCCAGTGTCTGTGTAACAATAGGGAGTGGTGTAGACTGCGGCAAAGTGGAGCCCATGGGTCCAACCAAGGGAGCGACTCCGACCCAGCTGCAGCCACCTTGAGCAAGCTTGGCCACCCAAGCAGGCCTCGCTGCCCCCTTCCCAGAACAGCCCACACTCCAAAATGTTATTTGAAGTGCCTATTTTTTTAATGCTGACAACTTATTCATATTAAAAATGATAAATGAATACTTTTATAAAGGCCAAACCCTCCCCCCCCCAAAAAAAAACCTTTTTTAGGCTGTATCCTTTGTAGAGCCTGCCAGTTCGCAACCTCTGTTTTGGAAAAAATAAATAGTGCATCCTTTTCAAATCAATGTTTTCAAATAGAAGAGCTCTGGCGCTATTGAACTGAGCCAATGTTGTCTCTTGCTGCTGGCGCTTGCTGGCAGCTGATGCAGGGGAGCTTGCTGGGGGGCACCTCAATCTCCTTCCTGCAGCCCACCCGGCACCGGACCAGCAGCCACTCAGAAGCCGTTCCCAGGTCCCAAGCCAAAGCAAACTCCCCATGCTCTGGGGAAGCTGGGAGTCACAGAGGATGCGGGGACAGAAACCCAGCTGCCATCGCCAATTCAGTGGCCCCTGTCAATCTCCCTGTCAATCTCCCTGTCTGAGCTGTAAAAGTCGAGGGCGGGGTCCCCGAGTTGAAGCCACCGGCTGCTCTTTGTGGCTGAACCCCAGGAAGCTGTTTGCTTCAACCCACTGGGCTGGCGAACTTGGCACCCTCATGGAGGTGCTGTTCCCTATCTAGGCTTTGAAATGCAAACACTTCACACACTCTGTAAACTCCATAAAACCTCCACGTGGTAACCACAACCGGCTTTGGGGTGAGTGTCCCCCCACATGAGCCCCCCAGCCCTGTGTGTCTGTGTTAACATCCGAGGTTCACACTTATCGATGACTTCTGATATGTGTTATTAGTAACATGTCAATCAAAAAAGACCAGAACCACCGGACATGGTGGCTCACACCTGTAATCCCAGCATTTGGGAGGCTGAGACAGGAGGATGGCGGTTCGCGGACAGCCTCAGCTACTACTTAGTGAGGCCCTTTGCAACTCAGTGAGACCCTGTTTCAAAATAAAGGATAGAAAACAGGGCTGGAGGTGTAGCTCTGAGGTAGAATGCCCCTGGGTTCCATCCCCAGACCCGCAAAAATAACTAAATAAATAAAATAAAAGTAGTCATGTATCTCTAAACAGGCTTGCTACACAAATTCAACTACAGAGCTCTGGAGATGCAGGTGTGTAGGTAGGAGAGACGGGGGGCGGGGGGCACAGGTGAGAGCCAGAGAAAGGCAGAGCGAGCCCACGGCATTTGGATGGCAGGGTCTGGACAGTGATAACCTTTGAAAACACTGTGCAGCCGGGCGTGGTGGCGCACGCTTGTAATCCCCGCGCTTGGGAGGTGGAGACAGGAGGATCACGCTGGTTCGGAGCCAGCCTCACTGGCTTAAGAGACCCTGTTTCCAAATAAAATTATAAAAATAGGTCTGGGAGTGTAGCCCAGACGTATAAGGGCTTCCAGGAACCCCAGTACCACCACCAAAAAAAAAAAAAAAAAAAGAAAGAAAACACTGTGCTATAACTGGGCCATGTACAAACTCATCTTGCTCCGTGAAGTTCCTGGAATCCCATGAAGCCTGCAGGTGACACCCCTGGCTGAGAGGAGAAAGGCGCCAAGGTCCAGACGGAGCCCTCACATCAGCACCAGGCACACACAGGCAGGGCCTGAGACCAGTGTTCTAAAAGGAGCCCAATCCCGCACGGTCTCGTTCCTCACACAAACACACAAAAAGCCACTTACAACAAGTACCTCACCTTTTTACCTGATGCCTGAAACATCTTAATCAAGGTGCCTGATCTTCGGTCAGCTCTGAAAATATACACCTAAGGAATGGGGAAAAAATCTAGTTAGGAGGAAAGCAGCCACCGAAGGCATCGATGAGCGTCTTCCTGGAGTCCTGTGACAGGTGTGCTTTGGCTGGCAGATGAAGAAGTCAGCTCAGCTCTGTTCTCACCAGCCCTGCCACAAAGCTCCCTTCAGAACTGACCCAGAAATGTCACCTCCGCTGCTCCTGAGACAGCGTGCATGTTGGGACCCCAGGGGCATCCAAATCACTAGCAAATAATTCAACCTCAGCAAAAGGATATTCTTCCTTAAAATAGTTCCTTCAATCCCATTAGACAGAGCGTTAGAAGATATTATGACAGAAGGGAGAGAGAGAGGAGAGTATTTTAGACTTAAGTTCTTCTCCAAAATAGTTGTATGGAATATTAAGGCCACGGGATCTGCTTGGGTAAATATGAGTTTAGTTTGGGAAATGCAAAGTTAAATATGAAATAAATTCCTTTACTGTGGGATTTTTCCAGAGCCTTGAGCATGGGCATTTCAATGATGAGTGTCACTGAATATTTAACTTTCTGAAAGTATTTGGCTATGAATTTTTTTCAATTGATATTGTATGGAAACATTATCTCATGAGATCCGGGGCAGGGGGGTCTCCCCTGGGACAAGAAACTACCGTATTGGTGAAAGGCTCTGATGCCCTGACACCACAAATCAATACTGCCCAGCCCTGAGGGCCAGGGGCTTATTCTGGGGTCCACAGAGGTCACGTCTGTATGAACCTCAGTCCTTGTGAGTGCGAAACAGTCAACAGCTCTGTCAACTGCTCCAGTTTGTGCTGCCCAGAGAAGCTTCTGATGTCCTTTTCTTGTTAACTAGACCCGGGGCTCCATCTGCCTGGATCCATCAGTTATAAATACCAAGATCAGCGGGGCGTGGTGCTACACATCTATAACCCCAACACTTGAGAGGCTGAGACAGAGGATCATATGTTCAAGGACAGATTCAGCAAGCAGTGAGACTCTCATCAACCAAATGAGATTCTGTAGCTCAGAGGTAGAATGCCCCCGGGTTCAATTCCCAGTACGACAAATAAGTAAATACCAAGACCACCTTAAGACCTGCGAGGGGGGCAACACAGTCATCACAATCCCATGAAAGAGAAACGGTACAACTGAATCAACTTTTGTTGATCAACAAACCCGCCGTGATCAACGCAGAAACATCGTGCTTCTGAGAACCGGGTGGAGAGCATTTCCTCCAGGTTGACAGAAAAGCCCAGGGGCAGACAGTTCCTCCCAGAAGATGCCACCGAGGCGGGACAGCTCTTACTGCTCCTCCTTCCCCCACAGAGAGGAACTCATGTGATTCAAAGGACCCAACTCCTTCCTGAGGTCATCAGAGTTCATCCCCGGGATTTCTACCCGCAGAGTCAGGGCCCGCGTTCAACTGGTTTCATTTTCAAAGCACCTCTCTCCTTAGCATCAGCTTTAGCGGGAGGGAGGTAAACACCATAAAATAGTATCTCTGGCTCTTGACCCCACCCGGAAAAGCCCATGGAAATGATCTTCATTGACCACGCCTCGGTCACGACTGGTCAGCCAGAGATTTTCAGCTCCCTGATCTTCCTGACGCCCTGGCTGATGGCTGTTAACTGGGGTCTTGGCCCATCTGGGCCTCTTCAGAATCTAGGTCTTATTTCTCAGAAACACAGGGCATATAGCCAGACTCTATCAGAGGTTCACCCCTAGGGCTATGGGTCCAAAGTGCACACCACTGTTCAGTCTTTCCCACCAGACAAAAATGCAGATTGGTGCCCATGTGGACTTCCCTAATCTAGGGTTCCTGTACCCTAAAGCTAAAAACCCAATAAACATAGTTCTCCATAATTCAGGTCCCTCAGAGGCTAGGAATCCCACATGGACTCACGGGGTCTGTTCCACACTCAGGACAGATACTCTAGAGAATCAGACCCTCATATTCCTAGGCCAGTCTAGGATTCTACCAGTCTTAGAAACCCAATTGCCTCAGCCAGGCGTGGTGGCGCACGCTTGTAATCCCCGCGCTTGGGAGGCAGAGACAGGAGGATCGCGCAGGTTCGAAGCCAGCCGCGCGCGCTGGCTTAGGAGACCCTGTTTCCAAATAAAAATGTAAAAATAGGTCTGGGAGTGTAGCCCGGAGGTAGAAGGGCTTCCAGGAACCCCAGTACCACCAAAAAAATAAAAAATAAATAAAAAAAAAGAAACCCAATTGCCTCTAAAACACTGGGAAAATATTTAATGAGAATCTAGGCACTAAAAAGCCTTAAAGGTATCTGGGACTCCGGCTGATTCATTAATTCAAAGCCAAATCTGAGGTGGGAATGGAAAGTTGGAGAGCACTGGAGGCCATGCCTAAGGAGGCTGCTATGGTGCCGGTGTAGTCCCTAACTCACACACACGTGCACATATGTGCAGAGGTCCTCAGATGGGAATGCACAGAGAGCAGACCGCATGGACAGGATCCACACCCTGATTAAACTTTCCAGGCAAACTCTCCCAAGTGGTTGGCTGGGGACAGTCAGAGGGAGCCTTATAACTTCAACACTCACCTGCCAGCCAACCAAGAGAAGGTGCAGGTCAAAGGCAGTTGGCGAACCTCTACAACAGGGGCAGCGATCCTATGTTACACCTGTCCAATCCCATGTTACACCTGTCCGATCCAATGTTACATCTGTCCAATCCATGTTACACCTGCCCGATCCCATGTTATACCTGTATGATCCCACTTTACATTTGTCTGACACCATGTTACACCTGTCCAACCTCACGTTACACCTGTCCGATCCCATGTTACACCTGTCTAATCACATATTACACCTGCCCGATCCCACGTTACACCTGTCCAATCCATGTTACACCTGTCCAATCCATGTTACACCTGTCCAATCCCACATTACACCTGTGCAATCCATGTTACACCTGTCTAATCCCATGTTACACCTGTCCAACCCCATGTTATGGCCCAGGCTTTCTTTCCTCTCACCTTTCCTATGCCTTCATCCTGGGGGGCGCCTCCTACCACATCGGTGGTGGACGGGTGGGAGAAGTGGCCAGCGGTCACTGCGTAACCTTGAAAAAATGAAGAGGAACCAGAGAGAGAGTTGAGAAAGGCCAGAGAAGAAAAATACGAGTCAGAGGACAAGATTTTCCAACGACAGTGTTCCCTCTCTGGACAGTTACGTTCTAGTCATTCTTACAATGGACTACTAAAATGTCCATCTTCTTATGGCTAAATGGCTTATGTCACAAAAAGCCATGGTCACCAGGACCCTGGGGCAGGGAAGAGCGCCTTCTGTGCATCCGCCCTGGGACAGGTACAACGTGAAACACTCTAGTCTGGGTTTTTCTTTCTGTGTACTCATTTGTCTGACACTATACCCCAATATGACTTAAAATTACTATGCACCCAATAAAATAGAAAATATGCACACATCTCATGTTGTACATAACCACCACCACATAAAAAATAAACAATGAACCACACAGAAGGACCCTTCGTGCCCTCTCCCAGTTGATAACCCTCCAAGTGGTCATTATTCTGATTATTAGTACATATTAGATTTATCTTTCTTTTCTTGAATTTCACTCAACATGATATTTGTGATGTGCATCTGTGTTGTTGTACATGGTAGCAGTTTGTCCCTTTTTGGGTTTGTTTGTTTGGTGGTACTGGGGTTCCAGAAAGCCCTTCTACCTATGGGCTACACTCCCAGACATATTTTGTATTTTTTTATTTTGGGAAACAGGGTCTCTTAAGCCAGCGCGGCTGGCTTCAAACCTGCACAATCCTCCTATCTCCGCCTCCCAAGCACCGGGATTACAAGCGTGCGCCACCACGCCCGGCTGTTTTTTTGTTTTTACTGGGGATTGAACCCAGGGAAGTTCTAACTCGTAACTCCACCCCCAGCTAAGTTTTTTAATTATTTTTTGAAACAGGGTCTTTCTAGGTTGATGGGAGTCTCACTACTTGCTGAGGCTGTTCTCGAACCTGCAATCCTCCTGTCTCGGCCTCCCAAGTACTGGGATTACAGGCGTGCGCCACCAGGCCCAGAAGTTTGTTCCTTTTTACTGAGTGCTGGTCTGTTGTGTGAACATATCCGTCTGTATTTATGCTCCTGTTGCGGTGCACCTGGGTTGCTTCCAATTTTATTACGAATAAAGGTGCTGTCAATGTTTTTATACATGTCTTTGGGCAACAGTATTTCTTTCAATATAAAAGTCTACAAAGAGCCAGGCATGGTGGTGCACACTTGTGAATCCCACTGCTTGAGAGGTTGAGACAGGAGGGTCGCGGATTCATGGCCAGCCTCAGCAGCTTATGGAAGCCCTGCTGATTTAGAAAGACCCTGTCTCAAACTAAAAAATAAAATAAGGCTTGGAATGTAGCTCAGAGGTAAAATGCCCCTGAGTTCAATCCACAGTAACACACACACACACACACACACACACACACACACACACACACACACACAGAGTCTATGAAGAAATTATGAAGGTATGATTGTCTCTTGTTTTACAGATTGGGAAACGGATAAAGCATGATTAAATTAACATGCCAAAGACCACAATGCCAGATGCACATCTAATCTATGTGTCTCTAAGGCACTCCTGCTATTACCCATTATGGGGCCTCCTTCCTAAGAGGTGAGAGTTGAGGATGGACAGATGGTCAAAGAACCTAGACAAAGAAAGGAACCTAGAGCAAGGGGAAGTCACCTGCACTCAGTGTCAACGTTTCCTGCCTTCCAAGCGTGTTGCTGACAGGCCAAGGCACTCTTCTGGCCAGTAGAAACCCTGTCCATCTTGCCATGTGTGCCCAAACCTTGCCACCCTCCTCAAACCCGAATGCTGTGCAAGTTATTTGAGCTTTGCGATGACACGTGCTGTCCATGGTCATCATATCGTGATCAATTTTTATTCTCCCTGTGGCTGGGTTCTGGAAGACTAGCAGCTCACACTGCCTAAGGGTGTTGTGCACGACGTCAACCTTTACCTGCTCCTTGCTGACCCCCGTGGCAGAGAAGGGCTCACAGGGAGAAGAGGTGATGAGACCTGTCCTAGGTCCCCACAGCCACTGCCGGAGCCAGCCGGCAAAAGTACGGGTTCCGAAGAGAGGCGTGAGGATGAAGAATTCGACTCTTAAGAATTTGATTCCAAGAATTTTTTAATTCTAACATGGTGGGGGGGCACAAGCCTACTATCTCTGCTGGCCGACCCTTGCTCCTGGGTCAATATCTCTACTGGTCGACGACTGCTCCTGGGTTAATATTCTCTATTGGGCCGACTATGGGTTTATTTCTCTAGAGATATTTGTACAGTTACAGGTCAATCAATATCCTTGTGCTACCACCACCAGAATACAATAAAGACCAATCCAAAGCACATACATTACAGGTAGGTTAATCAGTACCCTCGTGCCATCACCACCTGATCTTCTCCCAGACCTTTTACTTTGAACTTTCCATGACCCCAAATCTTGTTGACTCTGGGCGAAGGACAGTGAGCTGAGTCAGAAATATTCTTTTAGGGGAAAATCTTAATGGATTCCCACAAGTCACCATCCAAACCAGGCTCTCTCCTGTCTCTTTTCATTCTCTGATTCAATGAACAAGCGTTGAGTTCCTACGATGCACCTGGCACTCTATATACCAAGCCCTGGAACTGAGACAAGATCCCATGCTTGAGATGCTCACTCCTGGTGGAGGGTTTGGTACCAGTGACAGGTGCTCTCAGCGGCACACACCGGGAGGCAGCTGGGCACTGGGACTGGGTCTCGGAAACTACGGTCACACCCAACTTTGCTGTGCATGAGTCCTGTGCCTTTGGCCGGTTAGATCACTTCTTTGGATCTCAATTCCTTGACTTATAAAATGTAGATAATAATAGTAGCAACTATCTCATAATTTCAGGAATTAAATAATATTCAGAGCTGGGTATGGTGGTGCACACTTGTAATCCTAGTACTTGGGAGGCAGAGATCAGAGGATGGCGGCTCAGTTGGGAGGATCACAGTTCGTGGACAGCCTCAGGTACTACTTAGTGAGGCCCTTTGCAACTCAGTGAGAGCCTGTGTCAAAATAAAGAATTAAAAAATAGGACTGGGGGTGTAGCTCAGAGGTAGAACGCCCCTAGGTTCCATCCTCAGTACAAAAAAAAAAAAAAATAGGACTGGTGGTGTATCTCCGAGGTAGAATGCCTCTGGGTTCCATTCCCAGTACCACAAGAAAAATACATACATACATACATACATACATACATACATAGAATAAAAATAGGGCTGGGGTGTAGTTTGGAGGTAGAAATTCGCCACTGGGTTCCATCCCCAATACCGCAAAAAAATAAAAATAAAAATAAATAAATAAATAAATAAATAAATACTATTCAGAGCCTGGCATGGACTAAATGCTCAATAAATTATAGCACTAAGCAGTTACATGAGCACAGGAGCCAACACCCCAAAGACACATTAAAGTAACGGGCCAATTATGTTTGGCCTCCACATGAGCCAATACAGTCCAGCTCTGCTCTTAGCTGGGCAGCTTCCTTGCCAGGTGGCTGCTGAATTACACTGTGCCTTTCTTCTTTCTGTAAGACTAGAAGGGTTGAGAAAGATAAAAGAGAAACTCCTGGGTCGCTAATTAAACTTCAACATTAGGTTCTCATCATTTCTACTTGTGGCCAGGTAGCTGAGACCCCGTTCCCCAGGGAGGTCCAAGGGGCTCTAGGGTTCAGCTGCACTCCTTTGGTATCTGACCATCTGAACTTGAGTAATTCTCAATTAAGGAGATAAAATGTTTGTTTCCCCAGAGGCTCACTGCCTGTGTTTTAATTAAATCGCTGTTTCAATTCAGTTCTCTCCTTTGATTTCCAATCTCCTTTCTGTGTGTATGGCTAGATGTTAAGGTGCTCTAGCCAAAAGTGTTAATACTTAGAGCAATAGATGTCAAAGCCAAGTAACTCTTCTTTCCACCGATAAAGAAATAATCGGTGAGTGTGGTGGGGGTCGGTCCCCTTCCCCTTCCTTACCTGTCACCCGCCCAAGCTACTCACCCAGGTAGGTGTATCGCCTGCTCATGATGGAGTCGTCGATCAGCTTGAAATAGGTGTTGTCCGTGATGTTCAGCACTTTGACTGTCCCGGCCCAATAAAATGACCCTGGGG
Source organism: Muscardinus avellanarius (assembly GCF_963383645.1). Classification (NCBI taxonomy): domain Eukaryota; kingdom Metazoa; phylum Chordata; class Mammalia; order Rodentia; family Gliridae; genus Muscardinus; species Muscardinus avellanarius. The sequence goes on along the minus strand of NC_137804.1, from coordinate 3,131,762 downwards.
CGCCCATGACCACCAGCTCCTAGGAAAAGAAACACAAAAGTAAAAAGGGAAGCCGAGGAGGGATATAATGAGAACCACAATGATCCCAACACAGGAATCAAGTTAAAAATGCCCTACCTAGGACTTGGTCAGCATGCCCATAAAAAGATTTGTGGAATCTATCCCAGGACTAAAGACATGACTGAGCACGGGGACAGGATGCGTGATACCAGTCACCAAGGATATAGCAAATGACAGGTGCTGTCTTAAACCCCAGAATTCCAGGGAACAACCTCACCTAGCCTGGACACCAGCTGCCCCGTGCACGGCCAGAGGGCCCAGTGGGCACGTCAGCTTTGCCCCCAGGAAGCCCACTCCAGCGCTTACTCCAGCCTCGCTTGCCTGTTTCTGAGACCTGGTTTCCTGGCCATGGTGGCCGGCTGCAAACTCAGACCAAAAAAAAAAAAAAAAAAGAAACAAACAATACACCAGGGAGGCCAACAGAGGACATAAACCAGAAAGAGAACAGACCCCAGGCAGCCAGAGACAGCAGTGCTATTAACAACAGACGCAGCAGGCATGGCTTCAGCATCTAGGTTAGGGGGCAACGGTTCTGCGCTTCTCCAACAGGCCTGAGAGCATGTTGTGCTACAAAACCATCTAATGGCCAGTGCTGAGGATAATCCTAAGCCTTCCGAAGTGATTCCATTCCCCATAGAAGTCGGCAGGGATAACCGCATGATTTTACCCACAAGAAAATGGATCATACCTATGCTAAGAAACAACCTGAATGTCAAACAATGGGGTTTCTACATGTTTTGACAGTTTTTTGTTTATTTTGTGGTACTGGGAATTGAACCTAGGGCTATTCTGTCTCTGTTTTATGTTCCCAGCACAATTTTATTTATTTATTTTTTATTTTTGGTGGTACTGGGGATGGAACCCAGGGGCCTTTTACCCCCGGGCTACACTCCCAGACCTATTTTATATTTTTTATTTGTAAAGAGGGTCTCTTAAGCCAGTGGAGGCTGGCTTAGAACCTGTGCAATCCTCCTGTCTTAGCCTCCCAAGCGCGGGGATTACAAGCGTGTGCCACCACACCCGGCTTATCTTTTTGTTTTTTTATTTTTTTTCTTTTTTGGTGGTACTGGGGTTCCTGGAAGCCCTTCTACCTCCGGGCTACACTCCCAGACCTATTTTTACATTTTTATTTGGAAACAGGGTCTCCTAAGCCAGCGCGCACGGCTGGCTTCGAACCTGAGTGATCCTCCTGTCTCTGCCTCCCAAGCGCGGGGATTACAAGCGTGTGCCACCACGCCCGGCGCTATTTTTTTTATTTTTGAAAAAGGGTCTCACTAAGCTGCAGAGGGCCTCAGTAAATTTCTGAGGCTGGCCACGAACCTGCAATCCTCTTGTCTCAGCCTCCCAAGTGCTGGGATTACAGGTGTACACTATCATGCCCAGCTTGATATTTTACAAATGTTAAAATAAAGCCCCATGCATTGGCTGTGCTGGGGTGAGGGGAAGATAAACAATCTTTGCATCCACTGAACATCACTGGCCCCCTCCATGACAAATCCCTTCTTTTTGATTATTTATATTTTTGAAGTATCTATACTGCCATAATAAGTAACAAAAATTGCCAGGTGTGGTGGTGCACAGGTGTGGTGGTGCACACTTCTAATCCCAGTACTTGGAAGGCTGACAGGAGGATCACAATTTGCAGCCAGCCTCAACTACTTAGTGAGGCTCTTTGCAACTCAGTGAGGTCCTCTTTCAAAATAAAGAATAAAAAAATAAGGCTGAGGGTGCATCTCAGAGAGTATGCCCCTGGGTTCCATCCCCAGTGAGGAGGTAGAAGGATATAGGCAGATAGGGAAAAGGCCTCGGTAGAAAAAAAGCTATTTCCTGAGTTTCCTGAGGGGCGACAAATGCTCGAAACTCCAAAGGTTCAGAAATAAGGCCAGAACTTCACAAAGCCATCCTGAATTTCCTAAGCTTCCTGAGGGGTGACAAATGCTTGAAACACCAAAGGCTCAGAGATAAGAAGGCCAGAGCTTCACAAAGCCATCCTGAGTTTCCTAATCAACAAACCCACCAAGCAAGTCTGGCATTCCTGAAAGGAGATCCTTCAAAGAACTTGCAAATGTCCTATGCAAATTCTCCTTAAAATCCTAAAGTCACCACAACCAAGAAACAATTCCCAGAAATTGACAAAGCCTTAGTCCCCCCTAGCAGAACGGTTACCCACTCTGGGAACCCCTCCCCTTTTGGGGAGCTTTTCTCTCGCAGGTCGTGTTGGCCCTGAGAGAAGGCAGAGTGCATCTGAGGGCACGTGGCTCGGGCGACTCTCGAGTAGTGACCTGAAGGCCTCTGCTGGACATCAAGGCTGGCCAGGCCCCTAGGGGTGACCTGTACCTCTTTTCTGGCAGATTGCATGGACTCTGGGAGAAAGTAGTTTGTAATTGACGGCACTTGGCTCGGGCAACACTCGGGTAGTGACCTGAAGGCAGCTACTGGACAACTGAGACCCGACAGCCCCTTTGGGGTGTTCGGCCACTTTTCTCTATTCTCTTCTGGCAGATCGCGTGGACTCCGGAAGAAAGCAGCCTGCACCCGAAGGCAATTTGGCTTGGGCTACTCTCAAGTATTGTCCTGAAGGCAGCTGCTGGACCCAGAGTCCCAGCCCCTTAGGGGGTGTTCAGCCACCCTTGCCCCATTTCCTGCTGCTTCCAATAAACCTTTTACTCCCTTCCTGAGGTCTGCGGGTGTCATTCTTCGCTCACCGTAGACAAGAACTTGGGAGGAAACGTCGAGTTCCCTCTTAGGGAACTCCGTTTCATCTCGAGGAAACGTCGAGTTTTCTCTCAAGAAACCCCCGTTTCACCAGTACCACAAAAAAAAAAAAAAAGAAAAGAAAAGAAATAACAAAAGTTATTTGTCTAACAAAATCATTCTTTTTTTTTATCAACAATATTGAGTTCCTACTATTATGTATCTGGAGCTCATGCTATAATTAAAGATAAAGCTCCTTTGTAAGATAGTCTTGGGGGATAAGGTAACGTGAAAATGTACAAGATACTTCAGGGGAAAAAATCCTATCCGAAAAGGTTAAAATAAATACAACCTATACAAAGAACCCCTCAGCTGTACATAAAACCCCAAAGATGCGGACCACACCTACCCATGGAGCAGAGGGATGCTGTGTAGAACAGCCCTCTCATGACTGAGAGGCACCGCCTTCCCCCACGGTCCACAGAGCCACACACAGTTATTTCAGAAACAGATCCCTCCAGGCTGACGAAAGCTGCTGGTTTCTCACAAGGCCCTGGAGCCGGGATCCTGCCACGGAGACCCCGAGTTTGTCTTGATGACCTATACAGTCACCAGGATTCCTGAAGTGAGTGTCTGCAGAAGCCAGAACCGGCGAAGGAGGAAGTTGAAAAAGGAAGGAAGGAAGGAAGGAAGGAAGGAAGAGCTCACAGGCAAGAGGACGATGTTGCAGACAATAACGCATGCTGTCGGTCTGGGGAAGGACTTAACAAAGACCAGAGATCTGTGGGCATTAACAAATGAGTAGACCCCTGTCCTTCCAGTGTTAGTCAAGATCAGAGCGAGCCGCTCATTCGCTGGAGCTGAATGGTCTGTGTTGGATAAAACTTGGGAAGGTGAAGACTAGACGTAATGGTCGATGGAGGCTTCATTTAAGGCTTTGAGATTCCCACTCCCTGGAAGGCAGCTGCTACTGCTGCTGATACCAAATCCTTGGAGATAATCTGTTTTATAAAAATAAATCACCGTCTGCCAGGCGCGGAGGTGCACAACTGTAATCCCAACAACACAAGAGGCTGTGGCGGAGGAACTGGCAGTTCCAGGGCACCAGCCTGGGCAGCTGAGCATAATCCTGTCTCAAAATAAAAAGTCAAAAGGACTGAGGATAAGCCGGGCGTGGTGGCGCACGCTTGTCATCCAGCATTCGGGAGGCTGAGACCGGAGGATCGTGGTTTGCAGCCAGCCTCCACTACTTAGCAAGGCCCTTCATAACTCAGTGAGATCCCACTTCAAAATAAAGAATAAAAAATAGGGCAGGGGTGTAGCTCGGAGGTCGAATGCCCGCTCTTCACTGGGAAAACACAGCAGAGCGTGCCTTTGTTCATTCTTTATTCCCCTTGTACTTGTCTATTCCATATAAAGAGCTTTGCTAATTCTAAAAGGGTGTGAGAGACAAGTCATCAGTTCATCAGAGGACAAGAACTCCTTTCCTAGCCTCAAGCAAAGAAAGGAACCCGTGCTTAAATACAAAGGTCACCGAAAGACACGCGCGATCTCGCCACCACTGTATGCTTTTACAAACCAAAGCCGCCGTGAGCATCAGCCCAGGCCCTGCAAAGGCTGCTCAGGACTCTAGGCGCCAGGCCAAGGCTTTCTGATCTAGAGCAATCCAGGATAAAAGCTGAGGAATGAATGGCTAGCGCAGCCCTGCCAGCCCCTCGCAAACAGAGAAGACAAGACAAAGTCATCTCATTCCTTAAAGACCTTTTAAAACAAATAACTCCTGTTTTCTTACCCTCTCAGTGCTCACAATCCTCTTCTCCCTTCCGTCTACACTGGGGCCCAGCCCGTGGCCCTCTGGCCTGGGCGTGGGGCGGGGGTCTTCCTGGGAAACCCTCCCATTGTGCTGCTACTCTTCCCTGAGGATGATGTATGTGCCCTTTTCCGTGTGATTCAAAAGTGTCAGGAAAATGTGGCCAGCACTCAGCTCCCATCATCCAAGGAGCCCAGGGAATAAGAAGTTCTAATTATTCCTGGAATTCCAGGGAACAATAATCGTAGGGGAAAAAAAGAAAGAAAAAAAAAAAAAAAAGCAAACAAGACCTTACCTAGCCTGGACTCCAGCTGCCCAAGGCAGGGCAGGAGGAAAACAATACCCCACCCATAACCTGAGCTTCTCCACAAGCAAAGGCCACCATGGCCTATGGTGCATTCGTGCTCCCATCAGGGCATGGCTTAGGCCTCTTCCCAGGATGAACTTAGTAGCTGGATCTCCAGGGCGGGGCACCTGTCATGCCTGAAGGAAGCTTTTCCCTGCACGTCGCAGGTTGGCATGACGAAGAAAGAGAATGCCCAGCTTCGCAACAGGAGCCTTTGCGGAGGCCACCTCCACCCAGATATCTCCCTTGGCGGCCGGTTCGTGTCTTCTCTTACCGTGTAGAGGTCTATCTATCACTACTGTTATTCCAGTCTACAAAAATAAACAAAGTCCCCAGGAAGTGCTCCGTTCTCCTCGGCAAAAGGCTAAAACTCATGTGGTTTCCATAAGCCAGAGAGCTTTGATAACCTCGGGGTCACGACCCGTAGGGCAAGCAGACACCTTGGGCCAGAACATTTGGGGCCAGCACAGCGATTGCTGGAAGGCTACAGGACGCATCCAGCCTGGGAAGCGGCTGTCTACCCTGAGAGGAGACAACGGCAAGACAAAGTGCCCAGGACAGCAGGGCTCGCCTGACCCTTTCAACCACACTTCCTGCTCAGTCGCAAACGGCCAAAGTCCCAGGAACGAGGGAGGCAGTGAGTTCAAAGACCTCCTGTTCAAGAAGGCCAAAAGTCTGGGAACAAAAGCAGAGGCCAAAGCCCAGAGGGGCCAAGAGACAGGGGCCAAGAAGGGCCGCCCTGTGTCCACTCTGTGGTCTCACACTGTGTCCGCCCTGATCTTTGTACACTCTGAGGGCCCGTGGTTCCCTCGGGTGAGTCAGAAGGGACACTCTTCAGAAAGCTTTGGGACCCAGAGTGCTGCCCGTCTCTCTTCCTCCTTCAATATCACATGCCCTCTTTTAGCTGGAGCGAGGGAGGGAGACAGAGCGGTGACCTCGGACAGCCAAGCCCTCGGGCCAAGATGTCAAGTCTGGGTTTTAATCTTCTGTGTCACAGAAAGCCACAGGGTCAGAATAGCAGGTGTGACTTGAAAGACCCCTCAGGCTGGTATGCAAGAAATAATTGGTCCAGGTCAAGAATGGACACAGCTTGAGCCAGGCATGGTGGTACTTGCCTGTAACCCCAATACTTGGGAGGCTATGATACGAGGATTGCAGGTTCAAAGCCAGCCTGGGCAACTTAGGGAGACCTTGTTTCCAAATAGGAAATGAAAGAGGGTTGGGTTGTACTTTGGGGGTAGAGCACCCCTGGGTTCAATCCCCAGTACCAAAGGGGGGAAAAAACGGACATAGCTTGGAAGAGTGAAAATATTCTAAAACTAGGCAGTGGTGATAGTTGTTCAACACTATGAATATAATAAATGCTACTGATCTGCTCACTCTCAGGTGGTTGAAATTGGGTGTTTTCAATGTAACACACGTCTCCAGGTGGTGGTGGTGGCTTTTCTTCTTTTCTTTCTTTTTTTTTTTTTTTTTTTTTTTTTTTTTTTTTTTTGCAGTACTGAGGATGAAACCCAGGGGCACTGTACCTTCGAGCTACACCCCCATAGTTTTTAGTCTTTTTATTTTTGAAACAGAGTCTCTGCTGAGTTGCAAAAGGCCCCGCTAGGTAGCTGAGGGTGTCTGCAAAATGCAATCCTCCGGTCTCAGCCTCCCGAATGCCGGGAATACAAGTGTACGCCACCATGCCCGGCTGGTGGTGGCTTTTCTAGAAGCACATGGGGAGTAGGAGGTAATGATGATAAAGAACTGCATTTGGGGGTCTGCTTTGAGGGCTACAGCATCAAAATTCCAGATGAACTAGAAGGGAAAGACTTTTTCTTTCTGTGGTCAGGACTGCGAACATGAACAAGGGCACCAGTCACAGAACCCAGTAAGGGGGACTCTGCATATGACAGACAGGTGGCCATAAACATGTTCAAGAAGCCAAGAGCGGATAGCAAACTCAGAGATGAGAACCACGTAAAGGGATGGTCACTTAAAATGGGAGACCAGCCAATTGCCACGCTGCCACCGCACGGGCATCACTCAAACACCGGGTCCTTCAGAACGGGGGATGTGGAATGGTCAGCACCATGGCTAAAATCAAGTCCCTCAGCTGAGAGAGAGAGGGTCCTCTGAGGTGTACTTGGAGTAGATTCACAACCGCCATGATGGGGCACCCCGGGACCAAATGCTGTCTCCCCTACAGCCTCTCTAATCGAATCCTTCCACAGGTCTGACTGAAGCCAACATCCATAGAGCTCTTCAGGAGAGAGCTAACCCACCCACCCCTGCCCAACTAGTACCCACAGGGAGATGGTGTGTGTGTGTGTGTGTGTGTGTGTGTGTGTGTGTGTGTGTGTGTACACATGTGTATGTGTTAGTTACTGGGCATTGGACCCAGAGACGTTCTATCCCTGAGCTACCCCCAGGCACTTCTTTAAAAATTTTGAAACGGCGTCTTGCTAAAGTTGCTAAGGCTTGAAGCTGGGACCCTCTGGCTTCAGCCTCCCCAGGACTGGAATCGTAGGCACGCATCACCACGCCTGGCTTCCTGACCAGGTTTAAAGAACCTTCCCTCATGGAAAGAGGAGACTCTACTCACCTGTGGCTTAAGTATCTGGGACACTAGAAGTGCCACCTCCAGAGACCACCAAAACCACAAAAGGCAAGGGCATGAACAACCAGGAGAGAGGTGAAACACCTGGGCAGCTGGCACCCACCTCGGTGAAGAAGCCTGCTACCCCGGCCTGGCAGGAGCCGTGTTCCTCTCCGTACTTCTTCTTGTACTCTAGAGGGGCGAGGAGGAAAGAGAGAAGACCACAGCTGTGTCAGTGTGTGCCAGCCGCGCGTGTAGCCAGCCGCCTCCCCCAGTGCCGCTAGGGACCAGGCCCAGAGATGCCATCCAGACTGGGGCACAGAAGGGAAGTCGCAGGAATCCAGAAGACCTCAAAAATCCAGGCGCCGGTGCCATCAGGTAGTCAGGACTGCCAAGTGCCCCAGAGGACGTCCTCGGCTCCAGGGAAGAGAGCGGCCGTGGCCATAGTAATTAAGTAGGAAGCCGGTGACAATTGTTTCAATTACTTCTGAAAGGATCAAGATCCCTAGAGGGCCCCAGGAGCTGAAAACATGACCCAGAAACGGCATAATGTGGACTCCCTGTGTGGAGTTCCCTGGAAGGAGCCCAGCGCTCCCCAAAGACGTTTGTACAGCTGGGGCAATCTGCTTTCTCCCTTCGACTGGAAACAAGGCATCAGTCATGGACTAAGGGAGCAGGGACGCCCAACGTGGACTAAGGAGGAGGGGACACCCAACGTGGACTAAGGAGGAGGGAACACCAAACATGGACTAAAGAAGAGGGGACACTCACTGTGGACTAAAGAGGAGGGGACCCAACGTGGACTGAGGAGGAGGGGACACCCAAGCCTGGCCCCAGCCTGTGGCCACACTATCCCTACAAGTCTAGGGTTACAGGACACAATTCTGCCTCCATCTTCCTTGTGTGCAGAGATCTCTCTGGGCCAAAAGAAAACTAATCCCTTTCTCTACCACTCCGCCGGTTCCCAACACTCCTGCCCAACACATAGGGATTTTTGTTGCTGTTTTATTTTCACATTGTCAAGAAGGAAGAGGAAGGAAATTTTGGCTGCATGTTTAGCAATTCCAGGTTCTGTATCACCTGCCTCTACTGGCATCATTTCGCTGATTCCCCATGCCGGTCCCCAGGAACCCATCTCCCCTTCTATCCCCAGGTAAGAATGCAGAGGCTCAGGCTTGGGCTCGGGGAGCCCATGTGAATGTTCCAGGGTCACCCAGCTCATAAGGTACGTGCTGCCATCTCTGCGGCCCAGCCAAGGTTTGGCAAAGTGAGTAATTCCACAAAACCAAGAGAGGCGGCCAGCTGTTGGAAGTCATTTCAGGAATAAGGACAAGAAGGCAGAGAGGTGTTCAGAGTGACTCAGATGAGTCACAAGTGGTGCTGTCCTTGCTGGGTACCCTCAGTCCGGGGCTACCCAGAAAATAACCCAGTGACCTTCCTGGGCTCTTGGCAAGTCTCTAGTACCGTAATTATTTTTGAAACACAGAATAAATAATCCAAGGGAACAATTGAGAATGTGATTGCAACACAGTGCCACTTCCTGCCGCTCAAAGCGTCTGCTCCAAGGGGGACAGGGCCCTGGGGGATATACAAAGCAATTCAGTTTCTAACAACACTCACCACAGAGCCTAGTAACGTTTTCCAGTAAGTGGCCATTAACCACTGCAAAATTACAACAGAATGTCAATGGCGTTAGTCCTCTTCCATGCCAGGGTGAAAGTGGTTCCCCAGCCTTGTCTTGTTCTTGGGCAGAAAATGCCCGAGGCCTGCCATAAAGCAACCCACTGACCAGAAGAACTGGCCTGTCCCTGGAAAAACCTCCCACCAGGGCTGGGAGCAGGGGGCTTATGCAGAGCAACAAACAAATCTTGCATCCAATAGTACAGTGGCAAGAATGGTCCAGATGCCCCAACCCCAACAAACGTGACATATTAAACTTGGAACATCTGTCCAAAAGAAGAAGTGCCTCACTGACTCCAGGGAATAAGCAGCCAATTGTAACTCCTAAAAACAAAAACAAAGAATGAAACAAGCCGGGCCTTGTGGCACACACCTGTAATCCTGGTACTTGGCAGGCTGAGACACATAGCAAGACCCTGTTTTAAAGTAAAATAGGGCTGGAGATGTAGCTCAGAGGTAGATGGCTCTTGGGTTCAATCTCCAGAGACGGACGGACGGACGGAAGGAAGGAAGGAAGGAAGGTGACTGACATAAAGAAATGATGTAAGAGTCTCTCTAATCCATCTTCCAGCTATATGCACACAGAGCCTGTCTTCTCCAAAGAATAGATACAGTTGCCCCTCTGGATGTGTGGGTTCTCTAATTCGTGGACTCTACACCTATGGATTCAACCAACTCCACATAGAAAATACTTAAGGGAAAAATTGTGACTGTATCTAACATGCACAGACTTTTTTCCCTTGTTATTAGCCCCTTTAAGAAATACAGTATATCAGGCCAGGTGTGGTGGTGAATGCTTGTAATCCCAGCATTTGGGAGGCTAAGTCAAGAGGATAGCAGTTCATAGCCAGCCTCAGTTACTTAGAGAGGCCCTTTGCAACTCAGTGAGACCCTGTTTCAAAATAAAGAATAAAAAATAGGGGTGGGGGTGTAACTCAGAGGTAGATTGTCCCTGAGTTTCATCCCCAGTACAACAAAAAAAAATACAGTATATCAACTATTTACATAACATTTGCATTTTGCATTGTACTAGATATCATAGCTAACTTGGCGGTGATTTCAAATATGTGGGAGGTGATGTGCAAAGATGCCTTCTACATATAGGGCTTGAGCATCCCCGGATGTGGGTATCCACGGGAGGTCCTGGAGCCAATTTCTCCCAGGTCATCAAAGGACCACTGCACGTAGGCTATTGCTAATATTCTCATATCCAGCAAACACTCTACTCTGCTTGGCTAGATGAGTCAGAAGGCAGCCTGTAGCATGGAGCCAGGGGAATGGGGGAGGCTAGAGAGAGAAGGGGGCAAGCAGCACAAATCACACCCTGCCTCCACTGAAAGTCCAGGAAGGGCGGGGTGGAGGAACGAGGGAGGAGCAGACGGCTGACCTCCAGTCTCCAGAATTTCCAGGAAGAGCTTTTCCTGCGCGCAAGCACAGACGCTAGGGGGCTCAGCAGTGGCTGTTCCCGGGCACGTCCACTCGGTCTCCAGACACCCCAAAGTGATGGCCCAGCAAGCAGAGAGGACACCAAGACGCCATCTCCCTGTCCCTACAAACAGCACTGACTCCCCTCAAGGAAGCGGAAGACAACCAAACTTGCCATGGCAGAGGCTCCCAGATACTACGGCAAACCTATTAAACTTGGGGGAAATGAATCTGATAAGCAAAATATGGGGCTGAACAAGGGGACCTAGAAAAAAATCCTGGAGGAACTAGAAATGAGCTGGAGAACACTGAGCCACAGGTGAGTTTGAGTTCTCTGGCTGGCGTCATAACTCTGGAATCCGTCTGGAATCCATTAAGCCCTGTGGCTCCTCCATTCCAAAATGGTAGCGTTTTCCTTGGTTTAGCTGCTGGCGGTATGAAACCTTGCCTAAATAGCAGGCAAGAGAGGGAAGAATGGTGGTTTCCAAATGTTCAGGGTCCGCAGCTCGGTGCATGAACCCTAAGCTAATGAATTGTAACTCGCTCAACAAGGCCAGAGCCCGGGCGGGGTCATTTCCTGCTCTCTTCCTAACACTCTGGGATGCAACCACCTCATGGAAAGACTGACACAGACACAGCATAATAATCTCTCTTCCTATTACATATGTGAGGAAGTTTCATCATTTAAAGCCTTAACACACTGACTGTAAACTTATTTTTCCACAGTTCCTTAGCTTAGCTATGAAATAAAATACCAGGGGAGGGGAATAGCTTTCCAGTCTTAATTTATTTCTGAATTGCATCAAGGAGGTGGCAAATCTAAATAACTGATAAACAATTAAGGGGTCAAAGCTTTGGGCAGACAGATCTCTAATAATAAAAAGGGCATTTAAACACAAAAATGAAAAGATAAAACTACCCTCCGTTATGAGGGACCACTGTGAAAGTCGGGGGTAGGAGGGAAATTTTCTTAATAGCTGGGTTAGAGAGAAAGAGTAGATAGATAGATAGATACTTAAAAGATAGATAGATATAGATAGATATCTATTTTGTGGGGGGGGGGTCTGGGGATGGAACCCAGGGGCACTTGACCTCCGAGCTACACCCCCTGCCCTAGTTTTTATTCTTTTTTTTTTTTTTTTTTTTTTTGGTGGTACTGGGGTTCCTGGAAGCCTTTCTACCTCCGGGCTACACTCCCAGACCTATTTTTACATTTTTTTTTAAATTTGGAAACAGGGTCTCCTAAGCCAGCACGTGTGGCTGGCTTCGAACCTGCAGGATCCTCCTGTCTCTGCCTCCCCAGCGCGGGGATTACAAGCATGCGCCACCACGCCCGGCTTTATTCTTTATTTTGAAACAGTTTCACTAAGTTGCAGAGAGCCTCACTAAGTAGCTGAGGCTGTCGTGAACCAAGATCCTCCGGTCTCAGCCTCACGAATACTGGGATTACAAGCATGTGTCACCACACCCAGCTTATATATATATTTTTTGCCTAAGACAAAATTTCTTGCCCCCAAAGGGAAAGCTCGATGAGGCTCCTTGAGCCCTGGAGACGCAGCTTCCTCCTTCACCCTGCCAGTCCCCTTAGGGACTCTTACCTTTTCCTCTCAGATCCTTCTCCTTAAATGGCCCTAATACAGAACAGTATCCACATTTTTTTAAATGCTATATTTATTTAAATGAGATCATGTTTATGAAAGCTCATGGGAAATTATAAGAAGTCCTATGGAAATGTAGGGATCTTTATTTAATAAAAATTCATGGGGCTTGGTCCTGAAATTTTAAATGAATCAACAGCCTTTTAGGGTTCTCTCCAAAACAAAACACCAGAAAACCCCCACTGCTTTCATTTGTAAATGGACCCGATTGATTTTTATCCCCTGAGGAGCCGCAGACTTGCACACTGAAAGGAAAAAAAAAAAAAATCCTTGCATTTGAATAAGTAATCTATTTGGTCCCTAGAAATGATTACTGTCTTGAGACACACAAGGAATAAAAGGCCAGCCCTGCGTGATAAGAGACCCAGGACCAAAATCTCTGGCGCCCATGGGGCAATTTTAAAGGGACAGTAAAATCTGATAAATTCAAACACTGCCAATTCCAAATTTGAGAATATTTAAACAGCGCATGAGTTAAACCTTAGGTTGTGTACAAAAGGCTGGGGTGAAGAGCTTACCAAATAAATTGTGCAACTCTGACCTCCAAAGGTACTTAAGATGCCAGGATATTTTCAGCATAGCAGCATTTCACCCTTCCTTAGCTACTTATCAAGGAGGATCTGTTAGGTACCTTAAGAATACTAACTGATGATCAGAAAATCCACAAACTGAAGTTGGGTGGTGCCAGCTCTGATTGACACACGGTTCTCCCGTGTCGCCCATGAGGCGCTCAACTTCCCACCCGGTCTGATGACACCACGTTCGGACGATGATGCCAGCCTCGAATCAGACACGTGCAAACTGAATTCTCTACCGAAGGGTGTGTGCCACAAGTCTATTTTATGCCCTTAATTCATTTTCTATTTCCCGTTCCCTTCACATTTCCTGGTTCTAACAGGATATTCTAGTAGCCTCTCCCACCCAACCAGAAACAGGAAGCATCTGAGAAATCATGAGAGAAAGATCCAGGCTTTTAAAAACTCAAAAGCTTGGGACTAGGGATGTGGCTCCCTAGTCCCTGGTAAAGGGCTTGTCTATCATGCAGGAGGCCCTGGGTTTAATACCTAGCACTGAAAAAAAAAAAAAAAAAAAAAAAAAAAAAAATTAAAAAGTAGCCATGCATGGTGATGCATGCCTATAATCCCAATACTTGGGAGGCTGAGACAGAAGGATCACAGGTTTGAGACCAGCCTCAGTAACTTAGTGAGACCCTCAGTATTCTAGTGAGTACCTGTTTCAAAAAATAATAATAATAAGCTTAAAGAATGGCTAGGGGTGTCGCTTGGAGGTAGAATGCTCCTGGGTCCAATCCAGAAGAAAGAAAGGAAGGAAGGGAGGGAGGGAGAGAAGGAAGGAAGGCAGGGCGGGAGGGGCAGTCTGATTCCTCCCAGCTCAAGTTCAACTGGGCTCAGAGTGACCAACTCTATGCCCCAGTGCCCAGGTATTTGAAGTTCTATGCAGGGTGCCTAAGAAGAATTTCACTCTTTCTCTTTCTGGTGATACCAGGCATTGAAACCAGGGGCGCTCTACTACTGAACTATATCCCCAACCCTTTTTATTTTATTTTGAGACAGAGTCTAGCTAAGTTACCCAGGCTGGCCTCATTCTAGGAATCCCCCTGCCTCAGCCTCCCAAATAGCTGGAAATTACTAGCCTGGCTACAAAGCCTGGCATAACACCCTTTCTCCACAAGGCTCAAGAACCCTTTGTGGGGATCTCCTAACATCGCTGTGGAGACAAACCCAGCTCTGCGGCACCTATCTGGGTTCCAGGCCCACACAAGAAGCCAGGCCTCAGATGGAGGACGTAGCCGCCACTGGTGGTGGTAAATGTTTGTCACGATGCTGTTTTATGCATCCTGGGTCTTTGCCTCTGGACATTCGTCCACAGAAGCCTAATGGCTCTCAGGGAGCTGCTCAGGGCCGTGGAAATCAGCTGGGCCAACTCCTGACCCTTCAGAGGAGGAAAATAAAGTCCAGAAACAGGAGTTTTCCCAAGGCCACGTGGCATCTGGCAGTACCCAGAAAGCATGGGGACCATTTGAGTGCTTGTCTGAGGCTGGTGCACTGTGGCGTCTGAGGTTTCCTAAAGCTCTGTGAGCACCGGGGACTTCGGGGCAGATGTGCACAGGGCTGGCAGGGCCTGGAACTGCTGCCCCTCTGCACCTGCCTGGACAGGGCCTTGGGCTCCAGCGGCCATCGGGGAGCACCGGCACTGCCTTCTTCAGCAGCGGGAAGCTGGGTGCCAGGTGCAGGCTGTGGTGCGGCGTGGGCGGGGTGAAGGGGAGACAGCATGGCAGGGATGAGAGAGGACCGAGCCACTCACCCTCATAGCAGGGGATCAGCGTCCTGCCCTTGGCCTGCAGGTTGGACGGGATGATGTAGCAGAAGCCGTGAGGCAGGATGTGGTCCGTCTCGTAGTAGATGTTCTTCCAGCGGTGGGCGCAGGCCTGGGGGACAGAGAGGGGTGAGAGCAGGAAGGCGGCCACAGTGCTGGGGTTCTGCGAGGCAGAGGGAGGAGGAGAGGGCCGCAAGCCGCCTTCCCTCCTGCCCAGTCACACCAGGTCCTCGCTCAGGGCTGCCGGAAGCTCAGGAAACAAGAATGAGCCCTTGGGAGATACTGGGAGGAGACAGAAAACAACAGATTACAAAGTCACAAGAATGCAAGTACGGTTAAAAAGGAAAGAGAGAGCGGGGCGTGGTGGCGCACGCTTGGAATCCCAGCATTCGGGAGGCTGAGACAGGAGGTTGGAGGTTCATGGACAGCCTCGGCTACTTAGTGAGGCCCTTTGCAACTCAGTGAGACCCTGTTTCAAAATAAAGAATAAAAAAAAAAAAATAGGGCTGTGGGGAAGGTTGGAGGTAAAATGCCCTGGGTTCCATCCCCAGTACCGAAAAAAAATAAAATAAATTGAAAGGAAAGAAAGAAGGCTGTGAGCGTGGGCAGGACAGCTTCCACCGAGAGGTCCAGGAAGGACTGACTTGTAAGAAGGAGCAGGGAGCTGGTTCTTCATGCCGGGAGCAGCGTGAAGGTCAGGAGAGGAGACGGGCTCAGAGGGTCAAGAGGAAGAAGGCAGGCGAGGGCTCCCTTCACTCTGCGCTTTGGAAAGAGCACTTGGCTGCCGCGTGGAGGCTGCAGGTGGGCAGGGAGGAGCGCCCAGGTGCGAGGTGCTGCCAGCCTGGACCAGGACGGGGCAGTGGGGAGGAGAGATGGTATCAGGATCATGCTCCTGGCGGAGCTAATGGGCCCGGGGAGCAACCAGGTGTGGGGAGGAACTGCCCGTGTTCAACTGTGTTCAACTAGAGCTCCTTAACTGGAAGCAAATGCTTGTTTATGGTCCTTTTATTGAAGTAAATTTATATATAGCAGAAAGCATGAAACCCAACTGAGGCTCATCATACCAAACTCTTAGCAAGACACCCGTTTCTACCCTGCCAGAAAGTTCCCTGGTGCTGGAAGCAGCTGCTTAGACAGGCTGTCAGGGAAAGCCCCAGGATGTACCTGAGAAGGGGAGGGGCCTGGTGCCGACCCCAGGGAGGTCTGGGGGAGGATCATGGAATGCGACCCCAGGGAGGTCTGGGGGAGGATCATGAAATGCGTGAAAGGAGATGGAGATGGACGCCCTGGGCCAGCTTTGGAGAGCGGCCTTGTGGTGCACGGCCCTCACCTCTCAGCATCCAGTGCAACTCTGCAAGGCCTCTTGGGAGGCTGGACTGTCCCCACACACAGATGCTGGACCATGCGCTGGCTGCCAGGACACAGGCCTGGCTCGCCTTCAAAAGTGACAGGCAGACCCCAGATCTGAGCCCAAAGGCCAATGAGCATTCTCCTGGGGCCAGGCCATGCCAAGAGCTCTGCCGTGTGTGTGTGTGTGTGTGTGTGTGTGTGTGTGTGTGTGTGTGTGTGTGTGTGTGTGTGGTGTTGCTTGGAGGTAGAACTCAGAAATGTTCTATCTCCAAGCTATACCCCAACACCAATTTTCTTTTTGGGGGCAGTACCAGAGATTGAAACAAGGGCACCCTAGCTCTGAGCTACACCCCCAGCCCTATTTTTATTATTTTGAAACAGGGTCTAAGTTGCAGAGGGCTTTACTACATAGCTGAGGCTATTCTCAAACCTGTGATCTTCCTGTTTCAGCCTCTCAAGTACTGGGATTGCAAGCTTGTACCATTATACCCAGCTTTTTTTTTTTTTTTTTCAGTACTTGTGATGGAACCCTGGGACATTCTAGCTTCGAGCTACACTCCCAGCCCTATTTTCTATTTTTTATTCTTTATTTTGAAACAGGGTCTAAGTTGCAGAGGGCCTCACTAAGTAGAGCTGAGGCTGTATGCAAACCGCAATCCTCCTGTCTCAGCCTCCCAATTGCTGGGATTGCAAGCATGCGCCACCACGCCTGGCTCAACACCCCAAGACCAATTTTATCTTTTACTTGGAAACAGTGTCTAAGTTGCTAAGAGCCTTGCTAAGTTGCTGAGGCAAGCTGAGAACCTGCAAGCCTCCTGTCTCAGCCTCCCAAGTCCTGAGATTACAGGCGTGAGCCACCACTCCTGGTTTATGGCTGAATTTTTAAATTTTCTGTTCTGACAGCTTGGCTTGCATGCTTGAATCTCTTACTATCATCTAGTTCATGGGTAAACTGGTTTCAACTTAGTGTCTGACTCTGCAAAGCCCATGGTGCAGAGGCCTTTACCGCGTCCCCCAGGCAAAGTGCATGTTAACCGCAGCGCTGTCTGACGGCAGCTGCAAGAAGACAGATCAGAAAGGACGCGCTGCACTTAACATCTAGTATACAGTCTGCTCTTTTTTTTTTTTTTTTTTTTTTTACTTTAAGTGCTATAAACTGTTTAGGGAGTGACCTTGAAGAATTCCTAGAAGACCCAAATATGTGGTTCATGCTAAACTAAACTAAAATTAAGGCATTCTGGGAAGTCAGAGATCAAAGTGTCAACGGCGGGCCCCGTGTAGGAAAACAACACGAAGGGCCTCGGAATATAAATTATGGAAAGAAAACACTGCACTTGGGCTGGTCATCATTGTGCGTACACATGTCAATCCAACCCCAACGATAATACAGAAGACCTGGGGGCTGCCTACCAAGCACTAATAACCCAACCCCTCTCTGCTGTGAGTTATGAGGGAGGGAGGGGCACAGGAACCGGGGAACATTTGGAAAGAGTAAGAAATTATCAGGACTGGGTTGTGCTCAGCCTACACAAGGCTGGGTGCTATCCCTAGTACCAAAATGGAGGAGGAAGAGGGGGAGGGAGGGAGGAAGAAGAGGGGGAGGGAGGAGGAGAAAAAAGGAGGAGGGAGAGGAGGAGAGAGAGGAGGAAGTGGAGGAAGAAGAGGGGGAGGGAGGAGGAGAAGAAAGGAGGAGGAGGGAGAGGAGACAACTTGTCCAAAATCAGCCACCACCCTGAACTCATTTCATGAGGGGGAGGACATACCACTATCCTAAATCTTAGGAGCAGACATAGTTCAAGTGACAAGGGCTGTTTTTCCTCTCAAAGAATAAAAAGAGGAAGAAAACCGGCCGTTATTTCAGAGGCCTTTTTCTTGTATGGGAACAGCATGTCCTTGCCGGGTTGGACACGGCGCCCTCCAGGTGGCTCGGCCGAGCGGCCCGCCGGCCTCCTACAGGCCGCCCCATGCACAGAGGGCCGCGGCCTTTCTAGTGTCTAGGTCCACAGCTCCCGCCAGGCCCGGGCTGGGCTGCCAAGAGACTTCCCCAGAAACTGCGTGGCCAGGACAGCGGGAGGCACCGGAAGTGGCCTCTGGGAGCATGGAAACGCATTAAGGTGTACTTTGATGATTTATGTGGGGTTTTTTTCTCTTGCCTGTGTGTTACAGTTCAATAAAAAGTTCATGCACACAAATCAGGAAACCGAGTGACAGAAACAAATGCAAAAATGTAGCCTGTGGCTTTGAGAGAAGTACACAGGGGGGAGCAGTGAGCAGATAGGGGAGCCCTGGTGCTCTGAAAGGAAGTAGCCGGCGGCGTGGTAGAGCGCTTGTGATCCCAGCACTCGCGAGGCAGAGACCAGGAGGAGCGAGGTTCGAGGACAGCCTCAGCTACTTAGCGAGTGAGGCCCTTCGCAACTCAGTGACACCCTGTCTCAAAAAAATAAAACGACTAGCCGCTAGGGCATAGTGGCACACGCTTGTAATCTCCGCACTTGCCGCGCTGGCTTAAGAGACCCTGTTTCCAAAATTTAAAAAAAATAGGTCTGGGAGTGTAGCCCGGAGGTAGAAGGGCTTCCTGAAACCCCAAATAAATAAATAAATAAATAAATAAATAAATAAATAAATAAATAAATAAATAAATAAAAAATAGGGCTGGGGGTGTAGCTCGGAGGTAGAGTGCCCCTGGGTTCCATCCCCAGTACCGCAAAAAATATAATAATAACAACAACAACAACAACAACAACAACAATAATAATGGCAGAAGCAGTGGAGATGGAGCCAGGAACCCTGCTTCTACTCAGAAACAACGGACAAGTCTAACTGATCTGTTGTCTGAGCCTTGGCCACTCTAAAGGAGAGACATCTACTAGAACATTCCAAGCTGCTCTCCAAGATCTGAGCGCAGTCAGTGCCCACAGTAGGCTTCTTCAGTGTTTACTATGAGAAATGATGTTTTTTTTCTATTTTTATTTATTTATTTATTTATTATTAATTTTTGCGGGTCTGAAGATGGAACCCAGGGGCATCTGACCTCTGAGCAATACCCCCTGACCTATTTTTTATTCTTTATTTTGAAACAGGGTCTCACTGAGTTGCAGAGGGCCTCACTAAATAGCCAAGGCTGTCCACGAACCACGATCCTCTGGTCTCAGCCTCCCGATTGCTGGGATTCCAAGCATGCACCACCACGCCCGGCTTCTCCTATTTTTAAAACATTATCTGTGCCCTGGGAGTGCAAAGGGAGACTGAGAGGGGAAGGGCTAGCCCCCAACCAAGATGCCGTGTTACATTAGGGATTGTGGTTCCCTGGTGCAGAACTGGAAGGAACCAGCCAAGCATAGTGGTATACTTCTATGATCCCTGTACTTAGGTGGCTGAGAAGGAAGACAGGGGGCAGGCTTGAGGCCAGCCTCAGCAACTTAGCAAGATCTTGTTTCAAATTTAAAACGGCTGTAGGTAGAGTTTGGAGGTAGAACACCCTGGGTTCCATCCCCAGTACCAAGAAGGAGGAGGAAGGAAAAATAACCTCTGGCAGAGCTGGGCATAGTGGTGCACACCCATAATCCTAGAGGCTGAGACAGGAGGATCACAAGCTTGACGCCAGCCTCAGTGGCTTAGTGAGACCCTCAGAAATTCAGTAAGACCCTACTTCAAAAAATAAAAAAAGCATTGGGGGTAGCCAGGCATGGTGGTACATGCATGTAATCACAGTATTGGGAGGCTGAGACGAGAGGATTGCAGGTTCATGGGCAGCCTCAGCTACAGTGAGATCCTATTTCAAAATAAAGAATAAGAGGGCTGGGGGTGTATCTCGGAAGTAGAATGCCTCTGGGTTCAATCCCTAGTACCGAAAAAAATATTGGTGGGGGTTAAGGGTATAGCTTGGAGGTAGAATGCCCCTCTAGCATAAAAATAAAATAACAAAAACTAGAAGGAACCAATGCTCACAAAGTCAAGATGGGCAAGTATTAAATGCCAGGTATGGTGGTACATGCCTATAATCTTAGTACTTGGGAGGCTAAGACAGAAGGATTACAGGTTCAGGGCCAGCATGCAATAATTTAGCAAAACATAAAAAAAATTTTTTTTAATTATGTTTCAAAATAAACATAAAATAGGGCTAGGGTAGAATGCCTCCAAATTCCATCCCCAGTACCAAAAAAAAAAAAAAAGAGCAAGTATTGGGCCAAGGTCAGCCCAAGGTCAGCCTGCCAGGCCAGCCTGACACACTGCATCTTGCCAGAGCCCATTGGTATGACGCTATTTGTAAGGAAGACATGTCATTCCCTGCAGCAACCATTGCGTTCTCCATCTATTCTTTACCTTGCAGCCAGCACCAGACCCATTTTTACATTTTTATTTGGAAACAGGGTCTCCTAAGCCAGCGTGTGCGGCTGGCTTCGAACCTGTGCGATCCTCCTGTCTCTGCTTCCCAAGCGCGGGGATTACAAGCGTGCGCCACCACGCCCGGCTGATGGTACTATTTTTAAAAGGATGAATGAGGATCCGGGGATGCAGCTCAGGGCACACACGGCCACAGCTAGATCCCCACACCGCCAGACAACACCGACCACAAGAACCAGCAAGTGCTGGCAAGGATGTGGAGAAACCAGAACCTCTGCGCACAGCTGATGGGGATACAAAATGTCGCGGCCACTTCAGGAAATGGTATGGAGGGCTCCACAAACAAAACTACAAACAAAATCGCCAGATGATCCAATAACCCCGGGCCTGGGTAAGTATTCAAAAGAACCAAAGACATGATCTCAAAGAGGTATTGTAGACACGTGTTTACAGCAGCATTATTCACAAAAGTCAAGGGAGAGAAGCCACCTACATGAACCTCAGTGGATGGAGAAAGGGTGCAGTGTATACATTCAATTCCATGTTACTCCGCTTTGGAAAGAAGAAGGAAATCATAAAAGAAAACGCAAATGGCGTATGAAATATTACCACGGACCAGGCGGCCACGATTGTACCTGAGTGTTGCCAAAAACACAGCTATAACACAGCTGAGCCCCCAGGACATTAAGTGTAAGAAGCTTGTCATAAAAACACTCAGATAAACCCTGTGTGATTCCACTTAGATGAGATCGAACATAGACTCTCAGAATAGAAATTACTGGTTGACAGGGACTGAGAGGAGGGAGAAAAGAGAAATATCATTTGATGGATAGAGAGTTTGTGTCTGAAAGATGAAAAATGCTAGAGATCTATTGGACAATAATGTGTATATAGTTAACACTGAACTTATAAAAAGGTTAAGATGAAGCTGGGCAGGGTGGTGGGTGCCTGTAATCCCAGTACTTGGGAGGCTGAGCCAGGAGGATCAAAGGTTTTAGGCCAGTCTCAGCAACCTTGTGAAGCCCTCAGCAACTTAGTGAAAACTTGTTTCCAAACAAAAAATAAAATAGGATGCCGGGCGTGGTGGCACACGCTTGTAATCCCCACGCATGGGAGGCGGAGACAGGAGGATCACTCAGGTTCAAAGCCAGCCGCGCTGGCTTAGGAGACCCTGTTTCCAAATTAAAAAGTATAAAAATAGGTCTGGGAGTGTAGTCCAGAGGTAGAAGGGCTTCCAGGAATCCCAGTACCACCAAAAAATAAATAAAAATTAAAAAACAGTAAAATGAAATAGGGCTGGATGTGTAGCTAAGAGGTAGAATGCCCCTTAATTCCCAGTACCACACACACACACACACACACACACACAAAGGTTACATATATATGTATGTAAATACAATGTATCATCTTAACCTTTACAAAGTATAATTACAATGTATAAAATGATACATCACATGTAAGATGGTAGGAATTATAATGTTACAATGTGTAAGATGGTACAATGTTATATAAGATATACAGTGCAATGTTCTAATGTATGAAGACATATGATGTTACAATGTATAATATGTACAATGTATAAGATCTTTTTCTTCTATTAGGGATTGAACCCACAGGTATCCCACCTCCAAGCTCCATCTCAGCCTTGTTATTTTTTTATTTGAAACAGGGTCTCACTAAGTTGCCAAGGCTGATCTAGAGCCTGCAATCCTCTCGTCAGGGCCTCCCAAGGGCTGGGATTCCAGGCACGCACCACCACCCTTGCTGTTATACATAGTTTTGAGAACTGTGGTCACAAAAGGCATTAGGCCAGCAGACGCCCCTCTCGCTCTGTAGTAGCCATACTGAGAGGCTTACTGAAGAAATGATGTCATCATTGTATAAGACCTAAGAAGAAAGAGCTCTGCGTGCAATTAATTAGACGGGATTATCCCCAGCACCCCCATCCACAAATACTCGGCTGGGCTTTCTGGGCTCCCTCTGCTGTACCTTCCCGTGGCTCTCTCTGCTGCTCATGTTTCCAGAGATGGCCCTTTCTTGTACCGATCTGCAGCAACGCTGACCCTTTACACGGAGGAGATGTCTATAGGAGCAAACTCTGGCTCTAAGCTCAATGCCCTTAAGCACATTTATGGAATGCTACTGCTAGGCCACTGCCCCTCAGCTATGGAATCAGGACTCCAGGCTGCCCTCTGATTTATAGGTGGTCAGCGTCTTTGGTTTCTTTTCCTAGAATGGCAGATAAGTGCTTTGGCCCTTCCGGGGCTGAGTTTTCCCCTCCAGGTCAGGCCACCCTGTCCGGAGGAATGTGGCGGCTTGATGAGGGTTCAGGACCACCAAGACAGCGGCGGAAGGACCTGGAGCCACAGCAAATCCTGGGCTTGGGGTGGGGCTCGCAGGACCTACAGGGGTCCCTGGGGGGGCAGATCCTGCAAGCCAGAGACAGCCTCCAGCTGCTGCCTCCCTCTCCCAAGCCGCCGTCCAGGGGGAGATGCTTAATTGAGCTGAGTGGGGTGGAATCTGGATGAACAGCTCTGCTATGGAGAAGTTTAGAACAAAAGTGGGCTCCTCGGAGAAGGAAACGCTTTGCCTAGGTCTTCAAGGAAAATCTGCTTTTCCCCAGAACAAAATATTCATAAGCCCGGCCGGGCGTGGTGGCGCACGCTTGTAATCCCCGCGCTTGGGAGGCGGAGACTAGAGGATCACGCAGGTTCGAAGCCAGCCGCACTGGCTTAAGAGACCCTTTTTCCAAATAAAAAATATAAAAATAGGTTTGGGAGTGTAACCCAGAGGTAGAAGGGTTTCCAGAAACCCCAGTACCACCAAAAAAAAAAAAAAAAAAAAATGCATAAGCCCCTCAGATTCACAGCTGGTGACTCAAAGAATACCCTCCATGAGTGGCATCGAGTCTTTGGTCCCCTTCTTGTTTTGCAACAGGGTCTTATTAAGTTGCTGAGAGTCACTAAGCAACTTCCTAATTGTTGAGACTGCTCTCAAAACTGCCATCCTCCTGTCTCAGCCTCCCAAGTACTGGGATTACAGACGTAGGCCAATATCCTTGGCCCTTAGGTTCCCTTCTTGATCTTATGCTTTTATAGGAAAAAGCCTCTTACAGTTTCCAAAAAAAGCCAATGGCAGAAAATGTCCATGAACTCTAAATAATGGCCATCTCCCTGAGGCAGGGGACTGACTGGGAAGGGCATCAGAGAGCCCCCCAGGGAGTCTGCAGTGGGGTAAGTAAAACACCAAATTGTGCATCCCAAAGTTGAAGAGGGAAAATGGACAAAGGCCCAACCTTCCAACCTCTGCTGCAGCCAAACTTTTTTTTTTTTTTGCAGTACTGGGGATGAACGCAGGGGAATTATACCTCCTAGCCACACCCCCAGCCCTATTTTTAGTCCTTTTTTATGTTTGAAACAGGGTCTCACTGAGTTGGGAAGGACCTCGCTAAGTAGCTGAGGCTGGCTGAGAACCGCGATCCTCCGGTCTCAGCCTCCTAAGTGCTGGGATTACAAGCGTGCGCCACCACGCCCGGCTAGAAATCTTTTTTGGTTTCTTTTGTTGTTGTTGTTGTTGAGTCCAATTAAACCTGCCATGATGGAAACACACACTTTCTCCTCTTTCTTTTTTTTTTTTTCTCTCTCTCTGTGCTAGCTGCTACAGGAGTCGGTCACCATTTGTGGTTACTGAGCACTCCAAATGTGGCTACTGCGGCCACAAAACTGAATTCTTAAGTGTGATGCTTTTGACCAACTTCATGTGTGGCTGGCGGCTGCCTTCTTGGGCACAGCAGTGCTAGACCTTGAGGACACTGCACGGCAAGAATGTGCTTATGTCTCCCTCAGAGCACCTAATAGATAGGAAGCTATCACATGTGCTTCAGAAACCAAGTACATGGCTAACTAAAGTTAAAAAAAAAAAAAAGTATTTTAAGCCATGCAAGTCAGCATGAGGCTGTAGTCCCAGATACTTGGGAAGCTGAGACAGGATCCCCCACCCACCAGGGGCATTCTACCTCTAAGCTACACCACAAGCCCTATTTTTTATTATTTTATTTTGAAATAGGGTCTCACTGAGTTGCAAAAGGCCTCACTAAGGAGCTGAGGCTGTCCGCGAACTGCGATCCTCCTGTCTCAGCCTCCCAGATGCTGAGATTACAAGTATGTGCCACCACGTCTGGTTCTTACTGGCCATTTGCATTTCTTCTTTTAAGAGGGGTTAATTCAGTTCAATTGCCCATTTTATTTACTGAGGTTTTTTTTTTTTTAAAGTAGGCATCTTTCCAAAGGAATTGAAGTCAGACTATTATTAGCTATACAAGCATATCTATGCTTATAGCAGCACAAGTTACAAGAGCTAAATTATGGAACCAGCCTCCTGCCCGTCAACATGATAATCAACATTAGCCAACCACCTGTCCATCAACAGATGAATGGATCACAGACCTGTGGCGTATGCGCACAATGGAATTTTACTCAGCCATAAAGAATAAAATAACATCACTTGCGAGGGAATGGACAGCCTCGGCAAATAATGAGACTCTCATCAACCTAGCAAGACCCTGTTTCAAAATAAAAATAAAATAGGGCTAGTGGCTGGGCGTGGTGGCACACGCTTGTAAACCCAGTATTCGGGAGGCTGAGAGAGGAGGATCTCAGTTCGTGGCCAGCCTCAGCTACTCAGTGAGGCCTTTGCAACTCAGTGAGACCCTGTTTCAAATTAGAAAATAAAAAATAGGGCTGGGCCGGGCGTGGTGGCGCACGCTTGTAATCCCCGCGCTTGGGAGGCGGGGACAGGAGGATCGTGCAGGTTCGAAGCCAGCCGCACGCGCTGGCTTAGGAGACCCTGTTTCTAAATAAAAATATAAAATAGAAATAGGTCTGGGAGTGTAGCCCGGAGGTAGAAGGGCTTCCAAGAACCCCAGTACCACCAAAAAAAAAAAAAAAAAAACCAAAAACAAAAATAGGGCTGGGGGTGTAAACTTGGAGGAAGAATGCCCCTGTATTCAATCCCTAATGACACACACACACACACACACACACACACACACACACACACACGCATGCACGCACGCACGCAAATGATAAAGTCATGTGCCTATGCAGGAGTGCAGAAGAGGCTCAAAGCACCCCTGTCACTGTGTCAGCCAGGCTCCTCATGGGTCAGAGTCGCTGAGTGCCACGCCCGCCCACACCTGACTGCTTACCAGCACCCGGCCATCTGCCCTGGGCTGCCGGGCCAGGCTCACCCCCATCCACTCGTCATCTCGGTCTTCCCGGCAGGTCTTCCCGCAGGGTGTACCCCGACTCTTCCCTGCAACAAAAGAACAAAATCAGACCGGGGTTGAGGAATGGTCTCTGCTGGTCACTTTCCAAACGGCGATCGGCGGCCCCAATGCCCGTTACCTGTCGGGAAATAAGGATCTTAGAGCAAAATGTCAGTCAACGAACTCTACAGGAACATCTAAGGAAACGTCAGTCAACTCCATCCCTATGTCTAATGCTAAGTTCGGGCAATTCTTTTTCATAGCAAGACTCTCTCGGTGCAGAAAGCAGTGCAAAGGCTTATGTCCTGAAGCAAGCGCCATTTTTCTTTTGTTTGTTCGTTTGTATGATACTGGGGATTGAACCGAAGGGCATTGTACCATAGACATACACCTCAACCCTTTTAGTTTTTTATTTTGAAACAGGCTTATGCCAAGTCATTGAAGGTCTGGCTAAGTTGCTGAGGCTGGCCTCGAACCTATCATTCTCTTGTCTCAGCCTCCCAAGTACTGCAATTACAGGCATGTGCTACCACGCCCAGCTTGAAGCAGGTTCCTTAATTTGTTATGTACCAGAAACATGCAGCTGATAAACCAGTACTTCTGAGCAGCATGAGGGAGGCCTCAGAGACCTCTTCCTTTCTGCCAAAGAAAATCAAAGAAAATCATAACAACTTTTTTTTTTCTTTTTTTGCGAGTCTGGGGATAAAACCCAGGGGCATTCTACCTCTGAGCTACACCTCCTGCCCTAATTGTTTATCTTTATTTTGAAACAGGGTCTCACTGAGTTGCAGAGGGCCTCACTAGCCGAGGTTGTCCACGAACTGCAATCCTCCAGTCTTAGCCTCCCGGATGCTGGGATTCCAAGCGTGTGTCACCAAGCCTGGCCAATCATTTGTTTTATTATCTCTTTGGCCACTATTTTTCAAGATCAAGGATGGCAGGACCTTTGTTTTGTTCATCAGTATACCCCAGTGTTTAATAATCAATAAGTGCTTAGTACATATATATCTGTGGGAGGGACAGACAGAGATGGACAAGTGGACAAGTGATCAGGTCACCCTGGGAAGAAGCATCAGAAACCACGAGGTCAGGATCCATGGGCGCCGGGGCAGTGATGGCCACCCACCTCGAGCCATGTCCAGTTCCGTGCATCTCCGCTCAGGGTTGGTGTGGACGCGGCACTTAAACACGGCCCCCGGGGACTTCACTGAAGTGCTGTATTTCGAATCTGCCTTCGGTGCACCCACGAGGACCCTGTGTATCAAGGAGAAAAGACATTCTGTCATAACCTAGTATCAGAAAAGGAAGTTGGTGGCTAAATCTCACCCAGCCCTGGGGAAATCTGAAAGTTGGCCGGGAAACTATGGTTGATCGGTTGTTTTTGTGGTACTGGGGATGAACCCAGGGGCATTCTACCTCCGAGCTAAACCCCCATGACTATTTTATTTTTTTGTTTTGAAACAGGGTTTCACTAAGTTGCAGAGGGCCTCGCTAAGTTGCTGAGGCTGGCCTCAAACCTGAGATTCTCTTGTCTCAGTCTCCCAAGTGTTGAGACTACAAGCATGCATCACCGCACCCAGTAGGCCTTTTCTTTTACTGTGTGTATGCACACGTGTATGTACCGCGCAAAAGTGTCCTACCCGGAGCATAAGGAGCTCCTACAAACCAGTAAGAAACACACAAACCAAAGATCCGCATCGTTCCCTCATGAAAGAAGATAGCTCAATGGCCAACAGACGTAGCACAGTTGCTCAACTATACTCGATACCAGGTAGGTCCAAATGAGCTGACACGCACACTGGCTAGACGGCCAAAATCAAAGCCACTGAAAGCGCCAAGTGCTGGCGAGGATGCAGAACCCGCAGAGCCCGCGCTCACTGCCGGGGGAGCGTGGACGCCAAACCCGCTTTGGAAAGCTAGCCTCCGGCTTCCAAGACAGCCAAACAGGTGCCTACTCCATATCCCATTAATTCTCTATCTAGGGACACACCCAATGTGAACGCATCCGTATGCTTACCAGACCTGCACACCATATTCATGGCTGAATAGCTAGTCAAAACCAAGAAGACACCCGAGAAAGATCAGCACTAGAGTAGGTAAGGAATCATGACGTGAGGTGAAGGAATAGCACTCTATGCAGCAATGAAAAATCTGTAAACAGCATGCAACTGCTAACACTCAGCCTAGAAACAGAATGCTGAGCGAAAGCTGCCAGGCAGATATAACGGGTTACTTGCTGTCCGATTCCATTTGTCTCAAAACTAGACACAGCTTAACTATGGCCTTAAGGTCAGGATAATAGTTGCCTCTGGGGAGAAGTAAAGGGATTGTAACTTAGGGATGGGCTGCTGCCGATGTCCAATTTTTCAATTTGAGCAGTGTTTATACAAACTCATAATACTTACCTTACTTGTAAGAGATAGGCACTTTCAGTAAAAAGTTGATTTTTTTTTTTTAATGGTACTAGGGATTGAACCCAGGGCCATTCTACCTCTAAGGTACACCTCCAGCACTATTTTATATTAATTTATTTGTTCATTTACTGTGATACCAGAGATTGAACCAGGGACATTCTACCTCTAAGCTACATCCCCAATCCTATTTATTTTTATTCATTTATTCATTTATTTATTTTGTGGCACTATGAATTGAACCCAGGGGCATTCTACCTCCAAGCTACACCCCCAGCCCAATATCACTTTTTATTTTAAAACAGGATCTCACTGCTGGGCATGGTGGCGCACGCTTGTAATCCCCGCGCTTGGGAGGCGGAGACAGGAGGATCGCACAGGTTCAAAGCCAGCCTTGCTGGCTTAAGAGACCCTGTTTCCAAATAAAAAATATAAAATAGGTCTGGGACTGTAGCCCAGAGGTAGAAGGGCTCCATTCCCAGTACCACCAAAAAATAAAAATAAAAAACCGGATCTCACTAAGTTGCAGAGGGTCTCACTAAGTAGCTGAAGCTGGCTGCAAACCTGCAATCCTCCTGTCTCAGCTTCCCAAGTACTAGGATTATAAGCAAGCACCACCACACCTGGCTTCAGCTTCTTTTTTATTTTGAAATAGGGCCTTTCTAAGTCGCTGAGGCTGGTTGCGAACCCACGATCCATCTTGGCCTCCCAAGTTCTGGGATGACAGATGTACACCACCATCCTCAGCTAAAACGGGAAATTTAGTGACAGCCTTCCCCTGGACTCTCCTCCTCCTGCCCCCACCACACAGGCGACACTTACAGTGGAAACGGCAGCAGGGGAGAATGATAAACCGTGTCCTCTGTCCCAGCACAAAACAGGATGGCGGGCATTCAGAGGGCGGGCGCCAAGCTCGCATCCTTCACTGTCCTGCGAAGCTACCTGGGGCCAGACATCCCCAGCAGGGCCTCCCCTGGCCCCAGGGAAAGAGCAAGGCCTGCCAGCAGGACAGACAACATATTTGGGCCTGGGTGTGTAGACAGCAGGGAGGGACGAATGGCATTAAGTTTTCTTCCAGATGGCACAAAAGTCCTTTTGCCCCACGCTTGCTTGCGTACACTGTCTGGAGGTCCATGGCAGAGAATACTAAGCAGAGCTCATTGGGCACGGCGTGTGCGGAGCCGCAAGCCACTTGTACGGCGAGACAGAACAAAATCCACACTCATGTTCAAAGAGAGAACATTCCAGGCCACACTGCTCAAGGGGAACACAGGTCACTCCTATCGCCGCAGCCCAAAAGGGAGGCGGAATTCACCCTGCGTTAGGCGATGCATCGTCTCCCCGCTACCTGGGAGTGTGAGGATCTGTGGCCAAGGGCCGAGCAGAGGTTGGGATGATCCTACGCAGCCCCGCTGGTGCCACAGAAAGCCGGCAGGGCGCTCCCCTCACTCTGCCCCGAGAGCCGCCTTCTTTGTGGGGTCTCGGCTGATCACCCATCCACCTTGGTCTCAGGCTCTGCCTTGGCCTCAGGCTGACACTGTTCTCTACTGAGACTCGGGCTGGGCAGGGGGTGAGCAGACAAGGCCCCCATGCCAGCATCACAGAGCAGGTGTCCGAGATGCTCTGGAAGGAAGGTGACAAAGGTTGCCGGCTGTCACGTCCGCACGTCATTAACCTGCTCAGATGGGCCTGCTGTACATGTTCCCACTGGCCCTGTGCAGAATCCCCACATCGAGAACCTGAAAGGTTCCTGAGGACAGAGATGGGGAACCCCCTACCCCCAAGGAGTCTCTCTTCCCAGCTGGGTCTTAGAGGGCCTGTATTTGCTTCCCAGAGGCTTCCAGGCTACAGACTGAGGAGCCAGGCCCCCTGCAGCAAGGGCACCCACCCCGGAAGCGCCCTGCCGGTTCTCACTGACCAGCTCAACACGTCTGCTCATCCCATGGCGGGCCACGGCTGCAGAACTAACTCCCCGGCAGGGCTGGACCCCACAGCCCTATGTAAATCTAAGCGAGCGCTTCCCCACACAGACCGCGGGGACTTCCTCGGCCACACAAAGCAGTTGGGCCAGCCCTTGGCTGCTCACACTCAAATTCATAATGACACACGGCAAATCTCCAGGGAGGAGAAAGCCACACGGAGAGACGGCTCCCCGCACGCACCCCCGCGCTCCTGGGGCACGGCGAGGGTTGCTCCCTGTGACGCCAGCTGCTTTCACAGGTGAGAAGAATTAGCAGTTTGACATCCACACCGTGAAAACATCCTCGGTCTTTCCGCATAGCAAGTCCTAAGAGCCTGGGAATATGAAACATCTCCTCCACTGGAAAACCCCATTCCCACCAGCTACACACGCACATCGGTGCAGCGGACTGCCATTTTTAATTCACTTTCTAAAAGTTGCAAAAAAAAAAAAAAAAAAAAAGAGAAGAGAGAAGCCGGGCATGGTGGTGCACACTTGTAATCCCAGCATTCGGAAGGCTGAGACAGGAGGACTGTGGATCACGGCCAGCCTCAGCTACTTAGTGAGGCCGATTGCAGCTCAGTGAGACCCTGTTTCAAAATAAAGAATAAAAAACAGGGCTGGGGATGTAGTTCAGAGGTAGAATGCCCCTGAGTTCCATCCCCAGTACCACACACAAAAAAAGGAGGGGATAGGGATATAGCTCAGTGGCAAAGTGCTTGCCTGGTATGTATAAGACCCTGGGTTCCAGCTGGGAATGGTGGCACATGCTTATAATTCCGGTACTTGGGAGGCTGAGACAGCAGGATTACAGGTTCAAAGCCAGCTTAGGCAATTTAGCGAGGCCCTGCACAGCCTAGTGAGACCTTGTTTCCAAATAAGATATAAAACTGGGCAGGGTGTGTAGCTTGGAGGTAAAATGTCTCTCTTGCTTCACTTCCCAGTACCAAAAAAAAAAAAGACATAAAAATAAACATAAATGAAAATTCATCACCCATAAGGGTTAGAAAATGCTGTAAGAAACCAGGCATGGTGATACATGTCTGTAATCCCAGGCTGAGATAGGAGGGTTGTGGGTTCAAAGCCAGCCTCAGCAACTTAGGTGCTCAGCAATTCAGTGAGACCTTGTTTAAAAAAAAAAAAAAAAAGCCAGGTGTGGTGGCACACACTTGTAATCCCAGCATTTGGAAGGCTGAGACAGGAGGATCTGGTTTGCCAGCCAGCTTCAGCTACTTAGTGAGGCCCTCTGCAACTCAGTGAAACAATGGTTAAAAAAAAAAAAAAAAAAGAATAAAAAAAATAGGGCTGAGGTGTAGCTTGGAGGTAGAATACTCCTGGGTTCCCTCCCCAGTACCACAATAAATAAATAAAAATAAAATAGGGCTGGGGTGTCACTCAGAAGTAGAATGTTACTGGGTTCAATCCCCAATACCGAAGGAAGGAAGGAAGGAATGACTGTTGCAGCCCTGTGAATTTCAGATGGAGCCATCACTCCACAGATTCCTTGGTTGCCCGGCAGGAAGGGACCCTCTGGAAAGCCAAGTTCTAGGGCCCTGCTTCTAGTGCCAAGAGTCAGAGGGGGCAAATTTCACATCAAAATCTAAAATGCAGAAGGGACCTGATGAATTACTTTCTTCTTGGCCCAAGGAACTTGATGTTAGTTCTAACAACAACGACTGCTAGCATCCTCTGGTTCAAACGCCTCACCAGCTGGCCAGATAAGAAGGTTCTTTCCCATCCTGTGCAATGGAAGACAGAGCTGGAGGGCGAGAGGCCTGCAGGACTCCCCGGAGAACGTGCAAGACGGCTGCTGCAGGCCAGCCCTGGAGCATGGCTCTTTTAAAGTCCATTCAGCTGGCTGCCAGCCAGGCCCATGGCAGAGATGGGAAGATTACATGGCAGAGTTCATGACTAGCCCTGAAAAGATGCCATCTGCTTTGTCCTCTTGTCCTCTGAGTTACAGAAAGACATCCTGACCACTTCAATCATGTCCCCAAATCTTATCTGGTACTTTTTTTTTTTTTTTTTGTGGCACTGGGGATGGAACCCAGGGGCATTCTACTTCTGAGCAACATCTGCCCCGGCCCTATTTTTTATTCTTTATTTTGAAACAGGGTCTCACTGAGTTGCAAAGGGCCTAAGTAGCTAAGGCTGGCTGCAAACCGTGATCCTCCTGTCTCAGCCTCCCGAATGCTGGGATTACAAGCGTGCGCCACCACGCCAGGCTCTTATTTGGTACTCTTGAGAAGATACTGTGCCCTCCTGTCTGGCTACCATATCAAAGGACCTGGTCTCCCCTGCAATAGACGCCTATCAACAAACCAGCAAGCGGGGTCTCCCCTAAGCTGGCTGTCTTTTGTGGGGGGAAACTGGAGTTTGAACCCAGAGGCATTTTACCTTTAAGCTATACCCCCAACCACTTTTCTATTTTTTGCTTTTGAAAAGGGTCTCACTAGGTTGCTGAGAATCTCAGTAGCTGGGGCTGGCTTCGAACCTGTGATCCTCCTGTCTCAGCCACCCAAGTCCTGGGATTACAGGCATGCGCTACCTCGCCTGGCTTCCACTTCTGCAGACCAGCAGCCTGGAGAACGCTGGGTTTGATAAAAACGTAGAGTCCCAGGCCAGTCTAGATGGCTACATTGGAATGTGAATGCTAACCGGGCAATTTGTAGTCTATGCCCAACGTTACCACTTAAAGTGATCACAAGTAGCAGGTTGCTTTGGGGCCAGGCGACTGCCTTGAGTAGCAGGCTCTCCTCCTAATCTCACCTCCAGTTAAAAAGGCCGCAACCTTCAAAGACATGTTAGAGTCCTCTTATGGCCTCTGGCTCTCTAGGTGAGGGCCCCAGCATGCAGCAGGCACTCAGCGTGCAGGGCTGGGCAAGGCTCGCTATGCACAGACTGGAATTTAGTCTTTGGAAGGTACTCACAGCCTCACCCTTCACAGATGGGCACCAGGTGACCAAAGGTCATCCCGGAACCTGCCCGGGCCCACAGCTGCCACATTCCCCCACAGAGAGCGTGTCACCTGCTCAGGGTCCTACCCGCCCACATCAGCAGAGAGAGGAGGGAATGAACAGGTGCCAGTGCCCTCTCTGTGGCCAGCAGCTCACACATGTGGCCTGCCTGGGAAAGCCCGAGCAAGGCTCCGTTGGCAGCTCTAAGATTAGAACATGGTTTTTGTTTTGTTTTGTTTTGTTTGTGTGTGTGTGTGGTACTGGGGTTCCTGGAAACCCTTCTAACCTCCAGGCTACATTCCCAGACCTATTTTATACTTTTATTTGGAAACAGGGTCTCTTAAGCCAGCACGGTTGGCTTCAAACCTGCGTGATCCTCCTGTCTCCACCTCCCAAACGCAGGGATTACAAGCGTGCGCCACCACGCCTGGCTAGAACATGGATTCTGAAGCACCATCCAATCACAAGACAGACCGGGGAGAGAAAGGAAAGGAAGCCTGTCTCTGCCCCTCAGGCTCCAGGAACCCAAGAGGTAAACTGTACCTTGCTTTCATATCCTGATGCTGCCTGCATCAGGAGCAGAGGTCAGCTTCCCCCCTTATATTTTGGATTCTGGGGATTAAACTCCAGAGCATTCTACTTTTGAGATACACCCCCAGACCTTTTTTTTTTGGGGGGGGGCAGTACTAGAGATTGAACGCAGGGACATTCTACCTCCAAGCTACATCCCCAGCCCTATTTTTTAGTGTGTGTGTGTGTGTGTGTGTGTGTGTGTGTGTGTGTGTTTTACTGGGAGTTGAACCCAGGGACATTCTACCTCTAAGTTATATCCTCAGCCCTATTTTTATTCCTTATTTTAAAACAGGGTCTCACTGAGTTGTGGAGGGCCTAAGTAGCTGAGGCTGGCTGCAAACTTGCAATCCTCCTGTCTCAGCCCCCAGAGAACTGGGATTACAAGCGTGGGCTACCCCGCCCAGCTTATTATTTTGAAGCAGGATCTATGTTGCAGAGTGTCTAAGTTCCTGAGGCTGGCCCTGAACCTGTGATTCTCCTGTCTCAGCCTCCCAAGTACTGGGATTACACGTGCGATCACCACTCCCGGCTAAGGCCAGCCCCTGTTAAGGAGTTCACAAGCATCCTTGGAAACGTGGCCCACTCACGTGCCTTGAGTCTCTTCTCTTGCACGAGGAGATCCTAACAGGTGGCTTCTTATGTGGAGACACAGGCTACACCACTGCTCCTTGGCAGAGTTGAGACCTGAGCCCACTGTGTCCCCAACCACGGAGTATGCTTCTTCCAGGGCCCCCAAATGCCCTTCAGGCAGGGCAGTTTAAGTACCCCCTATAGGGGCTTCCTTGGTTTCCCCGGGGTTGGTCCAGTGGGCTGCAGAGGCGCCATCCCAGCACCTACCCTGCTCCGAGCTCCTCCAAGAAATCTGCAGGTCAATTCTCGGGGAGCAGGTGGCAGAGAAGGGCTGAGCCTCCGCCATCCCTGGGAGGGATGCTGGCAGTGTCTAAGGCTCCCTCTGTCAGCAGATGCCACAGACAGCCATCCACAGGGCCAAGTCACAGCCAGACCGAGGGCAGCAACTGGGGCTTGCAAACCTAAAAGCCACTAGGTTTGCCTTGGTGTATTAGATCCCAAAGCCAGGGCTTCCCCTGAAACTCACATTCCATGAGTTGAATTCAATCACTGTGCGTCCACCACGGAGAAACCCCGGAACCACACCACCGCCTTCCCTGGACACAGAGTGCCCGGGGTGTGGGCAGAGGTCGCGCTGGTGCCCGAGAGCCACCTCTGACCACATGGAGCCCTTCGCTCCAGAGAGAGGGGACAAGGGAATGCGGAAGAGAGGCATGGTTTGGCTTCTGGACTTGGGCTTCAAGAGACCACGTGTAGCGAGGGGTGGTGGTGCATGCTAGTAATCCCAGTATTGGGAGGCTGAAACAAGAGGAGTGCAGGTTTGTGGCCAGCCTCACCTACTTAGTGAGGCCCTTTGCAATTTAGTGAGAACTTTCTTCAAAATAAATAATAAAAAAAATAGGGCTGGGGGTATAGCTCAGAGGTGGAAAGCCCCTGGGTTCCATCCCAGGACTCAAAAAAATAATAATAATAATTAAAACTCACAACAGCAGTCCTTTTTCTTCTCCTATGAAGCAGACATCAGAGACCAGGTGAGCCTTTGCTCCCAATCTTGGACTCACTTTTTCTGCCTAAGACTCCCTCTGGCAAGAGGGAGGGCGGGGATTAAACAATTTCTCCTGCTTTGCTTGGCCACCAAGTCCACTGGGGTCAAAGACTTTGCAGCTTGGAGAGCTCGGTGGCTCCGTGAAGGCCTGTGGCTTCTGATGTTGGGAAGCTGGCGGTGCGATGGTTCTGGATTCAGGTTCTGGAACACTGCCCACCATCAACCCTCACTGTCCACAGGCTGCCCACAGTGGGGTGAGTGTGGACACAGATGACGCCCAGCCGCAGGGCAAGCCCAGAGCCACAGTCACCTCCCTGACCATGAGGGGCTCAGGCGGCCTTGCAGGTGAGCGCCACCTCATGCGGGCTGGCCCCCACGGAGCATCGCCACCACACCCAAAGGTCCCCATTGAGCCGACGGAGACTTTAGCCAGACCCGCTTAGCAACCTGAGGCCCTTCGTTCCCGCTGTGGCTTCTTCCTCTCCCTCTCAAAACCCTTCTCCCCACCCAGCACCCCTGTCTGTCTCAGCATCTGTTTCATGAAGATGCAAACTGACACTAGACCCCCAGTAAACGCACATGGGTCCCTCAGGCCGGGCGCAACTCTGGATGCCTCGCCGCCCCCCCCCCCCAACAGGCAAGCTGGAACCCAGGACTTAGCTGATGAGCATTCTGCCTTCAAAAGCACCCTACCTCTTGCAGACACCCAGAAAATACTATCCAACAGAATTGTGACTTTTAAAGTTACATGCATCTCTTTCAAAAATAAGTTATTTCAGAGAACACTGTGGCTGCCCCCCCCCTTTTTTTATCTTACGGTACTGAGGATTGAACACAGCAGTCTTCATCTCTGGGCTACAATCTTATTTTAAAATAGGGTCTAAGTTGCTGAGACTCTAAGCTGCTGAGGCTGCCCTCAAACCTGAAATCCTCCTGTCTCAGCCTCCCAAGTACTGGGATTTCAGGCATGCACCAACACGGCTGCTTTTAATAAACTTGAAAATAATGACTTCCCCTAGACAAATAACAGATGTTACCAGAAGGAAACCGTACCCTGAAGGGCAGTGTGTCACCCAGGAATCGGAGCTGGCAGAAAGGCCTTCACACTCTCACGCTCTCAGGCTCAGAGGGCTGTGTGTCTGTCTGACCTGGAGGCTCAGTGACAGAATGCCTCTGCCCCGCCTGCATTCAGCACTAGCTCAGGAAACAGCACCCTCACCTCTCAGACCCCTGAGAACTAAGCCTCAAATAGAAGTTGTCCCTGGTCCAGAGCTCGAGAAAGCAGGGTCTTCAGGGCCAGTGGGCGCCAGGAAGGAGGTCCGAGAATCCAGCTTCCAGACAGTACCCTAGGGATGGATACAAGGAGCCACACCTACCCCCCGGGGCCAGCAAGGGACCAAAGAATCCAGGCAAAGAGTCCCCAGGGAGGTCAGGAGGCCACCATCATTTCTGGGTACTTCGACAGCTGGCAAAGTCGGGGACATAATTCCAGATTCCCCGAGTCTTTCCTCCTGAACACCCTGAAAGACCACTGCCTGCCCCAGGATCTGCCAAGCCAATAATGGGTCTTAGATTTGGCCCAAGACAAGGGACTCAAACCCCACAATGTTCTTACCCATCATATGTGCGGGTGGATTGAATCCTGACCCCTCACCACACAACAGGCTTTGCAACGTGTGATGCAAAGGTAATTCAGCCTCTTCACTGGCCCATAATTTTTAGATTTAAGCACCCCTTGGGTTTTAATACTCAAATATGACGACAGTTCTTTTTAATTTCTTTTTCATCCTTCTCCAGCCTTTTAAGACTTAAGTCACTACTCCAACCAGAGATTCTAAACTTATTGGCTTACTGCCTCCTTTTCAGGAAAATAATAATTTTTGCTGGGCATGGTGGTGCACACCGGTAATCCCAGTACTTGGGAGGATGAGAAAGGAGGATTGCACATCTGTAGCCAGCTGAGACAGAAGGATCACGGACAACTTCTGCTCCTTAGTGAGGCCCTTTGCAACTCAGTGAGACCCTGTTTCAAAATCAAGAATAAGATATAGGGCTGGGGGTGTAGCTCAGAGGTAGAATGTTGCTGGCTTCCATCCCCAGTACCACAAAAACAAACAAAAAAAAGGAAATTGAGTTAATTGCATGGTTGCAGCCAAACTGATACAAATGTCGTCATATGGTCCAATACTACCATAAGGACCATCGCACCCGAGGCTACTACCTCCCCCTGGATCAGTCCGACCCCACCGGGAGCGGTGTTGCCGGCTTTGGGAATCTGCAAACCCACTGTCCAGCGGGCCCTTGTGTGGATGACACACTCTGTGGCTGCCCAGTAGAACAGCCACTTAGCCATGTGTGACGTCCGACTGATAACTCAATCCTAAACTGTGCTTCCTTTTTTTTTTTCAGTACTGGGGATGGAACCCAGGGCCATTCTATGTCCGAGCTACACTCCCAGCCCTATTTTCTTATTCTTTATTTTGAAACAGGGTCTCACTCAGTTGCAAAAGACCTAAGTAGCTGAGGCTGTCTGCGAACCTGCGATCCTCCTGTCTCAGCCTCCCGAATGCTGGGATTACAAGCGTGCGCCACCATGCCTGGCTTGTTCCTTTTCATTTAGGTAGTGATACATCTGGCTGGCGGAGGCACGGCTAGTTGTGGACGCCGCCGCCGCCGCCGCCGCCGCCGCCGCCACCGCCTCCTCCTCCTCCTCCTCCTCCTCCTCTTCCTCCTCCTCCTCCTCCTCCTCCTCCTCCTCCTCGGCTCTCAGATGCTCCTTCTCTGCACCGCACAGTGCTCCGACAACCTTCACCAAGCAAAACATTTAGGCGACTTCCATTTCCAAGAGCTTGTTCTGTGTCTGAGCGCAGCCGTCCTGGCGCACCCCAAGAGAGAGGGTGGGAAGCCAGCGCACCCAATCATCCCGCGGGTGGGGAGGGAATAGGGGCACACCAGCCTGGCCGCATTTATTAATATCACAGAGTGTTACAATTGTCAGCTCTGCAGCTGAGGAACTGCCCAAGGAAGGGGACAAAAATCGGCTTTGTCCATGTCCCCTGGCACCTACTGCTGTCTTTCAAAGACCGCCAGAAGACACGGGGGCAGGGGATACAGGAGACCTCTAGCTGGGCAGGCACCCTCTAAGTACCATTAGGAAAAGGAGGTTCATCCGGGCGTGGAGGTGCATGTTTGTAATCCCAGGACTTGGGAGGCTGAGACAGGAGGATCACAGGTTCGTGGCCAGCCTCAGCTACTTAGTGAGGTCCTCTGCAACTTAGTGGGACCCTGTTTCAAAATAAAGAATAAAAAGTAGGTCTGAGGATTTAGCTAGGAGATAGAATGTGCTTGGGTTCCATCCCCAGTACTGCAAAAAAAAAAAAAAAAAAACCCACAAGGAAATAGTCAATTGAATGATTGCATTTGAACTGATACAGAGGTCATCAGATAGTCCAGTCTCCCATAAGGACAATTCTCCCTGCCCAGGCCTGGGGACAGAGGAACTTTCCAATGAGTTCTTTGATAAAAGCTGGGTCTGGGGCTCTGTTCTAGGTGTGACATGGCTATCAGATCTGGACTTGGTACCAGGGTTCAGAAAAGAATGCCGGGCATGGTGGTGCATGCTTGTAATCCCCACGCTTGGGAGGCGGAGACAGGAGGATCACGCTGGTTCGAAGTCAGCCCCGCTGGCTTAAGAGACCCTGTTTCCAAAAATTAAAAAGTATAAAATAGGTCTGGGAATGTAGCCCAGAGGTACAAGGGCTTCCAGGAACCCCAGTACCACCAAAAAATAAAAAAGAAATAAAAAATAAAAAAAAAGAAAAGAAAAGCCGCCCCTTTTCTACACAGGTATCTAGGACCCTCTGGTCAGTGACAATTTCGGTTTGCAAAAGCCTTGGTAGAAGTGCTCAGTTGCAGGACGAGAGTAGCGCTAGCTCTGCAGACGGCCCACCCAGGTGTTCTGTGACGTGCACCTGGGGCCTCAGATGTGCCACGGTTTGGATGGGAATGTCCCCCAAAGGCCCATTTGTTAAAGCCTGGTTTCCCCAGCTTCAAAGCTACTGGGAGGTGGTGGGAACTAAGAGGCGGGGCCTAGCAGGAGAGTGGGGATGTGCCTCTGTGAGGGATAATAGACCCAAAATCAAGGGGCCTATATTTTTTTTAACCTGGACTAAAAGCCGAAACCTCCAAAATAGTGAGCCCAAATAAACCTTTCCTCTTTTTAGGTTGAGCTGTCTCAGGTGTTGGTGACAGTAACAGAAAGCCAACCACCACAACCCGGGAACCCTCAGCTCCATCACCTGGTGTCTGGACTTCCCCGGTCTCTCCCAGCACATTCCCTACCCGGAGACATAGCATCCTTTCTCCTGCAAATCGGGAGGTTCCCTGGCATAAAGCCAACACCTAAGTCACGTGATGCTCAGTGAACAAGCTAAGGTGAAATCTCTTCCAGAACATACAAGATGCAAGGGTTCATTGACAGGTGTCCTCGCTCGTTAGCAAAAATGCTACTTTCCCCTTTTGTGGCTCTTTAAAGACACCGGAGCAGCCTTCTGCTAAACTACTTGTGTTAAAGCGTGTCCATATAGTACACACCCTTCAGCTTCACTCCAGCATACAGAGAATGCCTTAACTCTGCCATCCCCTCTGACACAGCAATTCTAAGCCCAGGGATTGATTCAAAGGAAATAATTAAGGATGTCCGCAAGGACTTAGTGACAAGGATGTTTACCCTGCTCTTGTTTATAATCGTGAATAATTGGAAACAACCTAGATGCTCTTGGTGAGAAGGTCCAGGCCTTAGGGTTTTCCCAGAAGTAAGAAACCAACAACCAATCACTAAGTCAATCAACCAACCCAAGTTGAAAGTCGAAACCTGGGATACATGTAGACTTCACAAGATCTGAATCTTATTTAGAGTGACCACCAAGAAAACTATTACAAAATTAAGGGGATAAAATTAGATACAAGCCCATGGTGCATGAAAGAGGCCTTCGGCTTAGACTTACATTAACCTCATGGTAGGTCTGGCCTTTGGGAAAAAGAGATGCTGGAAGCCTCATGCTCCGAAGACCACAGCACCAACACTGTGTAACATAATCAGCAAAAGATATATTCAGGGTCAGCTGGGCGTGGTGGCACACGCTTAAATCCCAGCATTCGGAAGGCTGAGACAGGAGGATCGAGGTTCGCGGACAGCCTCAGCTATTTAGTGAGGCCCTTTGCCACTCGGTGAGACCATTTTTCAAAATAAAGAATAAAAAATAGGGCTGTGGGTATTGCTTGGAGGTAGAATGCCCCTGGCTTCCGCCCCTAGAAAAAAATATATTTTTGAATATATATATATTTATGTATGTATGTATGTGTGTGTGTATATATAACACACACACACACATACACACACACACACACACATATATATATATACACAAACATAAACTAAGGCCAAATGGAGGGGACAGTTTTAATGGGTCCCCAAGAAATTACAAGGGCAAGTGCCCCAATACAGAAAGCAGCCCAGGGAGCACCAGGCCAGCAGAGGCCATTTCTGAGGCCAGCGCCCAGCTGCAGAGCTTCTCCTGGACCCTAGAAATAGCCGTCCTGTCTCTAGCAAGAAGGCCCTAAGCCCGGCATCACCGTCCAGTTCCTCCCTACAATTTACCCTGGGTGCCAAGTTCAAAGCCAGCCTTTCTTTTCCTGTACTTGGCCATCTATTCCCAACACACAGCTCCCCTTTATCCCTTCTTAAAGCGACTGGACACGTTTTCCGTAGCACATCTGTTCTTGACTCTACCTGGTTGCTACCAGCTAGGGAGGCTTTGAACGTGGGCCCATCCAAACCCAGGGGACGGAGAGGTGGCACCTTTCCCTTAGCCACAGGGGAGCTGCAGGGGACACCAGCACCCACGGTTTGCCGATGCCACACGATGATGATGCCCTCGCTCAGCGGCCCCTACCCAGAGCCGCCCTTCTATTTTTGACGGCCCTCCCCAAGTGCCAAGGTCACACTGCATGGGACTCTGGGATGTTTTCTGCAGCTAGTTCTGCCAGGCTACACTCTGCACCAAATGCAAAGCCCACGGTGGTCCTGGGGTCTGGAAAACACAGGAAGGGTGTTCAGGATGCTGGCGGAGCACTTTCGAGGCTCCTTCTGTGGGAGGCGGCTCTCCTAAACCCACCATTGTGAGTGAGCCGGCAGCCCGGGAGTTCCCTCTAGCAGGAACCTTTGAGGACGCCCATCCACAAAACACCCTTGTCCAGCAGCCTCTGTCCAATGCAGAGAGGCATCTCCTCCGCACAGTTAGCGCCAAGAACACAACCATCGCGGGTCCCATGTGCCAGCCCGCCACCCCCAAGGATGCTCATGCTGGTGGTCCAACAATACAATCCTGAACTAGCTATCACCTGGAGACATCCAGAAAGCGGGAGGGAGAGAGTCCCGCAGCCCAACTCCCTGGATGTACAAGTCACACAGTGGCCTTCCCCTTCCTCTTAGAAGCTGTCACGGAGCGCACCAACGTCCTCTTCGCGCTCCCCCCAGGAGGCTGAGCGCCGAAGCTCTGAACTTAACTGCTAAAAAGCGAGGGCCCCCAACCCACGGTTTCCTCAGACCCCAGCTCTGGACACCTTGGCTTCAAAGAATCAAGTTCCAATCCCAAGAGGTCTAGGCGGGATGACACCTGTGGACTGAGGTTCAGGATGCCCCGAACCACTTTGCCTTTATCCCTGGGGGGACAGGGGACCTTTGTCCTTCTCTGTCCTCTGGGTCCAGGGGCCTCGCCGGGGGTACCCCGCACTTCTAACCCACCGCGCCCTCGCCGCGCAGCCTTAGCATGTCCGGCTGGGCTACGCTGCTCGCTGAGACCTGGAAACTGACCCGAGCGCTGTCCTGAGGTCCCCTGGGGGTCCTGCGGGCTTGGGGATGCTCGGCGGCGGCCCCGCCAGGTTCCTGGGCTTGGCGGCCGGGCCGGGGTCCCCGGGGAGGCGCCCCCCGGACGTCGGCGGGGCCGGGGCCGGGATCCCGCAGCGGAGCCCAGACCTCTACACGTTCCCCTCGGGCCGGGCACTCACCAGCGCGTGTGGTCGTGGAAGTGCTCCAGCACCGCGTAGCCGAAGAAGGAGCCGGCGGGGCCCTGGAAGCGCACGGGGCGCTGCGGGTCCAGGTTGTAGGCGCCGGCGGGGGTCCCCGCGGCCAGCAGCGCCAGCAGCAGCGCGCGGAGCCCCCCGGCACCCCTGCGCGCCGCCGGGCCGCCCATCCCCAAGGCCTGAGCCCGAGCAGGCGCCGCGGATGCCCGGCCGGACGCGGGCGGACGGCCCCGGGGCGCTGGGCAGGGCCGAGAGCCCGGGGAGCGGCGATCGCGGCCGGCTGCGCGGTCTGCGCGGGCCGGAGCCGGGCGGGCTGCTCTGCCCAGAGAGAGGCGCGCCCGCGGGGTGGGCGGCCGGGCGGAGGGCGAGGGGCCAGGCGGGGACGCGGCGCCCCCTGCCGATCGACAGCAGGCGCTCGGGATGAACTGGCTGGGGCCGGTAGCGAGGATTTAGCGAGGCCCTTTGCAACTCAGGGAGACCCTGTTTCAAAAATAAAGAGTAAAATATAGGGCTGGGGGTGTTGCTCGGAGGTAGAGTGCCCCTGGGTTCCATCCCCATTACTGCAAAAAAAAAAAAAAAAAAGAAAGAATATAAAATAGGGCCGGGGTGTAGCTTAGAGGTAGAATGACCCTGGGTTCCATCCCCAGTATCGCAAAAAAAATGAAAGAAAAGAAAAGGAAAGGAAAGAGAAAAATATAAAGTAGGGGTGGGGTGTATCTCAGAGGAAGGAAGGAGAAATAAAGAATATAAAATAGGGCTGGGGGTGTAGCTCAGAGGTAGAATGCCCCCGGGTTCCACCCCTAGTACCACAAAAAAAAAATCAAATAAAAATAAAATCAACAAGTAAACCCAAAGGCACACTGCTCCAGACTCCACAGCCCCGGCCTCATCTTGAGGACTTGCCCCAAGCGCAGGTCCTCAGGCCTCACCCAGGGGCCGGAGCTGCTGGGCTGGGGCAGTGGCGTAGGCATGCACGCGGGCAGGTGGAACACAGTTAACCTGACACCAATGGTCTTGACAATGTGTTGATGTTGCGCAAACAGCACCCGGGGCGGGCTCAGAAGCCTTTTCACCTGGCAAAACAAGCTGTACCCACTAAACACTAACTGCTGGGCTGGGGTGTAGCCCAGAGGGCCACCTGCTGGGGCTTGGGATACAGGAGGCCTGAGCCCCACACCCAGTACAGCCAGGCCTCGGCCCTCGCTCCCCAGCCCCTGCCAACATCACTCTGCGTCTCTAGGAATGTAGCCACGCAGATAGGTATTTGGTTCCCAAACCTGACTGTACATCAGACTCTCAGACAATCATTTAAAAATATAGATTAAGCCGGGCATGGTGGCGCACGCTTGTAATCCCAACGCGTGGGAGGCTGAAACAGGAGGATCACACAGGTTCAAAACCAGCCTCGGTTACTTACTGAGGCTCTCAGCAACTTAGTGAGGCCTTGTTTCCAAATAAAATACAAAAAAAAAAAAAAAAAAAAGGTCTGGGAGTGTAGCCCGGAGGTAGAAAGCCCCTGGGTTCCACCCCCAGTATCACAAAAACAAACAAAAATATATAGATTCAGGGAGTGTAACCAAGAGGTAGAAAGCCCCCAGTACTACAAAAACAAACAAAAATAAATAGATTCACAAATACTACTCTGAGTCAGAATCCCTAAGGGCGAGGCTTGGGAAACCACATTTCAAACTTCTCTCGGGGGATGTGTTAAGAGACCAGGTTTGGGGGTCCCTGTCCTTATGCATTCTGCCCTGTGATCTCGGGAGATGTGTTAGGAGACCAGGTTTGGGGGTCCCTGTCCTTATACATTCTGCCCTGTGATCCTGGACATGTAGCACCTAGGACGACACAGGATTTGGGATGAGACGAAGAGGATTTAAACCCCAGGTCTGACCGGCTGTGTATGTTGTAAATCAATGAACCAAGGAAACTAATAAACCAATATGTCTATGGATGGGCTGCTTGGGACAGCATTTTTTAACTGTAAAACTTTGAACATCTATTAGTTATTCATATAATCTGACATCAGGGATGAGCTCAATTTCCAAATTGCCAGAATAAGCCTTTCTTTCTCCAGGCTGGCTGGCAAGGGGGTGAACAGGGATTCTATTTCAAACCTGCCCATACAAAATGCAGGCTTCCTTCCTGGGACTGCGCCTTTTGAAAAACTGCACCTTATATCCAGCTTCCCAAAGGAACGGATACTCCAGTACTCCCTCTTCTTTTATTCTTTCCCTTCAAGGATTAATCTTGTCGGGCGTGGTGGTGCATACCTGTAATCCCAGCTGCTCAGGAGGCTGAGACAGGAGGATGGCAGGTTCCAGGCCAGCCTCAGCAATTTAGTGAGGCTCTCAGCAATTTAGTAAGACCCTGTTTCAAAATAAAAAGTAAGCTGGGCATGGTGGCACACGCTTGTAATCCCCGTGCTTGGGAGACAGAGACAGGAGGATTGAGCAGGTTTGAAGGCAGCTGCGCTGGCTTAAGAGACCCTGTTTCCAAATTTTTTTTTTAAAGTATAAAAATAGGTCTGGGAGTGTAGCCCAGA
Source organism: Muscardinus avellanarius (assembly GCF_963383645.1). NCBI lineage: Eukaryota > Metazoa > Chordata > Mammalia > Rodentia > Gliridae > Muscardinus > Muscardinus avellanarius. The sequence goes on along the minus strand of NC_137804.1, from coordinate 3,087,067 downwards.
GGTGGGTTTCCAGGAACCCCAGTAATAATAATAATAATAATAATAATAATAATAATAATAATAATAAAAAGTAAACCGGGCATGGTGGTGCATACTTGTAATCCCAGTACCCAGGAGGCTGAGACAGGAGAATTGTGCAGGTTCAAAGCCAGCCTCAGCAATTTAGTGAGACCTTTGTTTCCAAATAAATAGAAAATAGGTCTGGGAGTGTAGCCCAGCGGTAGAAAGCCCCTGGGTTCCATTCCCAGTACTACACACACACAAAAAGTAAATCAATAAAAAGGGCTGAGGGTATAGTTCAGAGGTATAACACCTCTGAGTTCAATCTCTAGCACGACCACCACCACCACCACCACTACTATTAATAATAATAATAATAATAATAATAATAATAATAAATCTGGCCAGGCATGGTGGCTCACACACCCGTAATAGTTTTGGGGGGGAAGGTTGAAGCCAGAGGATCACAAGTTTGAAACTAAGGCTGGCAACTTAGTGAGACCCTGTCTCATAATACAAAATTAAATGGCCTGGGATGTGGTAGAATGCTCCTGGATTTAATCCCAGCACCAAAATAAGGATAAAACTAATCTGAAGGTTTTGTGTTGACCACACTGGGTACACATTAAGAGGCACACACTAGCAATTCACCTATCACTCACCTTTCTAAAGCCTGCCTCAGTTTCCCTAGGCAAACTTGACTTCTCACAAAACAGAGCAGGACTAATAGTTTTGAAGTTGGAGCTCCTCTCAGCCCCACTGCAGAAAGAAACAGTAAAATGATTAGGGGCAGAACGAAACGTCGTCACGGTTTCTGGACCGTTGTGGTTTGGGAAACTGTCCCTGGGGGCCTTTGTCAGGCTCCCCAAGACTATTCCCATAAAACCGCAGGTTCTCGTCCTGAGCTCAGGATAGATATGCAATAGCCTGAACTCTTGCTGAAGATTTAAAGGAGTTTATTAAAAAGAGAAATACAGAAGATAGTTACAGCCTCATGTAACATGAGGGGGTGCTTCGAACAAAATCACCGATAATTCCTGGGTACGGAGTATTTTATAGTCAGTCCTCAACGAGACCTGTCCCGTCTAGGGCCCGCCCTTTTGATTTGGGGGCATTCCTTCCTGCCAGTCTGTCCTGTTTCTAGTACTGACCCCCAAGTGTGTTATTTGATCATCGGATCCTGGTCTTTCTTGAAGGCTTCCGGCCTCCTCCCATGATTATGGAAGTCTGGGATCTCCTGAGGGTTCATGGCATCCTTCTGCTTCCTTGGGAACTCTTATCTTTATAATGGAAAAGGCCCTGGAACTATCTCTGTTATCTTGCTAAATTCCCTTGGTCCCTGGAATCCTGCAGCTTCTTTTTCTGAAGCTCCTGGCTTCTTTATATTTGAAAAACTGAAAATCTTTTCCAATACTGGTACATTAATACATTTTGAAGCCTCTTCCCAATACTGGTACAAACTTGGTTTTTCATAAACCTTGAAAACAACTCCGCCACCAAGTGTGGTGGCTCACACCTGTAATCCCAGGACTTGGGAGGCTGAGACAGGAGGAACACAGCTTTGCGGCCAGCCTCGGCAATTCGTTAGGAAGGTCCTCCGCAACTTAGTAAGACCCCATTTCAAAATAAAAAATGAAGCCGGGCGTGGTGTTGCACGCTTGTAATCCCTGTGCCTGGGAGGCTGAGACAGGAGGATCGCACAGCTTCGAAGCCAGCCTCAGCTACTTAGTGAGGCTCTCAGCAACTTAGTGAGTCCCTGCTTCCAAAAAAATTTTAAAAATAGGCCTGGGAGTATAGACGGCAGGCAGAAAGCCTCTGGGTTCCACCTCTAGTACCACCAATAAATAAATAAATAAATAAGATAAAAAATGACATAGGGCTGGGGATGCAACTCAGAAGTGGAGTGCCCCTGGGCTCCACCCCCAGCACCAAAACAACAAAACGACCTTGTTTTTTCTCTCACGTGGAAGCTAGAATGAAACTGTGAAAGAAAGGGGACTCCAGTCAAATGAGGAGAGAAAACCAGAGCCGTGGGTTGGGATGGGAGGAGGCTCACTGAAGGGAGCCGTTTGGATAATGTTCTGTTTACCCATGAAGGTGTCAGTACCCGAATCACCAACACGTATGGAGAGGGAGGGGGAGGGGCTGGAGGGATGCAGAGAGCAGCACTGTGTGCACGTAGGAGTATGCCACTTTGAATCTCACTGTGTTGTACAGTTACAGTGGACCAATGAAAGCTTTTAAAAACACCAAAAAAGTATTTTAAAAGTATATTGAAAAAAAATATTTTGGGGGCGGTACTAGGGATGGACCCAGAGGCATTCTACCTCTGAGCAACACCCCAGCACACTTTTCATTCTTTATTTTGAAACAGGGGCCCACTAAGTGGCTGAGGCTGGTTGAGAACCTGTGATCCTTCCTGTCTCAGCCTCCCAAGTACTAGGATTACAAGTGTGCACCACCACACCCAGCTTTTTTTTTTTTTTTTTTTTGGTGGTACTGGGGTTCCTGGAAACCCTTCTACCTCTGGGCTACACTCCCAGACCTATTTTTATATCTTGAAACAGGGTCTCTTACGCCAGCACAGCTGGCTTCGAACCTGCGCGATCCTCCTGTCTCTGCCTCCCAAGCGCGGGGATGACAAGCGTGCGCCACCACGCCCAGCTGCACGCCCAGTTTTGAAGTATTTAATTTTTTTTGTTGGTGGTGGTACTGGGGTTCCTGGAATCCCTTCTACCTCCGGGATACACTCCCAGATCTATTTTATACATTTTTATTTTTGGAAACAGGGCCTCTTAAGCCAGTGCGGCTGGCTTCGAACCTGCGCGATCCTCCTGTCTCCACCTCCCAAGTGAGGGGATTACGAGCATGCGCCACCCCTGGCAAAGTATTTAAATTATTTAAAATATCAGCTTTGATAGTCTCTTGCTCCTAAATCACACCTTTAACATGTCCCGTAATACCTTTAAATAAACCCGTACTGTTTCTGATCATTCTAGTGTCTAAGTCTGCAAATGTCTATATAAAGTGGGCAAAAGCCCTCCAGCTAGCACTTTCTGCTGATCCTCCCTCGTGGTGGCCCGCTTCCTTATGGATTCTGTAATCTCTAGCAGTGAGTTCATGTTCCTTGCAGTTTCATCTTTGTTTAGAATACTAGTTCAGGCTGGGCGTGGTGGCGCACGCTTATAATCCCTCTGTTTGGAGGCTGAGACAGGAGGATCACACAGGTTCAAAGCCAGCCTCAGCTACTTAGTGAGGCTCTCAGCAACTTAGTGAGACCCTGTTTCCAAATAAAATATAAAATAGGCCTGGGAGTATAGCCCGGAGGTAGAAAAGTCCCTGGGTTCCACCTCCAGTCCCAGTACCTCAAAAGAAAAAAAATAGAATACTAGTTCATCCACAAACAGCTTGTGTCTATTTCTGCCAATTGTGAGGAACGCTGTTGATTAGCCAGTTTGACCCGTCTGGCTTTGGGACTTCTGTTGTTTTCCTAAACACACATCATACCACAAGTGATGGTAGTTTCAAGGGCTACTTTTTCCTTTTTTTCTTTTTTTCCTTTTATTCCACCAAGAGCCACAGCAAGGAAGACCTCTGGCAATCCCTCTGTGGAGCAGGCCGTCCTTCCTGAAGGGCTCACCTTGGCTTGGGGTCTCCACTCGAGTCCCCTTGCCTGTGTGAGACGCACTTCAATCCAGATACACCCAAGGCCAAGGCTGACTTCAGCAACCACTTTTTCTTCCAAATCAGAATTTTTTTCATTATGCCTGGCCTCTACACAGTTATTTCTTGCCAACCAAGACATCTATTATTTACTTTTATATTTAATTCAGCAATGCTAAGTGTTTGGTACCAAGAAAAAGTTCCAGATTCTTAAGCACATATATTGCCAGAAAAAAAAAAAAAAAACTAATTTTTAAGTCATGAAAGACTTAATCGTTTTGGATTTTTAAAATTTGTTTTATTTTATTTTTGTTTTGTTTTGCTTGTGGTACTAGGGGTTGAAGTCAGGAACATTCTACCTCTGAGCTACATGCCCAGGCCTATTTTACTTCTTATTTTGAATCAGGGTCTCACTAAGTTGCTAACACTCTTGATAATTTCCTGAGGCCAGCCTCAAACCTGCAATCTTCCTGTCTCAGCCTCCCAAGTGCTGGGATTATAGGCATGTGCCACCACTCCTGGCTCTAATCATGTTTTTAACCTACAACTGCAGAAGAAATTCAGGTTCCCAATGTGATCTGATATACGTACATTTTCATGCACCTATAATCCACATGCATATAACAAAATCTGAATATCAGCTGGGTGTGGTGGCGCACGCTTGTAATCCCAGTACCTGGGAGGCTAAGACAGAAGAATCATACAGGTTCAAAGCCAGCCTCAGCTACTTAGTGAGGCTCTCAGCAACTTAGTGAGACCCTGTTTCCAAATAAAATATAAAATAGATCTGGGAGTATAGCCTGGAGGTCGAAGGCCCCTGAGTTCCATCCCTAGTACCACACACACACACACACACACACACACACACACACACACACACAATCTGAAGGTCTACCGCAATGTTAATCATGTTTATAGTTGAGGTAATCGTTTAACCTATCTATCTGCCTATCTATCTATCATCATCATCAGTTTTTTATTTTGTTTAAATTGTCTACAGAGAGCCTGCAGTGGATGAAGATGCTCCGTAGAGCTGAAGTCACTAACCAAAGTGAAAGCCCATTAGAAATAAACCAGCAGAACCAGGTGTGGGGGTGCGCACCTGTAATCCCAGGACTTGGGAGACCGAGACAGGAGGATCACAGGCTCACAGCCAGCCCCAGCAACTTAGTAAAGCCCTCTGTAACTTAGCCAGACCCTGTTTCAAAATAAAAAATAAAAAAACAGGGCTCAGAGGTAGAATGCCCCTGGGTTCAATTCCTAGTACCAGAGAGAGAGAGAGAGAGAGAGAGAGAGAGAGAGAGAGAGAGAGAAAAGAAGAAGAAGGAGGAGGAGGAGGAGGAGGAGGAGGAGGAAAAAGAAAAGAGAAGGAGGGAGGAAGGACACAAAGCCATCTGCTCTCTAAATGAGAAGAAAACTTGACCTTCCCAGGCTGAGGAAGGACAGGGGAGGCACAGCCAGGATGACCCTCTGACAAGCCTCGGCCTCCATGGAGGGGCGGTACTCACTTCCTGCGAAGGGGCTTTGCCGGGGAGGCAATGGGCCGAGGTGTGGAAGACAGAGCCAAATAGCTCCTCGTGGTATTTTCAAAGGAGGAGAGGGAAATAAAAAGGACCATTCGCACAGCAGAACAGCATTCTCTAAATGGCTGGCACTTAACAAAAGCACTCCTTGATGTCAATTCTTTAAGAGTTGCGTGACCTTATATTTCATACCTAAGACGAACGCTACTTCCACATGGTTTTGAAATCCAGAAAGTTCAGGAGAAGGGCAAATACTATTGCCAAACCTTCAACTACAACAGCAGGCAGAGATTTAAGCAAATGCTTTCCCACTGAAGTATTTCACGGGCCAAAAGTCCGACTGTTATTATTGGGCGCAACATTTCCAACCTGTTTTCATGCTCCAAACTTTTTTCCAGAGATCTAAATTTAGTGAAACTGCATTAGTAACAGTCGTCGGATGTTAGAATAGACCCACACACCATAATGCCCAGCTTTAAAACTATTTCTCACCTCAATTTAAAGATTAAACTGGGTATGGTGGTACATGCTTGTAATCCCAGGATTTGGGAAGCTGAGACAGGAAGATCACAGGTTCGAAGCCACCCTCAGCAACTCAGTGAGACCCTGTCTCAAAAATAAAGAATAGACGCCGGGCATGGTAGAGCACGCTTGTAATCCCAGCATTTGGGAGGCTGAGACAGGAGGATTGCGGTTTGAGGATAGCCTCAGCTACTTAGTGAGCCCTTTGCAACTTATAGAGACCCTGTTTCAAAATAAGGAGTTACAAAATAGGGCTGAGGGTGTAGCTCAGAAGTAGAATGCCCCTGAGTGTTTCATCCCACTACTACAAAAAAAAAAAAAAAAAGAAGAAAAAGAAAGGAAGAAAGGAAGGAAGAAAAACATCCCCCACCCAAAGGCTGTCCTCCTGTCTCAACCTCCCCAGTGCTGAGATTACAAGCGTGCACCACGGCGCCCGGCTGTTTTTATTTCTTATTTAAAGAGAGGGTCTGGCTGACAGTCTCACTAAATTGCCGAGGCTGGCTTGAATCTGTGAACCTCTTGTCTCGGCCTCCCAAATTACTGGGATTACCAGTGTACACCATCACACCTGACAGGTGGCTTTTTTTTTTTTTTTTGCGGGTCTGGGGATGGAACCCAGGGGCATTCGACCTCCGAGCTACACCACCTGCCCTATTTTTTCTTTATTTTGAAACCAGTTCTCACTGATTTGCAGAGGGCCTCACTAAGTAGCTGAGGCTGTCTGCGAACCGCGATTCTTAGGTCTCAGCCTCCCGAATGCTGGGATGACAAGCTTGCGCCACCACGCCGGGCCAGCTTGGAACTTTTCTTGACTTAAATAGTTCAAGTCTTTAAGCTCCGGTAACTTCAGGTGTATCCTGTGGAGGGCTGGAGAGGAGGGTCGTGAGCCAAACCAGGTATCATCAGGCAGCGGCCCTGCGGCCCCCTCCCCTTTCTCAGGTGTCGCTCCACAACGGCCAAATCCCACCCCCACCCCACCCCTGCTTTCTTTCGGAATTCTTAAAGGTCCCACTCCCTGTTTGCAAGAATTAACCGTGGGGAGATTTTAAGATGTTGCCGCGTGTGTGCACAAATGCCCACTCACACACAAATAAAAGAATGACTTCCACGTGGTCAAGATGTCATGGTATTTTGAGTCTCAAGTCTGAGGAGTCCGATCTCCCATCACCTCATCTGGGCTATTTCCTTCTCCAGAAATGGAAACAATTTTATCTCCTAGCCACCAGTAGAAGTTCACAGGAAATAAACACACAAAGTAACCTCCAGACCCAGGAGAACCCTAGGAAGTTTAATTCCTCCAGTGCAGACTTGGAAACAATAGTATTCACCCAACAGTCTGGAGGAAGACTGAAATGGAAATCAACACCCAGGGCCTCAGGCTGCAGGGCCAGGAGCCGACCACTGAACCACACCCCAGTACTATTTAAATTCTGAGACATGGTCCCCCTAAATTGCTAAGGCTGACCTAGAACTTTCTACCCTTTACTGTTTCAGCCTTCCTGAGTAACTGGGATCACAGGTGTAATCTGAGATTACAGATTATACATACTAGGGACTGAATCCTGGGGCTTCTGCCTCCCGGCTGCAGGCCCAGCCCTTTTTATCTTTTATTTGGAAATGGTGTCTTGCTAAATTGCTGAGACTGGCCTCAAACCTGCAATCCTCCTGTGTCCGGCTCCCAAGTACTGGGGTTACAGGCATGAGCCACTACAGCCAGCTGGAAGTTGTATTTTAAGACATTTAAGCCGGGCGTGGTGGCACATGCTTGTACTTGGGAGGCAGAGACAGGAGGATTGCATATTCACGGCCAGCCTCCACAACTTAATGAGACTCTGTCTCCAAGTAAAAGAATAAAATAGGGCTAGGTGTACAGCTCAGAGTTGGAATACCCCTGGGTTCCAACCCCAATACCACAAGAAATAGAAAATAAATAAAAATAAAAGACATTTAAACTGGGTGTGGTGGCACACACCTATAATCCCAGTACTTGGGAGGCCGAGCCAGGAGGATTGCAGGTTTGATGACAGCCTCAGCAGTGAAGCAAGGTTCTCAGCAACCTAACAAGACTGTCTGAAAGGAGGAGGAGGAGGAGGAGAGGGAGGAGGAGGAGAGGGAGGAGGAGGAGGAGGAGGAGAGGGAGGAGGAGGAGGAGAGGGAGGAGGAGGACTGACTGGTAATGTAGCTTAGAGGTAGAATGCCCTGGGTTCAATCCCCAGTAATCCCCCACACACAGACATTTAAAACATAAACAGCTGACATTTCAACTCATCCCATCTGCTGTCCAGGAGGCTTCACCTTACTAGTTTTACGAAGATGGACCACACAGACCTGGGAGATGGGAGCTGTGCTCTCCTCCCGTTTGGCTTTGAGCTTTATCTAAATTACATTCCAGATTGGGACACTCTGAGATTATTTTCCTACTTCAAATATGTTGAAGAGAAACTTGGAGTGTATTTGGAATGGGAAACACTCTGTGGGAAGTACCTAGACAGCCTGCCTGATAGTTCCTGTGCTGGTACTAGAAAATTGCTCTGGAATTGATTTCCAAAAAAAACGTAAAACGCAGTCAGAGCCTGAGTGCCATTCAAGCGCTCAGGCAGGGAGGGGCGGCAGCTGGTGTTAAGTAAAATAAAAAATATGCGAGTAAAATAAAAAATAACGTGAGTACGGCGGAGTGTGAAAAACACGAGAGGTCCGGTACACGTGGCATGTAAAGTTTTAATGGCACGGCTCTCCCGGGGATCAGGGCGAGGCACCGTGGGGCCCGCGCGCCTGTCCCAAGCTAGAGGAGGCAGGCTCTCCTTTTCAAGGTATGCATCTCACAAGATGGGGGTTTACTCCGGGAACGCCCAATTCTCACGGGGGTTTCGACCCCTGCCTTGCCCTGCACAGGTCATATGACACAAAGTCACACGAGTGCAGGACCCAACTTATCAGCTGGTACACTGGAGAGCCCCCTCTCTCTGCCCTTGGTCCTACTGTTTGTTTACCCATAGTAAAGCCTTTAGCCTTAAAAATTGCAGAGACAATTAGAAACCCTAAGATCACATTGACCTGGCATCTCAGAGCCATGAAGGTAGCAAAAGCCTCATGCCTTGCTCTTAGAGATCACACACAGCTACACTGGCGGTAACTCGTCCCTCTGCTTCCCTCCTATGCTTTGAGATCTGCAAAGGTGAACTTCAAGTGCTGCTTCAAAGCGCCCATAGCCGATGGGCGACCAATACAGCCCAGTTCGATAGAGGTCAAAGCAAGGTAGATGATTGACCCCGGTACTCAGGGCACTGCCCAGAGACAAAGAGGCACCACCTGGCCTCCTAGAAATAAGTTACTAGCCTGTTGCCTTGGAAACGCTAATAAGATACCACCAATAAGAAAGCTTTTTTAAGGGCCAGGGTCGAAGAGGGGGCAGAGTTCCATTTCCAGGCTCTCCAGCATGTCTAGACACACTGCTCTACTTTACTTTCTATTTCCTATCGACTTTGTAATAAAAAAAAATTGTTAAAAATGCAACTGAAGCCGGGTGTGATGGCGCACGCTTGTAATCCCAGCACTCGGGAGGTTGAGACCAGTGGATTGCGGTTCGCGGACAGCCTCATCTACTTAGTGAGGCCCTCTGCAACTCAGTGAGACCCCATTTCAAAATAAAGAATAAAAAATAGGGCAGAGGGTGTAGCTCGAAGGTCAAATGCCCCTGGGCTCCATCCCCAGACCCCCCCCAAAAAAAGATGCAACTGAGCTATTAGTTTTAATTTCCCAATTCAACAAATTTTATTTGAATTAAGAAAACGAGCCCACGGTGCGCTTACAACCCTAACAGTTTCCATGTGTACCCACAGGCATCAACCCCTTTCCACAGTCACGTTAATCCGGCAGGCTCCAGCATGGAAATGTGTGTTCCTAAGCCACTGGAGAGAGAGGAGTGGAGGCTCAGTCCTCAGTGTTTGTGCGGCCAGTTGAGCCTCTTCAAACGAACTGTTAGGAGAATGGAAATGCAAACTCAGACTTGGAGAAAATCTTTGCAAAACATTGACCAATGTATTAGGAGATTTATATTGAAACATGCAAAAAGCTCTTAAAACTCAGTAAGAAAAGAAGCAACTCACTGGGCACGACGGCGCACACCTAGAGTTCCAGATACTTGGGAGGCTGAGGCAGGAGGACTTTTTGAGCCCAGGAGTTTGGGGGTCAGCCTGGGCAACATAGTGAGATCCCATCTCTTGAAAAAGAAAATCAACTAAAATCATGCCAAAGAGCCAGGCATGGTGGTGCATGTGTGTGTCTCACTGGGGACTGAACTTAGGGGCATTCTATTTTTAACCCACACTTCCAGCCCCAGCCCTTTATTAATTTTCTTTTTTTGTCTTGAAACAGGACCGTGCTAGGTTGCTGAGGCTGGTCGTGAACCTGTGACCCTCCTGTCTCAGCTGCCATGCCTGTCTACGCTCGCCATCTTGACTGCAATGATGGTTTCCCAGGTACAGACATATGTCCAGACTTACCAGGTTGAACTCTTCAAACGTGTGATGTTTATCGAACCTCAACACCTCCATAAATATGCACAAGTAGGTGTATCTATATATCTGTATCAGTATTTCTCAAATTTCTCTGCCTATGACCTATTTTCCCTTTTCACCTCTTAGTCCATCTTGCAGAAACGTGCCATGCGCGATGCGGCAGACGCAGGGCTGAGCCTGGCTCTGCTCTCTAAACAGCTGTGCCCCTCCAGGAAATGTCTGACGCTTCCAGAGCCTTGGTGTTTTGGGTTTTTTGTTTTTTTCCCGTACTAGAATACGGAACCCAGGGGAATTCTACCTCTGAGCTACACCCCCAGCCCTGTTTTTTATTTTTTTATTTTGAAATAGGGTCTCATTGCGTTGCAAAAGACCTCATTAAGTAGCTGAGGCTGTCCACAAACTCCACTTTAAAGATAAGAATAAAGCCGGGTGTGGTGGCATACACTTGTAATCCCAGCATTTGGGAGGCTGAAACAGCAGGATCGCCAGCCTCGGCTACTTAGTGAGGTCCTTTGCAACTCAGCAAGAGCCTGTTTCCAAGTAAAGAATAAAAAAATAGGGCTGGGGGTGTAGCTCGGAGGTAGAATGCCCCTGGCTTCCATCCCCAGTACCGCAAAGTAAATACATAAATACATACATAAATAAATAAAGGAGTTGTGGTCAGGATTCAAGGAGTGAATGGCAAATACCTGCCACAGTCACAGTAGGTTCTTGAAGACTTCAGTCCACGGACCACGCCAGCAATCAAGCCAGCCATGTTTATGGCTTTCCCCACCGCGTCCTGTTTCTTTTTCGTGAAGGAAATCAGCCTCGGTGGTTGAGTGCAGAGGTCCGAGGGTGCCGGAGCCAGCGGCAAAAGTACGGGTTCTGAAGAGAGGCGTGAGGATGAAGAATTTTTAATTCTAACGTCGGGAGCCGCCAGCCTACTGTCTCTACTGGCCGACCCCTGTTCTTGGGTCATATTTCCTACGGGTTGACGACTACTCCTGGGTCTGTATTCTCTATTGCGCCGACACTCCTGGCCGACGCCTACTTCTGGGTCAATCTCGTCTTTATTGCGCTGACGCCGGGTTTGTTTTTCCAGAGGTATTTATACACAGCTACAGGTCAATCAACATTCTCGTGCTACCACCACCGGAATACAATAAAGACCAATACAAAACACACACATTACAGATAGGCCTATCAGTACCCTCGAGTGAATGGCAAATACCTGCCACAGCCACGGTAGGCTCTTGAAGACTACCTATCATCACCACCTGATCCTCTCTCAGACCTCTTTGAACTTTCCATAACCCCAAACCTTGCTGACTCTGGGCGAAGGACAGTCAGCTGAGTCAGAGACACCAATCTAGGGGAAGGCCTTAATGGCTCCCCACACGAAGGGCAGATGAAGTCTGAGCTGCCCTGCAGCCCAGCCGCTCTGCGTTAGCCAGGCCGCCTCTGTTTGTTATTCCTCCTGCTAAGTCATCTCCAGCTCTTGTGTGAGAAGTTCTGCTGCACAATAGCCTCTTACTCACATCTTCAAAATCTGGGCCTTTTCTGGAAAGCGCACACCTTTTTCTCGTTGCCATTGTTTTCCTGTGGATTTGGATTTGTGGGTTTATTTTTGTTTTTTTTTTGTTTTGTTTTGTTTTTTTGTTTTTTTTTTTTTGGTGGTACTGGGGTTCCTGGAAGCCCTTCTACTTCCGGGCTACACTCCCAGACCTATTTTCTATTTTTGAAACAGGATCTCCTAAGCCAGCGCGGCTGGCTTCGAACCTGCGCGATCCTCCTGTCTCCGCCTCCCGAGCGCGGGGATGACAAGCGTGCCCGCCACGCCCGGCAGGATTTGGATTTCTGAAAAGCTTTGGCAGCACTTTGCTGAAAACATTTATAGTGTAAGTCTGAGACAGATGGATGTTGCCAAAAGGAGAAAATGAAGTCAGAGGGATTGGACGAGCGCAGAGCGGGCCAGGGCGACGCCAGCGTGGCTCTGCAAGGAGGACCCGACCGAGGCTGGTGTGGGCGCCGGGCGGGCCGCACCTCGGCCTGTCTCCTCTGGGGGGAGAAGTCCAACATTGGCGGGAACACCGGAAACGTGTCAGTGTTGAAGAACAGAATAATAAGGCCCATAACTAAAAATAAGCACATCCTAATAACAATATTGGTTGCTGTTCATTGAGCAGTATTTATAGGCCACGCCCCACTAAGCACTATTTTATTTACTTATTTATTTTTCTTTTTTGCTGTACTGGGGATGGAATCCAGGGGTCTTCTGATACAAAGGAGCTGTGTGTGGTGGTGCCCACCTGCAATCCCAGTGCTTGGGAGGCTGAGCCAGGAGCACAGGTTTGTGGGAGCTCAGAGGTATAATGCCCTGGATTCAATCCCAGAGCCACAAAAATAAATTGAAATACGCACATACATACATACAAAACGGGGAGAGGTGTTTTCCTAAGGGAAGAGAGGATTAAGGCTATGAGAGAAGGAAGAATGGATGGATGCCGGGGACACGTCTGGAAAATGCTCACGCGAGTAATCCTTCGTTTATTTTCAAAATGTGTTCACGTTCTTCAGGGGCTGGGATAGATACACTGGGAGTGAGACACCCGAGTCCTAGGTGCTAGCGAGGCGTCTTCTGCGTGTCCCTGTCCAGGAACAGCAATATGTGCATGTGCATGTGTGCGTGCACACGTGTGTGCGCATGTGTACGTGCGCGCGTGTTTGCATGTGTGCGCATGTGCGTGTATTTTTGTCAAGAGAGACACTGGAGAGTGGGACAGCTTGGAGAAGTACACGAAGAAAGTGAGACTTCTCTGAGGAGACCTTTTATTATTGTTTTGACTTGGAACCACGTAATTGTTTTATAGATTCAAAAATAAAATTAACTCAGAAAGGGGAAAACCCAAACCCTAAAACTGGAAGTCGAGCTCTCAGGATTGGTGGGCATTAGATGTGGCGAAGAGAAGGGTGCAGACAGGAGACCGCAAAGACGCCCTGGCCTTTCACTGACCTGGGCTGCACGGGAGCAGCGGGTTTGAGGGCCAGCCAGGATTCAGGTCCAGCAGGCCAGTGCGTGACGCTGCTAGACCCCACCCAGGAGAGGGGTGGAGAGGCCGTTGGCTGTGTGAGGCTGGACACCCAGATGTGAGTCACTGGCACACAGCTGGCGCTGGGCACCAGGGCAGGACGAGGTCACACCGGGAAGGGGAAGGGCTGGAGCCAGGGCCTCGGGGTCCTCCAAGGTCCCGGGGCAGGGACACTCCACGCACCACGGAGGAGGGAGAAGGTGGAGCCACTGCCCGGATGCCAAGTGAGGGAGGGTCTTCTGAGGAGGAGAAAGTGGCCCCCTGCGGAGAACCAGACAGGATAGAGTGACCCTTGGCCTTGGCAACTGGCCTCGCCAAGAGCAGTTTCAGAGGGGAACCGAGGAGTGCTGGCCGGAGAGGTTTTAAGGAGAGTGGAAGCCCAGGCTGGGGACAGAGAGTAATTGTTATCTTTTTATTTTTAAAGAGTTCATCTCTGTAATCCCAGTACTTGGGAGGCTGAGACAGGAGGATCACAGGTTTGAGGACAGCCTCATCAAGTAGTGAGACTCTCATCAATCTAGCGAGACCATGTTTCAAAATAAAAATAAAAGCTGGGCATGGGGCACACACTTGCAATCCCAGTATTTGGGAGATAGGAGGATCGCAGTTCGCAACCAGCCTCAGCAACTTAGTGAGGCCCCCTGCAGCTTAGTGAGACCCGTTTCAAAGTAAAGAATAAAACAGGGATGGGGTATAGCTTGGAGGTAGAATGCCCGTGAGTTTCACCCCTAGTATCACAAAAATAATAATAATGTAGGGCAAAGGCCAGCCAACTGTAACCTCATTCTCGGGGCCCAGACAGCAGGCAGTGGGGTGTATACTCAGCTCCAACAGACAAACCTGTCCTCGGGCAGCTCCTCCCTTCCCTCCCCTTGTGCACTACATTGGGCTTGAGCAATGGGAGACCCCACGTGCATTCAGTTTTCAGAATCCACCCTGGTCAGAGCTGCCGTTGCAAGATTCTGGCTGCAAAACTCGCCCAAGCTTTCAAGGGAAGAGGTAAATGGCTTCCAGCTGAAAACATCCAGCCGGGTGTGGTGGCACACGCTTGGAATCCCAGCATTTAGGAGGCTGAGGCGGGAGGATCGCGGTTCACTGACAGCTTCGGCTACTTAGTGAGGCCTCTGCGACTCAGTGAGACCCTATTTGAAAATAAAGAAGCAAAAATTGGGCTGGGGTGGAGCTCAGAGGTAGAATGCCCAGTACCGCAAAGAAAAAAACATCCAAAGTGAGCTGCCAACAGCTTAGGATGGTGTGTAGGCAATGAGGAAGGCTGTGGGGCCCTGGACACCTGGCCCACGGGCCGCGCGCCTCCTGCACCCGCGGTCCTCCTCGCTGTGGGTTCCTGTTCACAGGAACCTGGTTCTGTCCTACTTGAGCTCCGCTCGCCCGCAGCACCGTCCCTCTTGCCCCCTGCTCCTCCACCAGGGCTCAGGTCAGGTGCCGTCCTCCCCAGATGCAGTTGGCTGCTCCTCCCACAATCGTGTCTCCCCCAGGTGGCCCCGTCTCCCCTCGCGGGGTGCAGTTCCAGTCCATGTCTGCTCTCAAGGACTCGTTTCCTCTTGCTGCTGCGGTCTTTGCTGCCAGCGCGTCCTCAGCAGGACACTCTGCAAGGGAGTTCCAGCCCGGGGCACGCGGGCTTCCCCGTGATGCAGGGGCTCGCAGAGGTTCTGCGGCTCCTCCGGGGCCTCCCTCCGGCGGCGTGACTCTGGTACCACGCTCTCGCGCAGTGCAGGCTCAGCCTCGGCTCTCACGGGCAACTCACCTTCCATCCAGACGCCAGCCAAGGCCAACTTCGGCTTCCCAGGCTGGAGAAGCTTTTCTGATTCTGGCTGGATGCGTGACAGTCTTCAGTGCCCCTGGGTTTAGGCAGGAAGTTAACTCACCTAACGGGGGCCAGAAGCCGCAGCAGACACTTCTGGGGCCACTCACATCCTCTTGGTCTCGCCTGACTCAGCTGTGGCTACAGTGGATTGTTCCTCAATGCACTAAAATTCATTTCGAGAGGGTCAGTACACAGGGCAGACCGGGGGACCGGTTCTGTTTCCTTCCTCATGAGCCCAGTGGGCCTGTGTTGGGCAGGATGCAGAGGCCTGGTCCAGGGGAGGAGCCCTAGAGGTGGCAGCACAGGGCCACACAGGCAGGAGCTGGGGGTGTGTCCACTCCCAGGTCCCAGCCAACAGGACTCCTGGCTGGGTGACAGGTGGCCGAACAAGGGCGGAGCCACACAAGCCCTGGCTTCCCCACAGTGATGCAGTAAGGTAGGGTCACTTCCAAGAGGAACAGAGCCCCCAGTGGCAACTCTAGCTCACAGGCCCAGGAAGTCTTCTCCAGCACCCAAAGAAGCTGTCCTAGGCCCACCCTGGGAACTCCTGGCTGCTCCAGGGACCAGAGATCAGCCTGATTGGTCCTTGAGGAGCCCTGCTGCTGGGCACAGGGAGTGGAGAGCAGCTGCTCAGAGGTGGTGCCTATGAGAGACACAGAGGGGAAGGAAACTGCCGAGGACGGAGGAGACAGCACAGAGAGCAAGGGCCCCGAGGACCCAGATTGGGAGCTGCTTCCCCGTGCCTCCTCCTGCCTTTTTCTGAGTCTTCTGGGCAGTGTGTGGAGCCCAGCTCTGGCCCAGCCATTGTCTGTGAGGTCAGACATCAGCATCCTGCCTGTTACCATGGCCGGTGCAACCCAGTGTCTGCTTTAGTCTTTTATTTTCTTGCAGATTTGGGGATGGAACCCAGGGGCATTCAACCTCTGAGCTATGCCCCCTGCCCTATTTTTTATTCTTTATAAACAGAGTCTAAGTTGCAGAGGGCCTCACTAAGTAGCTGAGGCTGTCCGCGAACTGCGATCCTCTGGTCTCAGCCTCCCGAATGCTGGGATTACAGGTGTGCACCAGCACGCCCAGCTTTACTTTAGTCTTATTTTGCTTGTATTTCACTGGCATTACTGCACATTCACCGCTGACAATTTCAGTCTCTTAAACTGCTAGTAAGAGGCAGAGAAGAGCCTGTTTTTCCTGAGTTCTTACCATGTTTAGACACAATTCTTTTTGTTTTGTTTGGCGGCACTGGGGATGGAACCCAGGAGCATTCTACCTCTGAGCTATGCCCCCTGCCCTATTTTTTATTCTTTATAAACAGGGTCTAATAAGTTGCAGAGGGCCTAAGTAGGTGAGGCTGTCCACGAACTGTGATCCTCCGGTCTCAGATTCCCAAATGCTGGGATTACAAATGTGCGCCACCACGGCCGGCTGTTTAGATGTAATTCTAAGCATCAATTCAATCTTCATCCATTCTTAGAGACAAACACTATGATTCCCATTGTATGGATGAAGAAAAGATGGTCAAGTCCTTTGCCTCGTGAGTAACGCCACGCCAGGACTTGAACCCTGGCAGAATGGCTTAGTCTGTTCTACGCTACTGTAACAGAATACCACAGATCTGGTGATTTATAAAGGAGGCTAGTCAGGGTTCTGGAGGCTGGGAAGTCCAAGGGCGAGGAGTCAACTCGGTGGTGGGGTTTCTTACTGTCTCACATGGCAGGAGGATGAGAGCGCAATCCCAGTCCTGCAGGCACTTTCTTTTTTCCTTTTTTTTTTTCCTTTTGTTTTTGGTACTGGGAATGGAAGCCAGCGGGCATTCTACCTCCAAGCTATACTCCCAGCCCTAGTTTTTAGTCTTTTTTTTTTTTTTTGGTGGTACTGGGGTTCCTGGAAACCCTTTTACCTCCTTCTACTTCCAGGCTACACTCCCAGACCTATACTTTTTTAAATTGGAAACAGGGTCTCTTAAGCCAGCGTGGCTGGCTTCGAACCTGCAGGATCCTCCTGTGTCCGCCCCAAGTGTGGGGATTACAAGCGTGCGCCACCACACCCAGCTAGTCTTTGTATTTTTGAAACAGGGTCTCACTGAGTTGTGAAGGGCTTTGCTGAGTAGCTGAGGCTGTCCATGAGCCGTGATCTTCCAGTCTCAGCCTCCCAAAAGCTGGGATTAGAAGCGTGCACCACCACGCCCAGCTTTACAGGCACTCTCTTACAGGGCACTGATCCCGCCGGGAGGACAAAGCCCTCAGGACCTAAACACCTATAGGTGCTGCCTTCCAACACTTGCACCGAGGATTAAGTTCCCAACACATGAGTTCTGGGGGACACACCTGGACCACAGCGCCAGCCCCGGGTCTGCACGCTTGGCCACACAGAAGACAGCTGGCAGAAGAGACTAGGAAAATATAATCTCTTTGGATGGTTTTTTCCTCTGGGCCTAAGCTAATCATCAAATTCATTTTGAAACAGATTTCAACCTAGGAAGAAGCAATAAAAAATATTACATAGTAAATAAACTTTATTTATCTGTTTCTTCAAGATGACAGTGCCAAGAGTCACAGATTTTTTGTACAATACAGTTTTATGTATTGCTATTTACAATTTACAGTAGTATTTTTTCCTCTGAAAAATATAAGTACAAAAGCTAGTAAACAACGAGGTACTGCCATTTGGGAATTATCATATGTCAGAGCTCAAAGAACTAGTCTTCAGCAATTATTCGACAAATCAATTTAGGTAATAGTCAATTAAACGCTATAATTTATTTTTAAAAATCCACTAAATTTTACTTCAAAATATATTGCACAAGTCTTTAAAAAAGAAAAAAAATCACCCTAAAAATAAATAAGAAAGGCAAGCAGGCCTTTAAAGGGAGGGACAAAAAGAAGAAACATTCAGTGAGCCCACAAATCAGGTTAAGTTATTCAAAATATCTTTTTTAACAACACAAAACTCTTCCCAATGGAAACTTGAAGAAATATAGGAAAAAAACTATCACCATGTCTCCACTGATAGCATCTATTTTAAAAGCAGTCTGCAATGTACGCTGGGCCAGTGTCGTTTTCTCAGTTTTCTTCTGGCCGCCTGAGGGCCCGGGGGACAGCTCCATTCTCAGAGTACATGTGCACGTCTCCCGGCGGCTGCCTCCCCACGCCGTTCTCCCCGTTTCCTCAACTTGAAGGTCTGAGCCATGACTGGAAAAGAAAAGGAAATAAAGATGAAGAAAGGAAGAAAGGGGGGAAAGCCCCAAACAAACGACCTTTGGGGGCTGGTTTTTTTGGTGCTTTGTCTTCTCAAGTTAAAATAAAGAAGTAGAGCTGGGCGTGGTGGCGCACGCTTGTAATCCCCGTGCTTGGGAGGCGGAGACAGGAGGTTCGAAGTCAGCCGCGCTGGCTTAAGAGACCCTGTTTCCAAATAAAAATATAAAAATGGGTCTGGGAGTGTAGCCCGGAGGTAGAAGGGTTTCCAGGAACCCCAGTACCACCAAAAAATGAATAAATAAATAAAATAAAGAAGTAGAAATATTCTAAATATTAAATCCTAACAGAAATCTGCTAGGAAATTAATGTTTTTTGGAATGATTCAAACTGACCAATAGGCAACAATTCCGGTGAGTGAAATCTGGAGCTGCAACCTTTCACCTCGGATGCAGGCTGCTAGGTCCACAAGGAGGCATGGGGCGCCCAGGGCGCGCCCGCTTCCCCATGGGCCCCTCCCCCAGACTGCAGTCCTCCAGCCAGCCGCCTCTGGTGAAAAGCTTCAACTGTACGTGGATGTCAAAAATCAAAGAGATAACCATGAGAAAAAACGCCAAAATATTCCTAAGAAAGTTTCTCAGATTAAAAACGCTGAGAGCTAGTGTCAGATCAGGCTGAAAATGTCATAAAAATAAACTGACACAAAAGATTAATTACTAGAGACCAACTTTCCACATCAGCAGTGGGAAGATGAAGTCAGAACAGTCCTGAGGGCAGATGAACACCACGATCCAGTGCTCGTGACTCACTCCTCACGGTGTGCTACTCATGAAACGAGCCCAGCATCCTGTGGGTCCTAGGAACCGGGAAGGGGTGGAGAAGAGCTTGTGACTCCTGGTAGTCACTATTTTGAACCCTAGGGTGCGCTACGGTAGGAACACTCTCATGAATGGCTCGCCAGTGCAGCGCTAAGCCAAAGTCATGACAGAGAAAAACACAGGGAGAGGCGTTCTGGCGGGAAAGGGACAACAAGATGCACAGTAGTCCCGTGAACCTGGATTTTAAGTCATCAAAGACATTATTTGAAAAACTGGGGAAACTGATTATTATATATTAGATAACAGTAGTATGTTTATAATATGTGTTCAGAGTAGGATGATTATGAGTATATAACTGTCTTCCTAAATAAATTTTGAAAGCATTCACATCTGTTTGCAACTGTCAGATGCTTTAAGCCAATGTTTAAAAGTAGCTGCAAAGCCGGGCACGGGGAGGCACACCGACGGTCTCAGGACTTGGGAAGATAAGACAAGGAGGAGCCCAGGCGAGACCAGCCTTGGCGACATGAACACTCTCAGCAGCTGGGTGTGGTGGTGCCCGCTCGTCATCCCAGCATTTGGGAGGCTGAGACGGGAGAATTTTGCAAGTTTGAAGCCAGCCTCAGCTACTTAGTGAGGCCCTTTGCAACTCGGTGAGACCCTGTTTCAAAATAAAGAATAAAAATAGGGCTGAGGGTATAGCTCGGAGGTAGGCTCCATCCCTAGAACCGCAAAAAAAAAAGAAAAAAAAAGACCTTCAGCAACTTAGGAAGACCTCTTTCAAAATAAAATGTAAAAAGTGCAGAGCTAGACTGCCCTGGGTTCGATCCCCAGTTAAAAATAAAAAAAAATTAAAAAAAAGTAACCCCAAAAGGTAGGGGGAAAATATACATGGAGAAAGATCAAGAGTGAGTGAAAAAAGTCTGACAAGATGTTAACAATTGGCCGATCTAGGGAAAGGGTATTAGGGTGTTTGCTGCACTGTTTTTATAAATCTTATGTCTGAAATATTTCAAAATAAAAGTCGGGCAGACAATAGATCAACAGAAATGCTGTACAGCACACAGTGCAGGAACATGTAAACACGAGGAAGTACTGACACGACTGCATAGAGAAATACTGACGCTTGGTGGGTTGGAGAGGAGATTTATTTTTTCAGCCTTCACGCACTAATTGTGAAGGAGCCTAACGGCATCCCGGGGCGCTCCTGGCCACTCTAACGGAGACAGCCAGAGCAGGGCGGTTCTAGACAGCCCCTTAGGGAAATTAAATGACACTCGTCAAAGTAAAGAGGGACTTCAACGCAGGCACAGGGTTTTTTCCTCCCTCCGGCCTGTGAGAGAGAGAGAGAGAGAGAGAGAGAGAGAGAGAGAGAGAGAGAGTGTGTGTGTGTGTGTGTGTGTGTGTGTACGCACGCGTGCATGCGTGTATGTGCCCTGGGAACTGAACCCAACAGTTCAAGCAGTTCACGTGTGTCGTACTGGGGACTGACCCCACGTGTTCCACCTCTGAGCTACACCTCCAGCCCTTTCTAGGTTTTATTTTGAGACAAGGTCTCACTAAGTTAAAGCACACTGGCTTCAAATCTGTGGTCCTCCTGTCTCAGCCTCCCAAGTATTGGGATTATAGGCATGAGCCCTAGTACCCGGCTGGCATAGAGGATATTTAAAGCTAAAGGCTTAAAAAACGGAAAAGATGTATCTCATATTTAAACCTTGATCCTGTTGTATGAGTACTGGTCTAAACTCACAATCACAACCTTTAATTATGACTAAGTCCTATCAATTGTGTTCTAACTTATCTGTGATTTGCAAAACTTGTGGCAAAGTGTGAGATAAATGTTTAAAGGGCGCTAAATGAAGTTAACAGCAAGAGGCGTGGAAATGCACGGCGGGAGGAGGGGCTTGACGGGTGAAGACTGAACACTGCAGTGTGTGAGACATTTCAAATGACCCATTTCCCTGTAAAAATATGTTCATCAGAAACAGCCACATTCACTTAAAGCAGGCTGCCTAAGAGCGTTCTCAGCACAAATATGTTATCTCCTGTTCAACTACATGGTCCTAGGAAGTAATAAAACTATATTTATATTATTATTATTATTTATTTATTTTGGTGGTACTGGGGTTCCTGGAAGCCCTTTTACCTTCGGGCTACGCTCCCAGACCTATTTTATACTTTTTATTTGGAAACAGGGTCTCTTAAGACAGCGTAGCTGGCTTCAAACCTGCGCGATCCTCCTGTCTCTGCCTCCCAAGCGTGGGGATTACAAGCGTGCGCCAACAAGCCCGGCTCTATATTTTTTGTGATATGGAGATTGAACCCAGAGGCATTCTACCTCCAAGCTATATCTCCACACCTTATTTCTTATTTTGAAATAGGGTCTCACTAGGTTGCTATGTTGCTGAGAATGTCCTTGAACCTGTGATCCTCCTGTCTCAGCCTTCCAAGTACTGGGATTACAGGTGTGCACCACCATGCCCAGAACATTTATTTTTAATCAACCTTACTAATTTCCATTATTTCAAACTAGCCTTGGCTCTGATTAAGCTTTAAAGTATTTTAACTCTGAATTTAGAAAACATTTCATTTTTAAGACTGATTTTTCATTTCTCTCACAATCTTTATTAATTTCAATAGCCATTCTTGGTTATAATCAGTGTATATATTATTAGTCATTATAACAGAATTAACAAAAATGTTTAAATTAACCCACAGCATAATCACATGTTCATTAAACAAAAGCAAAAGAATTCCAGCAGAATGGTTAGTATCATGCAACAGGTTTGATTTTTGCACAAAAGACACAAGACATATTACTGTCCACTCACCACATGCTCACTAAGCACAGACTGACGGTTATTCAGAAGAGACCACTGCGAGCTGAGGGGAACTGCACAGCCGGGAGAAAAAAGCTCATGGGTTAGTGAAGACGCCACGTCGCTAATACGACACATCAAGTTCTAGGTTAAACGTCTGCGCCCGAAATGATCTCAGGTCTTTCTGAATCAAAATTATTCAGGCAAAGTAAAAGGAATGTAGTACCTTCCCCATCCTCAGTGTATGAGGTAGCTAAGTTTTACGTGCAACTTTCATTTAAGAACTTACACAATCTAATGAAAGGTGGACTTCATACTTTATGCACTCTTTTAACCACTGGATAAATTAAGGGGTGCTAAAGGATTTTTCACAATTCTATTAAAGTATACATTAAAACGTGATTTACAGAATCTCAATTTACTCTCAAATGTTTCTTGGAAACATGATGGTATTTGATACACAGTAGTATGTCTATATGTTGAACTTTTATTCCTAAGATGTATCAATTTCATCACTGAATAACTCAAATAAAATATCAAGAACAATTTCAGAAATGATGACCCAAACAATTTATAATTTTGTTATTTTTTTATGGGACTGGGGATTGAACCCAAGAGCACTCTACCTCTGAGCTACACCCCCAGCACTATTTTTTATTCTTCATTTTGAAACAGGGTCTCACTGTAAGTAGCTGAGGCTGGCCACGGACCTGCGATCCTCCTGTCTCAGCCTCCCAAATACTGGATTACAAATGTGTACCACCATGCCCAGCTTGAAATTATAATTTAAAAGAACTCAATCTCAAATATAATTTTTACTTTAGCAAATCTAAATAAATTCTATGCCTTATTTTAAATGGGTATAACTGAAAATCTTTAATTAGCTTCATGTTTTACTTGAAACTGGCAACATCAAAAAACAAAGCTGTTTATAAAAGCTGGGTATTTATTACCAACCTCCGAAGTACCATTTTAATTATCTTTCATAATTAACGTGAAGTTAGTAGAAAGCAGCAAAATCAAAACACAAACTAGAAAATGTTTTGCCACACACAACACAGCAACATTGATATCCTACAGGAATAGTGAAAGCACGCAGACTATGCGTGCATGTTTCCTGGATCTGTGCTTGTAAGTACCACACAACTGAAAACAACCTAAGTGAATGAAATAAAGAGGAACTGATGAGCTACCATAGAACATCTAAACGATCACAGAGTCAGCCAGGAAAAGGAACGAGGTGAACCAATTTATAATGAGATGGAATGATATGAAGGTATCTTAAATTTAACAGCAAGCTGCTATGCTTTTTTTTGTTTTGTTTTGCAGTACCTGAGATGGAACTTAGGGGCACTGTACCTCTGAGTAAACAACACCCCAGCCCTATTTTTTAGTTGTTTTTTTTTTTTTTTTTGAAACAGGGATCACTAAGTTGCGACCGGCCTCGCTAAGTAGCTGAGGCTGGCCGTGAGCCGCAATCCTCCAGTCTCAGCCTCCCGAAGGCTGGGATTACAAGCATGTACCACCACGCCCGGCTGTTATGCATTTATTTTTATATGTTAATAATTAAGTGATAAAAGAATAACCGTGAATACAAGGTTTAGAAAGTGCGGAGCTATTTACCACACTATTAGCAGACCTTGGTCTGGTCAAAACAGTTTATAGGCTGAGGGCCATCGAGGACTCTCCTTGTAGTGTATGTCTGAACTGTTGGCAACACCTCCTGAACGACGACCCCACGTTAACTTACTCTAACAGCGTCGGGATCTAAGCCATTTCACAATAACGAGTGCCTGCTTCACAAGTGTGGTATTGTTCACTGGTGTCACTTGTTATTTGCCTTTTTTTTCCAAATCCGCCTTGCCACGTCTTCCCGCTGCAAAGGGGAAGGCAAGCCTCATGCTGGGAGGGAAAAGCTTCACACTCAAAAGTCCTGATGGTTTTATGAATTCGGAGAGGTTTTAAAAATTCCAACCAGAGAAGGGAAAACACAGCACAGCAGCAGCTGCTGAAGGGTGAGGACTAACCGAGGGCTGCACACGGGCTCAGGGCGCGGCCGGGGCCCAGGGCTGGAGCCAGCACCGAGACGTGAAGTCTAGACGCAGCGTGGAGACCAGCATGGGAACCGCGCAGAGGCACAGCCGGCGGGCTGCGCAGGACGGGCGGCTCCTTCACCAGAGAGGACGTCTGCTCGCCATGGAATCAGTAAGAGCATAGCTTACGCACACACACCTCTGTATGTAGGTTTACACCACATGTGTAGGTTTTTAGGACATAAAGCCATATATAGATTTATGTCATTAAGTTTTGCTGGCCTTCTAAAGAGAAAACTGTATTTCTAGAAAAACTTACGTTTCTATATAACAAAGGAATCTCTCGATTCCAAGACATGATCTGTCATCCGACTACAATGCATTCTCATCAAATCACCTTTCTGTGTGTATGTGCATGTGTGGTACGGGCACCCAAGCCAGGCCTCACGGTGCGAGGCTGGGGCTCTACCACTAAGTTCCATCCTCAGCCCTTAACGAAATTATCACAAAGATACAGGAAACTTTCACACGCCACTTTATCAAGCGCCAAGGATCGCCCTAGCATGACAGAGGGTGACTCGCTGGACTCTAGGTTGTCCCATATTTTGGGATCTCCTCCATTTCATTCTCATTATAACTTTTTTCACATTCCCTAAGCATTTATTTTTATTATTTGAATGATACTACTTAGGCACAGCTTTTATTCCTGTACGGGTGGGTGGATATTACCTCTTCACCCTAAAGGTTGCACAGGACAACCACCATGTCCTTTCATGCCTTTGATTTTTCTACTTTCCCCACAGCAACTAGAGGAATAGGTGACTGTAGACTGAATTTACTCAAGGGGCAAAAGATAATAATGGGTGTTTAAAGGAGCAGTGGAAATGTGGGCTGTCTGTCTGGGCAGGTCAGCCTCGGGTATAAAGGAGAGTTTTTCAGGAAGGAGCAGTAAGCCACCATTTCACCCCTACCTAGAATGAATACCATCTATATCACAAGTAACATTTTTTGAAGCTTTCATTTTAGTTAAACTTTAAAAAAAAAAAAAAAAAGAAGAAAATGGGGCGTGGTGGCACATGCTTGTAATCCCAGCATTTGGGAGGCTGAGACGGGAGGATCACAGTTCATGGACAGCCTCAGCTACTTAGTGAGGCCCTTTGCAACTCAGTGACACTCTGTTTCAAATAATAAAAAGACTAAAATAAAAAAAATAGGGCTGGGAGTGTAGGTCAGAGGTAGAATGCCCTATGCCATCCACAATAATAATAACAATAATTAATAATAATAGTAATAATAATAATAAAAACAAGTAAATCAAAAGGAAGAAACCTGTCAGCTTTCAGAGCTTCTTCCATGAATCACCTCTCACACTTTACCATGCGGCTGGTTTCCCATCACACACAGCTGTGTGAGGCTGGGGTGCCATGGAAGGAGGGCTGCACAACAAATGCTGGGAGACGCAGCCCGGCGGTGTGAGAAGCGGGCCACACTCCACCAAGACAAGGAGGCCGCAGGACAGGGCTCCAGGACGTCCACACGGCTCCGTAAAGGCTCTTTCACATCACTTCAAACATTTGCTTAAGTCATAAGGACAGAACCATGCCAACAGGCCTAGACTGAATTGGAAATTTTTATTTTCACAAAGACACAGTTGTGTTGCTCAAGAAAAGAAAACCTCTGAGTACACGCAGAGAGAACTAGATGACTTATCATTTAAAACAATACTCTCTCTATTGATGAAAGGCATGCGTTATAGTGACTTTTGTAATCAAAGCATTTGTAATCAGAAATAACTAGAAACACGGCAGTGCTCTGCAGGCCATTAAATGCCAGGGCGTAGGAGCGCTAACAAAAAACAAATGTTAACCCAAGTAACAGCAACTGTGCTAGAAACAGACAACAGGTATATAATACACCCTACAATGGTGACTGGGGACAAAAGCCAAGGTGCTCGGATGAACTCAGAGGAAGGCAAGTGGAAGTGGCCAGATGTGCCTGGGACGCCGGGCTTGCTCCGGCCTGGCGGGCAGGGCTCAGGGCTGAGGAGCCTTGTGCTGGGGGCATTCGGTCTAGAGGAGGAAGCGCTCCGCTGAGGCTGTCCCCAGACTTGGGCTGAGTTCTGTGGCTTAGAATCACAACAAAGAGGAAGAAACAGAACAGGCAGCCAGGACAGGGAGGAGACGTGGTGTGTGGGGCCCGGGGCGAGCCGGGCGTTCCTGAGAAGCGTGCTGGGCTCTGGGACTCCCGGACTGCTGCTCCTGACAGAGACAGTCAGATACGCCGCGCACCCGTGAGGAGAAGGCTTTGCTGCTCAGGGAGGGGACGAAGAGAAAAGCAGCACGGGTCACACGCACAGGGGGTGGCTGCAGAGGACGGAGCTCTGCAGGCCTCGGCCAGGGTAGGAAACAAGCAGAGCCAGGGGCGGGACAGGTCCCTAGCCTCACTCTGCCTGCAGCGGTGGGCCTTCTTACTGAAGTACTAGCCAAGGGCAGAAAGAAGTCAGGCACAGGTACTTCACATAAGTTGTGAAGTATGTGTTTGTGTCATTCTTAAGTCATAGTTGATTTCATAGATTTTAGATTAATCTAGTTGTCTATCTTTCCTAAGTTAACAAAAACTCAAGTGCTTATATTATTACACCCAGAACTAATATACATAGACATAACTGAAATGTAATAGGAAACTATCTTAGAAAACATCTAATGCCATGGTATAATTGGTCTGAAGTTATTATATCCTATACCAGAACAAATGCCCTTTCTGTCCACAGCTCCAGTTCCGGAAATCCCATACCAGCAGATATGGCACCAGCCCACGCACGCTACCAGCAAGACTCCTCTTTCTTTCAAGTTATCCATTCACACTTGCCCTTGGCTAAAACTCCTACTTTTCAGGCTGCAGTATGATCAAGATTTAACATGTTTCACACTTTCTTTATCAATTCAGTCTTAATAAATGGAACAGAATATTAATAGAAGAGACCGTGATCTTCTCTAGCTTACTTCTGAAACTTACCATTAGCCGAGCGTCTTCTCTTTCCAAAATTTTCTGAGTCTGATCATCAGGGAACTTCAGTACGGTGGTTATAACTTTTGCCATGGTCTACAAGAAAAATGAGGGCGGTCACTAATAGCAGATGGACTGGCACCTTCTGACATGTCTGCTGGTGGGATTCTTTAGTGCTCTCAATGAAGGCCACAAACAAAGAAGTATGATGTGAAGGTATTAGTCAAGGAGATCACAGCCAACACTAGAATTTCAATGGAAAAGTACTCTTCACAGTGTCTGGGTTTCATTTAGGAAGATGTATTTCCAATAGCATTAAGCTGTATGAAGATCGAATGCTCTTGGCCCTTGGTCTAATTAAGGTGAAACTCCATCACTCAATCATTTGAAAAGGCTTTTTGTCTACAGAAATCTATAGTGATGTACTTCCAAGGCAAATGCTCTAAAACACCAGAATTAGCTGCGCCGAGTTCGGCGTTAACTAATCACATCATATATCTCATAAACATGGCTACTGCATGGACACGAGCATGCTCAGGAGGCGCTGTCAAGACATGCAGCACGCCAGCCTAGCAGGATTGCAAGTTACGTTTTAAAGAAACACGAGATGTTTGGTTTGGTAGAAAACATGATGGATCAACACGTTACACATGGTGGCTTGCAAAACAAGATCATACATTGTGCAGATCTAAATAAATATACCGTAAGTCAGACTGTCACCCATAAGCGCCTGGAAAATTCTCCTCAAAGGTTGAAACTCCCTATTTTGTTTCAAGATGAGGTGTTTTGAGGGAGACAGAGAGGAAAGAAGATACCGCTATGAAATAAGTAAGATAACAAGTTCAGTGCTTACATACAGAGTCGGTGGCAGGTGGCAGCCCAGACAACTGACCTGACAGCCTTCGCTAGCGCGCACAGACTCTCTCTGTGCCCGGGGTGGGGTGGGGTTCTTGGGGAGGTCATTAAGAAGGACGGCACAAAACAGTTAACCAAAAGTTTTGGAAACTCACATCATTAGGGAAAAAAAACTTCCCAGGAAGGAAGGAACTAACATTTGTCTAAGCCTAGGAAAGACACTTCACGTATTTCTAATATTTATTTCAACTGACAGATCACTAATACTGTTCCTCAATCATAAACCCCACACATTCCAAGATTTGGTTTTAGCTCTCTCCTTTTTTATCTTTGCCTTTGCCAATGCTGATGATCAAAAATAATAAAACAACTTAGTTCTTGGAGAATTCCCAAGGCACCTTACAACAATTGCATCGTTTAAATCATATTAACTAGACAGAACAGAACCTTGTATGCTCATCTGAAGTATACTGTGGCATGGAATGGCAAGAGAAACAGAAGTAGTAACCGTATCAGTGCTTCCTTTCATTAATACTTTACAGCAACTTCTTGTCTATATCTATAAAGATTATTTTTAGGAAGTACCAGACATCTAAAATTTAAGGATTCAGTTTTAGAAAGCCTTTCTCTAATTTTAATCTCAAAGTATCAAAAAGGTACACTTATATTCTTTATGAAAACCACATATACATTCATGTACAAACATGCTTAAAAAAACTGAATTGTGTGGCCAGTTATCTCTCTAATCCCAGACATCAATTCATAAACCTACCTCTAAATTAATTAGCAATCCAGAATTTGTAGCTGATTATCCAGTAAAACCTTAAAGCTTGCCAGAAAACACTTTAATGGAGAAGCCCAGATTCTGCCACACCAGGGGGGGGTGGGGGGTGGAGGGGGTCGATCAGACTGTCTAGCTGTGCGTGGGGGCCCACGCTTGTAATCCCAGTACTTGGGACAGGAGGATGGCAGGTTCAAAGCCAGCCTCAGCTACTTAGTAAGGCACTCAACAACTTAGTGAGACCCTGTTTCAAAATAAAGATTAAAAAAAAAAAATAGCAGTCAGGCGTGGTGGCACATGCTTGTAATTCCAGCATTCGGGAGGCTGACACAGGAAGATCATGGTTCTCAGACAGCCTCAGCTACTTAGTGAGGCCCTTTGTAACTCAGTGAGACCCTGTTTCAAAATAAAGAATAAAATAAAAAATAGGGCTGGGGGTAGAACTTGGAGGTAGAATCCCCCTGGGTTCCATCCCTAGTACTAGGGGAAAAAAAAGGACCAGGGGTGTAGCTTGGAGGTAGAATGCCCTTGGGTTCCATCCCCAGGATAGGAAGAAAGGAAGGAAGGGATCAGACGTCTACTCTCTCTATACCATAATAGCCTCAGGCCCTGGGCAGTAAGGAACAGTTCAAATGAGCTACCTACTTTAGAAGGAACCTCTCCTGGCAGTTTTTCTTTAGGGAGAGGCTTCTTCAGTACAATTTAGGATGAGAAACACCTCTAACTGAAAAGGAAGACAGGCTGAATTTCAGTATTAACAATACTATGGAAGGTCAAAAGCCACCCCAAAAAAAGAAAGAAAAATAAAAAAGTACATGGATAGAAAGAACTCTGTCCTATAAGAATGTGTGTAGTATTTTCATTCTTCTTTAAAAAGGTGACTGCCTCATAAAATAACCCTACGTGCAAAGGTGGCTGAAGAAACACAGAGCTGCCGTACAGAGCCCGGAGCCCTGAAGCAGCTGTGCGTGGAGACTCGCGAAGGCCTCGGCTCACTCTGGCTCATCGAAAACGTGACCTAGGCTCCACTTCAAGTTCTTTGTTAATTCTAGAAATTAGCAACCTTGGGCCTTAGTCTGGGCTGCTCCCTCTGTCCAGATTCATCCGTCAGAATCTCACCCTCCTGCTTGAGCCCGGTGTACTCGGCACCGCCCCACCCACGTCCTCCACCTCCCCACAGGCGAGGAGGAGGAGGACGCAGCACCCGCCTTCTCGGCCGCCCTGCCTTCTGCATCCCCTCGGGTACTCCTCAGCAGCGAGGGAGGTTGGCAGTTCCACTTGACGCTCCATCGTGGTTACATAAAAGGCTCCATGTGGTTAAGAGCTCACTAAATGTACAGTGAATTAAACCTGCTCCAATTCTCAGTATCAACATGCAAAACGTCACAGAGAATGGCAGGCTACTCTTTATCTTTATGTCAGAAAAGGGCAAAAGAATGAAGAGAAAGAGACAGCACTCCTCAGCACACCCCCAGCCTGCGCTGGGTGGGCCGCTGTGCCCCTGTCCCTCTCCACTGCGGCCAAGTCATGCCCTACGGCCAACCGCAGGCCCAGAAAGCATGGGCCTGGGCTTGGCTGAAGCAGCGCCGTTTCAGAACGCTGTTTGTGCAGGGTCCTTCCTCAGGGTGCTCAGACTGCAGAGCTCTCATAAACATGCGCGGTCTGCAAGAAATGGGTCAAGGCAGCCAGTCTCTTTATTTTGTAGATCAAGGAAAAGTTAGGTAAGTCATTTAGCAACAACACTTGCACCATAGCTTCACTAGTGAACCATAGATTCCCTAGTGAACCAAGGCAGCTAAGTTCTGAGAGCCTTAAAAAAATGCCTCTCTTGGTGCCAGGCGTGGTGGCGCACGCTTGTAATCCCCGCGCTTGGGAGGCCGAGACAGGAGGATTGCGCAGGTTCGAAGCCAGCCACGCACGCTGGCTTAAGAGGCCCTGTTTCCAAATAAAAAATATATAAAATAGGTCTGGGAGTGTAGCCCAGAAGTAGAAGGGCTTCCAGGAACCCCAGTACCACCAAAAAAAAAAAAAAAAAAAAGCCTCTCTTCCCTGTCCTCTACACTAAAAACAAAGCAACTTCAAACTATCCAACACTAAATACAGGAAGCTACGTCATTTTAAAAAGGACATAATAAGCCAGGTGTGGTGGTGCACGCTTGTAATCCCAGTACTTGGGAGGCTGAGACAGGAGAATCACAGGTTTGCACCCAGCCTCAGCAACTTGTGAGGCCCTCTGCAACTTAGTGAGACCCTGTTTCAAAATAAAGAATAAAATAAGGCTGGGGGTATAGCTTGGAGGTAGGATGTCTCTGAGTTCAATCCCCAGGACCACAAAAAAAAAAAAAAAAAAAAAAAAAAGACATAACAAGAGAAAGCTATATTTTACTATCTTTGTTTTAAAAAGGAGAAAATTAGTTTTAGTTGCCCCTGGAATTAACAAAAGTCCTTAAGAAAAACAAAACCAACTCTCTCCTGTGATACTTGTTCACATTCATAATTAGGTATTAAGTGTTATTTTAATCTGAAAACTAGAAATGTCATCTCTACCAACAGCCTGGTAGCTCCTGGTGTTTCACTGAATGTACAATCTAGAATCCACAATATTCTTGGAATATTTCCTTATCCTGTGCTTTATTTTAAATATATTTGCCAGCTGGGTATGGTGGTGCACAACTGTCATCTCAGTACTTGGGAGGCTGAAACAGGAGGATCCCAGGATCGAGGCCAGCTTCAGCAACTTAGTGAGGACCTCAACTTAGTGAGACTCTGAAAAATAAAATGTAAGGCTGAGCGTGGTGGTGCACGCTTGTAATCCCCGCGCTTGGGAGGCTGAGACAGGAGGATCGCGCAGGTTCGAAGCCAGCCTCAGCTACTTAGTGAGGCTCTCAGCTACTTAGTGAGACCCTGTTTCCAAATAAAATATAAAATGGGTCTGGGAGTATAGCCCGGAGGTAGAAAGCCTCTGGGTTCCACCCCCAGTACCACCAAAAATAAAAAAATAAAATAAAATAAAATAAAATGTAAAAAGGGCTTGGGATCTACAGCAGAGGCAGGCTGGCCCTGGGTTCTAATCCCAGCAAACAAACAAACAAACAAGCAAACAGTCACATCAACGCTGAGCTGGTTTACATCCAATGACTCAGCAACCCCACCAGGCACTCGTTAAGACGCACGACTCCCAAGGACAGAAAACTCATTACCCGGTTCTTAGACAAGATATACAGACAACATAAAATTCCCTCAAGGTGAAAAGCTGTAAAACGTGCCAATGCCAGAAACCATTTAACATGAAACATTTTGTCTGAGGAAAGGCTCATGAATTTCCTAAAAACATTAAATTTAATTCAAGATTTGTCAAATGTCTAACATAGGGCCCTTTTTTAAAACACTAAAGAGGATGAAGAATAAGGCAAGACTCTACATCCAAGAATTTTATAATAAATCTAACATTCTAGATTATAAAATAAATCTAGAAAAGAAATTAGCCAAGCATTATTACTACATGATGTACTGATTTTACAGTGACCAACAGTCCATGTCTATAGGAAGGATTTTCTTATAGTGACTAAAGTAAAATATTCCTAAGATCTTCCCAAGAGGCCATTGTTAATTATGAGCAATACTATCCACACTATCTTAAAGTTCTCTTGAAAACGAGATCTCTTCTAATTTCAAGATCTAAAGTCAAGAAGAAAAACAGCCACGTGCTTCATAAATTATTCTTAAGTTGAGAAAATTTAAATTCTTAGTATTTAGCATCATCCAACAAAACGTTAAGCATGAAGACTTTATAAATGTAACAAACATAAGCAAGCTCTGCCCTTGCCGTGTAGACTAGGAGCTGTAGCATAACCGTTGCCTACAATGAGCACGTGTGACCTGCTAAGAGTAAACAGCGAGTGTCATTGTGTGTATTAAAAGTGGAACATATTCCTTTCAGTGGAGCCTCATAGAAGTCACCAGACACGATTTATACCTTTGTCTCACGACCCATCATATACTCAAAAAGCACTTTCCGCAAATACTCAAACTCGGTCGGTTCTCCCAAGAGTGAGACTTCAGTATGGTACAAATTGCCACCTGCCAAATAAAAGACAAATTGAAAAGTCAAAACCAGACAGACAATTTGTTACTTAGAAAAGAGACACATTAAAAGAATCAATGGAACCAAGAAAGGCTGCGGTCTTATGTTAACTGTGCTGCACACACTAGACATTCCACCTGCTACGCTGGAAGAGAAAGCAACCATTAAAGCGAAACCACTCCCAATATTATCTCCTCCTCCTCCTCCTTTTCCTGGCACAACAATTTTATTTTTTATTTATTTAGAAAGGCAGACTGCCACGTGCAGCGCCTCATTTGGATGTGTCTGCAGTCTTGGAGGCTTGATTACCCTACGTTCTCCTACAAACGGACCTAGAAAGCTTGCTGGAGGTCCTAGCAGGGGGGCGCAGCTGCTCGTGTACCCTTGACCGAAGACCGGTCCTCCTCTATTCGGGGAAGGTCGTCCTCTTCGACCGAGCGCGTAGCTTCGGGAGGAACGCACGTGGAGCGGTAAAGGAGGAAGGGGACACCGCCTAGCCAGCCAGATCAGCCGAATCCACCCTGGCGATCAATGGGGTGACAGATGTCACAGCCAGATCGCCCTCACATCCCTGGCACAACAATTTTAAAAGGCTATATAGGTAGTACAAAGGTTCCTTAACATTGTTATTTCTCTTCTGAATATTAAGTGGCTGGCTTCAGATAGTCCACAGTAACTAAAATTACCATTTTACGTATTAAGGATTAAGTATCTCAGAATACTGTTCCAGTTTTTCAAATATTCCAGTCTGAAAATACTTAGTTTTTTTTTTTTTTTTTTTTTTTTTTTTGTGTGTGTGTGTGTGTGTGTGTGTGTGTGTGTGTGTGTTACTGGGGATGGAAACCAGGGGCATTCTACCTCTGAGCTATAACCCCAGCCCTATTTTTTATTCTTTATTTTGAAACACTGTCTCAGAGTTGTAGAGGGCCTCACTAAGTAGTTGAGGCTGTCCACAAACCACAATCCTCTTGTCTCAGCCTCCCAAATGTGGGGATTACAAGCGTACGCCATCACGCCCAGCAAAAAATACTTACTCTAAATCAAGTTTTCAAAACTGTTTGGAATACAAGATAGATAAAATAACCAGAATATGCATAAAATATCAATGTCATTATACTGATTTAAAATATCCACCTAAAATGAAAGCGTACATACTGTTCAGGTATAAGAAGTCACAGATCTGAATGAATCATCTATGCACTAAGCAGTCTAGACTTGCACCCACTTCTAGCACTATGGTACAACAGATATCTGATATCCAGGAAATAGCTAGCTGCTACATAAGAACACTCTAGCATCATAGGCAACCCCGGGCTGGCTGGCCCGGCAGCGAGGGAGCTGAGGCTCGGCCCTGGTGTGAAGGAAGGAGCTGAGCCTGAGAGGCAGCTGTGAGACCTGCGGGTGCACTGGGTCCACCTGGATGTGACCAGGAACCTACTCCGAGGGGAAATAACTCAGAGCGGTAAGACTCTTTCAAGCACGGATTCTGAAACTAAAAAATAAACTCACTGAAGACCAGGTATGCCCATGGCATCCAGCAGAAGCACACAACACTCTGACAAAAAGTCTTCATCTAGGACCCTCCAAATTAACAGTTACAGTCATATCCGTTTTCAATTTACAAGAAATATAAATCCGCACACCAGAGGAGACAAACCCTCATGGATGAGAATGTTGACCCTGATATTGAAATTATTACATACAAATGACAAATTAACCATGCTTGAATGAATTTGTTCTGCTGGATCGAGAGCATGCCCCAAGGCGTAGGTGCTGAAGGCCTGGTCCCCTATGGGAGCCGAGGGCGCTCTGGGGAGGTGACCAATCAGAGGGCTTGACTCCAGGGGTCAACACACTGGCAGGGTCGTCATCTGATGCACTGTAGGAGGGGAGGGCGTCCAGAGGCGGGCCTCGGTGGGGGAAGCAGGTCACGAGGGGTGTCTCCACAGGCCTCCCGTGGTCCTGGGTACACCTGTTCCTCTCCCCGGTCCATCGTCCCCTCTGATCTCTCTGCTCCTGGCCACCAGATGAGTAGCTTTGCTCCACAAGAGCCTTCTGCTGTGACGTGCTGCCTCACTAGGCCCAGAGACTGTCCGAGGGCAAGGGGACACTCTCTGGCCTTATTCTGCCAGTGGTTATCTGGTTGTATACACCTGTCAATTGTCTAAAAAGGTGAACTGTACTATATGTCATATATGATCAATACCCTGAATTATTTTAAAAATTGAAAAAATATCAGGCAATAACACTAACCAGCAAGATAACAAACATAGTAAGGTTTCAATTATGAATTGTTAAAAAGAGGCTCTGAACACCACATTTTAGAGTGGTCTGGAAACAATCCAAAGCCACCCTTTTATTTAATTAAAGACTGTCTAATATGTTAGTTCATACCAATAAGAGCTTTCAAAACACAAGGGGGCCGACAGTGACAGTGAAATGGATTAGGCCGTGGATGCTGAGGGCGAAAGCCACTTCACCGTGGCACTGGTGCATCCCACGAGGAAACAAAGCTCCACTCTGCACTTGGCAAAAAAAAAACAACTCCCCCCACAGTGGGGCCAGAAACTGAAGCGCAGAGGATGGACAATGATCACAAGACTATTCAGAAATCATGATCTGCCGGGGTGGGGCACCCACTTCTGATCCCAGTACTTGGAGGTTGAGAAAGGAGGATCACAGGTTTAAGACCAGCCTCCGCAATTTAGCAAGACCCTGTTTCAAAATAAAAAAGCAAAAAAATCGGGCTTAAGGTACAGCTCGAAGATAGACTGCCTCTGAGTTCCATCCCCAGTATCACACACAAAAAAGAATCTTTTTGAATATAAGAATATTTATGAAATTAGTTTCTTCTTAAGTATTGGTTTAAATTGAGTGAATACAGCATTACTTTAAGAGCAAAAGCAGCTAAAACCCTGGCGAGAGCAAGTGTGTGTGTGCTCATGGGTTATATGTATGTCTGTGTACACAAACGCACCACAAACACACCAGCAGCCACCGGGCCACCTGGAGAGTGGAGAGTAAAGGGGAGGCCGCAGTCTCATGTCACGACACAGCACTATTTGTTTTTAACCACACTTGCGCATTAATCTTTGTATTAGATTACTGTCATCCTTTCCTTAAAATTCTATTACTGCCGGGCGTGGTGGCGCACGCTTGTCATCCCCGCGCTTGGGAGGCGGAGACAGGAGGATCGCGCAGGTTCGAAGCCAGCCGCGCTGGCTTAAGAGACCCTGTTTCCAAGTAAAAAATATAAAATAGGTCTGGGAGTGTAGCCCAGAGGTAGAAGGCCCCTGGGTTCCATCTCCAGTACCACCATAAAAACTCCATTACTAATAAATCCTCATAAACAGTGGAATGGTAGTTATCAGAGGTGGACTAGGGAGAGCTGTTCAAAGTACACAAGATTTCAAATAGCCAGGAGGAACAAGCTCAAGAGATCTACTGTACAGCACAAGGACTACAGTCAACAATGTATCATTTCTTCAAAATCACTAAGAGTAGATCTGAAGTGCTCTACAAAAGGATGTGAACCGTGTGAGGAACGGCACCTTAATACACTCATTTAGAAGGCCGGGCGCGGTGGGCACGCTTGTCATCCCAGCAATCGGGAGGCTGAGATCGGAGGATCGGGGTTCGCTGACAGCCTCAGCTACTTAGTGAGGCCCCTTGCAACTTAGTGAGACCTGCTTTCAAAATAAAGGATAAAAAACAGGGCTGGGGTATAGCTCGGAGGTAGAATGCCTGTGGGTTCCATCCCCGGTACAGCAAAATAAATAAATAAATAAGCTAATTTAGGCATTCTGCAATTAATCCTCATTTCAAAACATCAAGTTGAAGACCATAAATATATATAATTTTTGTCAAAAAAGAATATAGATAAGCAAAGACGAAAACAAAAATCATCCATAAACCTGCCAGTGAGAGACTACCATGGACTACACGATGGGAAAAGCACCTCACCTTTGTATGGCGTCCCCACCGTGGCTGCATATACATTCTTCTCATATTCCTTTAAACGGTCTTCTAAACTGTGAATCTAAAAATAACAAATATTCAGATGCTATCATAAGATTCATATGGAGCCGTCTGTGAGTAAAGGAACGACTGCTGTGTGAAGGTATCACTACCGGGAGTGGGTGGGGCCTCACAGGAATCACACCGAGCCCTGCGGCTCTGAACCTCATGAAGATGTATGACCACAAGGCACCAATAGAGAAGGATAAAAAAAAAGAGAAACAGAGCATCGTAGCCACTAGATTCTTGAATGCTGAAGACAGAGTACAGGCAAATGGCATTGAAAGAAAGTTTCTGAGCTAGGAACGAAAAGTTCCTAAGAACAAAGGAAAAAATATGAATTGAATTTTGTTTAAATTATGAACCTTTGTGCATCAAAGGATAGTATCAAGAAAGTGAAAACATGTACAGAATGAGAGAAAATACTTGTAAATCATATATCTGATGAAGAACTTGAATCCTGAATATATAAAGAGCATTTACATTTAAAAAAAACCCATCAACCCAACTCAAAAAATGACCAACATATTTTCCCTTTGATAAGCCAAAAATAACTTCTCTAAGTTATTTAGATGTATACAAACACAAATTGTTATCCAAAATATTGAATTCTAGAAATAACAGGATTCAAATGTTCTTGGTTAAACATACGTGAGCATGAATTTATAGAGAACCTCTAACACCTCTGGATTTGGAAGTAAAATTTCCTGTGCGAGACAGAAGAATTACGAAGCCAACTATTAAATCACTATTAAGTCAGTTACTTAAAATTTAGTTAAACGAGCCCCAAGAACATACCAACATAAACTTAGTGCGAAATAAAAGGCACCACTCAGCCTGTACCTGCTCTCTGAACTCCTGCTCCTTCAACTTTGAATCGCTAATCAGAGTAGTCTTCTGTGCCAGCTGCGTCTGAGAGAAGAAAAGGCCAGATGTGAAATGCACGCGGCTTTCCTCACTGCCGACGCCATCTGTCCACTGTGGCAGAAATTCTTCCTCGGTGACAGTCTCCTCTATGTTTTCACTTACAAAAAAGAATGTCCCCAAAATGCAGTATTTTTAGTCAAATTCGAGGAAGAACTTATCTTACCTGTAGTGCCATAATTGTTACCTAAAAAGGGAAAAGAAAAAAATGAGGGTATACAACAAAAACTACAAGTAAAGAAACAATAAAACAAAGCCATATGAAATTAAAAGAAAATAAGCCGGTGGTATAGTCCTAAGCGAATGGTCATACTGGAGCTAAAGTATGGAGCAAACTTTAAATGTTGCCTTTAAACCTGGTCTGGCTCACAAGCTCAGAGGAGCACAAAGGAAAAGGTCTGAAGCCACTGGCCGGCTTTTAACAGTGATCACCACCTGAGGGGGGCTGCTACCCCAAATAAGGGTTTGTTTTTTTTCTGTAGTCTTCTGCATTACTGGACTCTTACAACAGGAATATGTGCATGTATTACTTGTACAATTTCTTAAAATTGAGTGAGGCATGAGAATGACAATATTTGCAAGAAATATGTGAAACCAACTCAAATCCCTCTCACTTTATCATTGCCGGGGCTCTCCTCCTCCTGAAGCCTTTGCTGGTATTTTTCCTGCAGTTCCTCGAGCTGAGTTTGCAGGTCCTTGACTTTTGCAGTCATTTCTTCTTCACGAGCCTTTGGAATTTAAAAAAAAAAAAAGTGTTAACAACCTCAGAAGAACACTGTAGAGAGGGAACATGGCACAGAGAACACTAACTCTGTAGAAGCGGGTTTTGAGACACACGGTCCTATTTTTGATTCGTTACTATTCTCTGAACAGCTTCCCGCGGGCTCCCTTTCCAGCCGAGCCCTGCCATGCTGCTCACTGTTCCCAACTTTCCCGCCTTCACTCCCTCTGCCCCCGCCCAGGTGAACAAGCTGTTTCTTTCCCCTTACACTAGGCTCCTCCGGTATTCAGCATCAGGTGTGGAACGGTGCTGAGACAGAACTACAATACACACCCTGATTTTTAGTACTTCTCTACTGGGATTTGTTTATCAGAAAATATTCATTAAAAAAGTAGTAGATATTTTAGCCGGGCTGGTGGTACACGCTTGTTATCCCTGCGCTTGGGAGGCAGAGACAGGAGGATCGCACAGGTTCGAAGCCAGCCTCGCTGGCTTAAATAAACAGCCTCACTGTTTCCAAATAAAAATATAAAAAATAGTGTCTGGAAGTGTAGCCTGGAGGTAGAAGGGTTTCCAGGAACCCCAGTACCACACACACACACAAAAAGTAGTAGATATTTTTAGACTGTCCAACCAGCTGGCAACTTAGTGATCACAAGATGTTGGCGTGCTCCTTGTGGGCCTCCCCACCCCCTTTGGATGGGCTGCATGTCAACAGCTGGTCCTCTATCCTACTTCGGCAAACCTGAATGCACAACTCCTATATATCTATCCCCAAACTGCACCAACAGTTCTTCAAGGTAGAATGGTCAACCAAAATCTATTCTTGAAAAAAGAAAAGTAGTTACTGTCGAACGTGTTGATAACCAATGTAATGTATCTATTTGTCCAGCTTTGCAAAATCAGAAAAAGCACTATGTCACTTTTGGCCCAATGGACCTACTTAGGAAATCTGGCATGCAGATCATCTTTCTCCTCTGCCTTGACTGTTCGGTACCAGGCTGCTGCTCACCTTTACATTCCTACCTCTCCCTTGGGAACTGCTGTGGTTTACTATACTACACAAAGCAATTCAGGACTCTCCGCAGTCTTATAAATCTTGCAATAACCTCTGTACTGAAAGAACATTTGGAATTGGAATATTGACCTGATTTGAATAATGAAGACAAGTGACTGCTGACTCAAGAAACTTAACAGGAAAAACAAGCACAGACAGGTATCTGATTTAACAGATGCTGATTTTCCAGAAACAAGAGAAGTATTCTCTAAGACAAAACAAAAACAAATGGTTTTGTACCCTACGCCACAAGACAAGACACTGAGCCACAGTATACTTGAAAGTCTAATTTTAAATACCACTTGTTCTGAAACTTTCTTAGACTAGTTGAAGAAAACAAACCCCTCTCTCAACATCAGCACAGCAGCTGGCCCAGCGAGGACCTTGTTGACCTGGCCGCCACATCTACACACTGTCGGCCAGAAACTGCTGTTCAAGGAGCATGCCCTGGGTCCTGGGGCACTGCATGTATTCTACCGTGGCAGATCACATGTGCTTGTCAGTGTCCATGTGTTTGAGCCTGGTTTGAAAGGACATACTTGCATGGCTACCTACTCAGTTGGACCCAGATTTAATATGACAATTGGCCACGTCAGACATTAGCTGTGATAGCTGGGGGATACCATTATCTATGGCAGCCCTCTAAGATTTAGAAAAAAAATCCTTGATGAGTTGTTTCTAACTTAAATAGTTCTGGAGCTGCAGTTCAGCTCAGTGGTATAACAAATACTTACCTAGCACATGCATAGCCCAGGACCTCTAGTACCACACACACAAAAAAAAACAGATTGGGAATTTGTAAAATCTTTTTAGGGTAGGGGTTAAATCAGTGATGTGTACATGTATGTACATACAAGTTTTTTACCCCAATATGATGTATGAATATAATGCACCAATAAAAAATTTGAAAAATTAGAGACTTCCGGGAAGGTGGCGACCGAGAAAAGCAGGGCTTAAGAGCCCCGCTAAAAACTAATCTCCATTACCACAAAATCAGTGCCTTTCACAGCCAGAAAACACCATCACCAGAGAAACAAAAAAAAATCACCAGGCTCCAGAGAGGAAGGGGCTCAGAACAAAGGTCAGAGCCACAGAGGAGATACACCGGCCTCACGCCCGAGGACATGGCAGCAGCGCCTTACTGCCGGCGGCAGCGGCGAGTTCACCGGACGGCTACAACGAGCCAAGGTGAGCCGCTGCGGAACAGCCGGGCGGGATTTTTCGGCGCAGGGAGCATCTAAAGCTCCCAGTGGCTGAGCTCAGCACACGCTGCAGGGACTCAGAGCAGAGCTCAAAAACAGAGAACAAATACGCCAGCCTCACGGCCGAGGGTGTGGCAGAGGCGCCATATTGCCACCGGCGGCAGCAGCAGCAAATTCACTGAGTCCACTGCAGCTCGATCTGCGTACTCAACAACAGTGAGTCAAATTGCGGGCCCCAGAGGAAAAATCCCAGTACTGCACTCCCAGGGACTTGACCCAGTGGAGGAGTGGCGGTGGCAGAGATATCACACCATAGGAGAACGCCCAACCTGGCATCCCCCATGGTCTAAAGCAGCCTCTATTGACTCCCTGGGTCTGAGACTTTATGATACAACCCAGTAAAGGAGTAGTGGTGACTGAGATACCACAGACTCGAGATCCAGAGCACCGTAAGTGAAGTCATAGTGACCCAAGGGAAGAACCCAGAGAAGGCACAAACTCCCGAAATCATGGGAAAGAGGAATAACAATGGGGCAATGAATGCCCACAACCCCACAACATCAGAACCCGATAAAACAGAAATTCAGAGATTTCTAGAAGATCAAATCAGGAAAATAACTGTAGAAATAATAGAGGTGTTTCGAAAAGAATTCAGAGAGAGCCAAAAAGAGATAAGGATGCAATTAATGAAGTAAAGGCCTCAATTCAAAGTACAAAGAACCGATTAGACCACATGGAGAACAGAATCTCGCTCTTAGAAGATGATCAATCCAAAAATGAACACATAGTTTCTAATCTAGAAAAAAATATCCAACAGCAGGAATCTGACATTGAAGAAATATGGGCCCATTTTAAGAGTGCTAACCTAAGAATAATTGGAATAGAGGAGGGAAAAGAAAGTGAAACCAAAGGGATCAACAATCTCTTGAAAGAAGTAATAGCAGAAAATTTTCCAAACATAGAGCAAGAGGTCGATACACAGGTCCAGGAAACTTATAGAACTCCCTTTAGACAGGATCAGAGAAGAGGATCCCCACGCCACATAATTGTCAAAATGACCAATGTGGAAGCCAAGCAGAGAATCTTAAAGGCAACAAAAACAAAGGGCCAAGTGACATTCAGAGGCAAACCAATTAGAATCACTCCAGACTTCCCAAACCAAGTCATGAGAGCCAGTAGGGCTTGGAGTAACGTATTCCAAACTCTGAAAGAAAACAACTTCCAGCCAAAAATTTCCTACCCAGCAAAACTTTCTATCAAATTAGATGGAGAAATAAGAAGCTTCCATGACAAACAGAAACTGAAGGAATTTATGTCTTCAAAACCAGCACTAGAGAAAATACTCAAAGAGATTAACTACAAAGAAGAAATAGGTAACACACACCAGAACCAGACAACTAAGATTGGTTATCTGTGGAGATTCATTACTTATGTTAGTCTTTTATCTATCTCTAAATTGTATTGTTTGCTTTTATTGTTAATTTTTAGGAATTCTAGTTGGAATATTAATATACCTTCAGATATAGCATTTAGAAATATTTTATCCCATTCAATCAGTAACTTTTAACTCTGTTTACATTGTCTTTGGATATACAATATTTTTTTTTTTTTTTTAGGGAGTTTGTATACTCTTCTGTTGCCTGTGCCATTGAAATCATATCCAAGAAATCACTGCCAATTTCAGTGTTGTGAGGT
The DNA here is from genome assembly GCF_963383645.1 of Muscardinus avellanarius. Lineage (NCBI taxonomy): Eukaryota > Metazoa > Chordata > Mammalia > Rodentia > Gliridae > Muscardinus > Muscardinus avellanarius. Next base: position 3,044,743 of record NC_137804.1, on the reverse strand, counting down.
TTTATGACCCAGATTTTCTTCTAAAAGTTTATAGTCCTAAGATTTATATTTAGGTCTTTTATCTATTTTGAGTTAATATTTGTATATGGTGTTAGGTAAGGGTCCAATTTTATTCTTTTTCATGTAATTATTATTTTTCAACAATATTTAGTTAAAAGATTATTATTTCCCCCACCAAATGTTCGTGGAAACCTTGTCAAAAATAACTTGACAATATATGAAAGAATTTAGCTCTAGGCTTTTATTTAACTCCAATGGTTTATATATCTGCCGTTAGAACAGTACTACACTGTTTCAATTATTGTAGCTTTATATGGTTTGAAATCAGAAAATATATATCTTCTAGCTTTGTTCTTTTTCAAGATCGTTTTGGGTATCTAGAGTCCATATTCTATATTAGGATAGATTTTTTTTCTGAAAAATAAATATATAAATATATGATAGTTTCACCTAAAAAAAAAAAGAAATATTCTCTGGTAAGAAAGAAAGAAAAATAAAATATTGAAATGTTATCTTTAAGTTATCAAAAGCTTGGTATCAGACAAATGAAACTGTTATGTGAGAATATCATTTTTAATTTTGGATAAATTGCTATAATACTAGATGTCAACCACTAAGGCAAGCATGGGAAGGAGGGATGGAGAGGGAATAGGGTGGGGATCGGGTGGGGGCTGACTGGGCGATGTGTGCATGTATGCTTACAAAAGTTTGTATCCCACTATGATGTATGAATACAGTGCACCAATAAAAAATTTAAAAAAATTGAAAAATAAAAAAAAATCTTTTTAGACTTAGGAAAGAAGAAAAAAGACAAGAAGAAAGGAAGTTTGTTTTTAAGTATACTTTTTAACAATATTTTGATCTTTTAACCATGTGATTCAATTTTTTTAGAGTTAAATCTAAAACTTTTTAGAAAAATCTGAAAGAAAATAACACCTGCATTAGTTCATGAAGTCTGAGAGGACTTTTTCAGACACACAGAAACCACGAGCAAAGGTACAACATGGTTAAGAGAAACAGGCTGAAGGGGTGTCTGGCTAGAACTCGACTAGCGCGGGCGCCACTGGGGCCATGGGACGTGTTGGGCATATTTAGGAGACCAAAAGGTCACATCTTCCTTTCATGATAAAAAATAAATCTGATGACGCCGGGTGTGGTGGTGCACGCTTGTAATCCCCGTGCTTGGGAGGCAAAGACAGGAGGATCACGCAGGTTCGAAGCCAGCAGAGCTGACTTAAGAGACCCTGTTTCAAAAATATAAAATAGGTCTGGGAGTGTAGCCTGGAGGTAGAAGGGCTTCCAGGAACCCCAGTACCACCAAAAAAAAAAAAAAAAAAAAAAAAAAAAAAAAAATCTGATGAGAACAAATATGTTAACTATGCTGAACTTACTTTTCCTTTTGCAAAAAAAAAAAAAAATCTAAAATAATTAAGCTAACTGTAACGTATCTTCCAATTCTTACATTCACTAAGCATTCAAGAAGTAATATATGTGTACACAGATACTCTGGAAGCATAAGAAAATGTGAAATTATTTAAATCTTTTGAGACTGATACTAGGATTACAAGTAACCTGGAAATAACTCAATGTATACATAGGAATATATGCAGGTTATATACAAAGATAACACCATTTTTATATAAGACACTTAAGCTTCTGCAGATTTTGGTATGGGGAAAGTGGTAAGAGGTTGATGCTGAAACCAGTTCCTGTGTGTGTGTGTGTGTGTGTAAATGTATATATCCATTCTTTCAAATTCACTGCCAAACGTTATACAAAGGTGGCATTTATAGGCTTATATCACATACTGGAACTTTAGCCATTTCAATTACATTTAAAGTAACTGTCAGCGGGCGTAGTGGCACTTGCTTGTAATCCCCGCGCTTGGGAGGCGGAGACAGGAGAACTGTGCAGGTTCAAAGCCGGCCTTGCTAGCTTAAGAGACCCTGTTTCTGAATAAAAAATATAAAAAATAGGTCTGGGAGTGTAGCCTGGAGATAGAAGGGTTTCCAGGAACCCCAGTACCACCAAAAATAAAAAATAAAATAATTATTTTAAGTATTATCATAATCTGTTCTTGGCTTTGACATCTACTGCTAAGTTGAGGCATGACTTTCAGATTTTGTAACCTTAATCATGAAATGAGTCTTGGCATATAGTAAAGCTTGGAGTAATAAAATAACTGAAGGATCTGTTACCAACTGAGACTAATTTACACTGTTTTACATCTAAAACCATTCATGGGGTCCAGAGTACTCACTAGCATCAGGACAAACGTCCCCATCCCTCTGTGCTGGGGGGGGGGGCATTCCAGAGGCGCTCTATTTGCCACTGGCCTACATCCCGCCCCTTTTTATTTCCAGGCAGAGCCTCCCTGACCGGCCCAGGCTGGCCTTGAACTTGCGATTGTCTTACTGCGATCTACTGCGTAGTTGAGATTGCAGGCATGCACCATCAAGCCCACTCCTGGTTTACCATCATGGCTGCCACAGCACTAGGTGAATAAGAACTACGACCCAAAATTCCACTAGATAGAAACATTTGACTAATGCACTCTATTTCCCCCCAATTTTTCCCCCTTTGAGACTAATGTAAACGATGCAAACTGAGCCGGGAGGAGTAAAGTTAACTGGCTTGCCCACAGGATCCCTGCTAAGTTCACCTGCCTCACTCAAACACACATGGCCCCTTACTAGGACTTCACTCACACGAGTCTCCACTGCTCTCGTCTGGCTCTCGGGGCCAGGCTGAACCTTTGTGGGAGAAGGAGAAGGGCGCCTCTGCTTCCCCGCGTACCTCGCTGTGCCTCAGAGCTGCGAGCGGGTGGTGCTCACTGGGCACCACAATCTGATCAAAACCACAACCCTGGCAGAAATCAATTAGACTCTCCATAAATCTACATAGTGTATGCAAAGTACTAATTTAAGTATTTTTAAAGAAAACCCTCTACGTAAGCAAAACAGGAAATTCTGAAGACTATCATGAAATCTATTATAGTTAAATTTAAAAGAGGAAGAAAATAAGGTACATCAAGGATTTCTTCATATCTTTGGGCTGTTCTTTTTAGATCGTCATCTTTCTCTGAGATTTTTCTATGTAACCGATTTGTCTCTTCCTGGTGACTTTCCACAAGTTCAGCTTCCACCTCCTGGGCCTTGTCTAATAAAAAGCAATTGAGATACATAAGAAAACACAATTAGTCACAACTGACTACATGCCACAATCAGTAAAAACCCTCGTTTTGATAAAATTCAACGTAGTGCAAGCATTACAAGATGTTTAATGAGACACCCAGCCCAACACTGGCCACATGATAAAAAGTAGCCTCCTACCGAGCACATGTGTAATTACATGTCTTCACAAGGTAATCATTAGCAGAGCTTTCCGATCCCTTCATTTGCTCCTCCCTCTGGAGGGCAAGTCACTGCCAGGCAGGGCAGGGCAGAGAGCTCTCTAGAGCATCAAGTAGAGAACTTTCTTGGGCAAAGATTCTTCTCCCAGTTCAACAACTTATAGAATTTACCACAGTGCAAGACAGAGCAAGCTTAGGTTACAGTGTCTACTGACTGTGCTCCCCCCCATTCGCCCAAAATCGCACTTACTGATGGTTTCTTTAATGGTTGTTTCCAGCTCCTGTTCCTTTTGTGCCAGGTGGGTATTAAATTCTCTCATCAGCTGCTTTAATGTGGAATTGTGCTTCAACTCAAGATCTTCCTGCTCCTGTCTGAGTAACAAATATGTAAAAAATAAACCGCTGCCAGCCAAAGAACACTTTGCAAAGTGTTACCTGGTCTTGAAACAGTGCCTACAGGATGATCTTGCTACTATGAAAACAACTGTAAATGTGTGTGGCCAGGTACAGAAAACTTCTGGAAGGATATATAAAATAGGATCACCTTCAGAGTGTGGTCCTGGGGACTACAGAACTTTTCCACTTTAGATTTTCATTCACACATCTATGTTATATAGTAATAATGTTACTACTAAAATTAATAACCCAAAGCCGGCTGTGGTGGCGCATGCTTGTAATCCCAGTACTCGGGAGGCTGAGACCGGAGGATTGCCATTCTGCCTCAGCTACTTAGTGAGGCCCTTCGCGACTCAGTGAGACCGTTTCAAAAATTTAAAAAGACTAAAAAATAGGGCTGGGGATGCAGCTCGGAGGTACAATGTCCTTGGGTTCCATCCCCAGTAACCCAGAAAGAAACAACTCCTTGGATATACCTGACACCTACGACCTTCCATGCAGGCAAAGGTTCCCCTAAGTGGCCATGGAACAACACTGCCACTTGCCCCAGCCTGTTTTCTCTTCCTCCTCAGTATCTGACTTACTGGATTTACACTAACACTTCAGGTGGAGGAAACACCCAGTGACTTAAAAGAACTGCATTAGGCACAGGAAAGGACAAAGAAGAAACACTTACTTGATTTTCTCCTCCATTTCTTGTTCATACTCTTTCTTTACTATGTCCAGTTCCTGCTGGTGCTCCTTCCTCAACATCCGAAGGTCTTTCTGCAACCGAGCGATCTCCTTGCCCAGCTTCTGTTTTTCCCGTTCCGCCCCTGCTAATTTAAACTCCAAGTCACTGTGCAGGGCTTCCATGCTGCTAGGCAACGTGGGCTGGACCACGTGTGACTTGGACTTTTCCTCAGCGCTGTCTTCCAAGACTTCGGCAGGTTCATTTCTCCCGCCCATCTGCTGTTGTTGGAAAGCCAGTAATGCTTCATATTTTGAGGTCAACGCTTCCATTTCGCCTCTGTGTGCTTCCTTCTCTCTTCCTAGGCAGGACTCCAGCTCTTGCAGCTTCTGCTCGAGGACCTGACAGCTCAGTTCCTTCTCCTGGAGGGCTTTCCGGACATCACCACCCGCACTCTCCCGATTCTGCTTTGCCTCCACATTATTTTCACCTCCTCCTTCGGCATGCTGGGACGTGGCCAAGGAGTCTTTCTTTTTTCCCGGTTCTTCTGGAAGATGACCGATCACAACTGGACCCTCCTGTCGCTTTGCTTCAGCGTGCTCAAACTTTTCCAAGAGCTCCTGGTACTTGCACTGCACTTCAGAGTAAGACGAAGTCGTCTCTTCTTTTTCCTGCTCTAACCTCTGCAACAGCTTTTCTTTTTCAGTTAAATTTCTTTGTAAAACACGGATTTTTTCCTCATATTCCTTCTGCACACAGCCTTGGGAATCCGCCACTTCTTGTTCAGTATACGGGGCCACACTTTTGGTTGATCTGGATGGAATTGATGTTTCTGGTTGTGGAGAACTCTGCAGTGACTGAAGTTTTTCTTCCAAGCTGTGAACTTCCTCCTCCCTCTCTTGCAGTCTTGTACTTAGCTCAGTCAGACGGCTCTCGGTATCTTTTCTATATTGCTGCTCTTTCTCTTCCATTTGCGATAACAACTGCTTCTTGATGGCAGCAATTTTCTGCTCGGCCTTTTTCTTCAGTTCTGCAAGTTTTGCAGCACTTTCTGACTCCAGTCTCTCCTCCAGTGCCTTCAGCTCCTCTTCTCGGCTTTCCAGCCTTGAGTGCCTATGTTCTAACTCTTTCTTCTTAGTCTCAAGCTCAGCTTCCATGGACGACATTTGCTTTTCAAGTCCTAACACTTTTTCTTCAGTTTCTTTAGCCCTGTTGTCCTTTTCTTCTCCTAACTCTTGAAAGTGTTGAAGTTTCTGCACCAATTCTTTCAGTTCCAGATCCTTTTGCTGATTACAGTTTTGAAGAAGGCCGTTTAAAGACTCAATCTGAGCTGTTTTCTGAGCAACATGGCCCTCCAACTCCACGATCCTTGCTGTCTGCGTCGTGAGCTCAGTCTCCAAGTCACGCTCTCTCTTCTCCATCTCGCTCTTCTTATCCTCCATTTCACCCTTTAAACATTCATACCTCTTACTCTGTTGATCAAGGTCTTCCTTTAGGAAACGGATCTGCTCAGCCTTTTCATCAGCCTCCTTTGTTTTTGACTCAAGCTGCACCTGCAGTTCTTTAACAGTGCTTTGATACTGCGTTAATTTTGACTGGGCTTTTTTCTTCCACTCGGAGGACTTGTTGGACCAGTGATCCACCTGCTGAAGGGCAGAAGTTTTCTCTTTACTCAGAGCATCAACTTTCGAGGACAAATCCTGCACCTGATCCTGCAGTTCCCGAGTTTGCTCCTCGTACTGCTTGCTCAGTAGTGAAACGGCTGCGTCTTTTTCAGCTCGGCTGATACTATTCTGAAGCTGGGCATTCAAATCAGTTAGCTGTTTGCTAAGACTGCTAATCTCAGATTTTTTTTCTGCAAGCTCTCCTTTCAGCAATGTGACTGCATTGATGTTCTCTGATAACTCTTTCTTCAGCTGGGTGATACAAGACTCCTTTTCACAGGCAGCCTGTTGCTGGTTGCCTCCTTCCTTCTGTAAGGCTTCTTTTTCTGTTACAAGACCTTCGATATCAGCCTTCAAGTTCTTAATTTGATTTTCTTTTTCCTCTAACTGATGGGTGGCCTGTTGAAAAGAGCTACTGAGTGTACTCTGCTCCTGCGCTACCTTTTGAAGTTGTGCTTCTAACTCAGAAACTCTGCGCGTTTTCACCAGCAGCGCCTCCTTAAGTCTGGTTGTGTGGTGCTGACAGCGACAGATCCTCGCGAGGACGGCGCTGGTTTTGCTGCTGCTGACGCTGAGCAGCTCGCTGGCTTTGGCTTCCACTAGCGCCCTGGTCTTCTCACAGCAGCGCTGCAGCTGCAGCGCGAGCTCCTCCGACCGGGTTCTCAGCTCCAGGCTTTGGTCCTCAAGGCTTTTCTGACTTCTTTCATGTAAAGATTTCAATCCTCGGAATTCCTCGTCGGTGGTTCTCAATTTGTCTGTCAACTGAGAAACCTCGAGCTTCTCTTTCTCTACCAGCATTTGCAGTTCAACGAGCTGCTCCTGCAGACAGGCATTTTCCTTCAGAGAACGATTCAGGTCAACCTCCAGCGTTTCGAGTTGTGCTTTCAGTCTGGCTTCGTTTTGTGAGAGAGAGGCCGTCTGAGCCGACTTCTCCTGTAACTGTGCCTGCAGTTCACATACTGCAGAGTCCTGCCTAACGCCCTCTTCCTTCAGCCACGCGATTTCCTTGTTCATCTCTTCTTTTTCACACCCAGCCCTGAGGACCTTCTGCTGCAGGGCTGCGAGCTCCTGATCTTTCTGCTGCAGCTGGGCCTCGTGCTGCTCCTGGAGCTCCTCGGCTTGCTGGGTGAGCTGCTTCTGCCAGCGCGCCGCGACATCACGGAGCTCCCGCTGGTGCGCCTCGGTCAGGCTTTCCATTTGCTCCTTTTGGTTGGCCTCCAGCCTCGACACTGCATCAGTGATTCCAGCCGAGTTGGCCTGCGCCATTTCCAACATTTTGGCATTGAACTGTTTTTCTTTCTGACTAAGTTCTAGAACAGTATTTTCAAGCTCTTTTTTAAGTTTGGCTTCCTGATCCAACAATTTCTTCTTTAACATTTCTTGCGTCTCCTTTGCTTTTTGCCTAAATTTTTCCATCTTTTTTTCTTGATTTTTAAATTTTGTTTCATATTCCTCATGCAAAATACTTATACTGTCCTCCTTGGCTGACAGCTTCTGTTGGAGTAGCTCAATCTCTCTGCTCTGTCCTTCTCTCATCTGTAGAATTGTATTTTCCTTTTCCATTAGGATTTGATTTCGCTGTTCTTGCTCAATACTCCTGTCTTTAAGTTGAGATTCATACAGTTGGGTTAAAGACTTTACTTTCTCTTCCACTTCACTGTTGTGTTTTTCAAGTTGCTGTGTTAAGTCCTGCACCTGGGCTTTGTGATTATCTAACTCAGCACAGACATCTTTCTTTTGTGTTTCAACTTCAACCAGCTGGTTGGTAAGCAGAGATTTTTCTGTTTCCAAATCCAACAACCTCCGCTGTACCTGGGCCAGCTGCTCCTCGCGGGCTTTGGCCTGCTCCAGCACGGTGCTCTCTCGGGACCGAGACAGACCCAGCTCGGCAGACGCCTGCTGCAGCTCGCCTTCAGACCTCCTGATGTCGGCCTCCAGCTTCTCCATGTGAGTCTGCTGCGCTCTGAGCTGTTTGTCCTTTTCCTTCAGGAGAAGCTCCAGCTGATTCACCTGATCCTTCAACGCCTTCTCGGCTCTCTGGAGAGAGAGTTCTTGCTCCTTGACCATCCTGTCAACCTGCTGCTGGTGACGATCTTCCTGTTCATTCAGCCTGGCCTCCAGGTCCTGCCTCGCTGTAGCTGCTTGATCCCTTAGGACAGAAAGCTCCTCCTCCAGCTTGTGACGGGCTTTTGATACTTCTGACAGTTCAGAAGATAACGATTCCAGTTCTGTCTGCTTCACATCAAGCTTTTCCAAAGTCTTCTCGTTCATCTCTTCTATGTGGGCCTGGAAGAGAACCTCCTTGTCCTTGAGTAAAGTTTCTCTTTCTTCTTCACACTTTGCTCTAAGGTTCTCCAGTTCAGTCTGATGCTGCTGCGTTAAGGCCTGGAGTCTTTCCGTCCAAAGGTTTTCTTGCTGGCGCTGCAGGTTCTCCAGTTCCTTCTTGTGTTTTTCAACCAAGGTTGTCATTTCTTTGTTGTGCTTATTTTTTTCAGCTTCCCAACGCACAGCTAAGTCTTCTGATTGATTTTTGCTTTCCTGTACGCTTTTCTCCAAAGAACTTTCTAATTCAAGAATTCTCTGTTAATGAAAATAGGTGTATTTTATTAAAGCACTACTTGTTTACTAGCAATGATATACAAGCATAATAGTTACCAACAACTTAAGAGTACAATTTAAATAAGTAGTTTTACATCTCATACCAAACACAAGAAAGAACAAACAATATGTTTCTGCTCAACTACTAAAAGAAACATATAAGAAAGAAAAGATCCTATTTTTAACACAACTCATAAGTCCAAGACTCTGTACTTACTTGAGTAGTCATTTCAATGACCTCTATTTTCAAGATTTTTTTTTAATTATTGGGGATTGAACCCAAGGGCATTTTACCTCCAAGATACAACCCTAGCCCTATTTTTATTCTTTACTTTGAAACAGGGTCTCACTAAGTTGCAGAGAGCATCAAAAAGTAGTTGAGGCTGGCCACAAACCTATGATCCTCCTGTTTCAGCCTCCAAAATGCTAGGATTACAAGCATGCGCCACCATGCCTGGCTTCAAATATATTTTAATAGATTACAAAAAAGAAATGAATCAGCCAGGCATGGTTAGCACAAGCCTGCAATCTCAGTACTTGGGAGGCTGAGACAGGAGGATTGTGAGTTCAAGGCTAGCCTTGCAACTTAGCGAGATCGTCAGCAACGGTGTGACATCCTGTTTCAGAATAAACAAATGAAATAGGGCTCAGGGTGTAGCTCAGAAGTAGAACCCCTCGATTCAATTCCTAGTAACACTCACACAGAAATTAATCATATAAAAGATAACAGTAACTTTGGCCTGAAAGATGGATTTCTGATTTTATTTAAGGCATATAATATTACTTTATTAATTTCGAAATTTATTTTTGGAAGAAAAGTAATATATCTGAATTATCCCCAAAATGATTATCCAGAAGAGGTTTCTTAAAAAAAAGGAAAGTATTTATACAAATTTTTACCAAAGAATACTATTACCTCATAAAAACATCACCATTGACTCTGAAGGAAAAAGAGGTAAGTAAGGCAGTCACCGAACGCAGGGCCGGGAAAGCCCTAGGGATTACCAAACGCAGACTCTGCGACAGTTAGTAAGCTCAGCTATCATACAACACACGGTCGTTTTAAGACCACTTGACTCCACCACGCTGCTGTTTTTAAATGTTGGTGATGGGAGAGTAAAGCACAGTTCAGAACCACGGATGAGAAGTGTGGCTGTCTCACTATCGAAATCTGGTTTGTCTGTTTGTTTTTGCGGTACTGGGGGTTGAACCCAGGGGCATTCTACTTCCAAGCTACACCCCGGCCCTTTTTTTTTTCCTTTATTTTGAAACAGAGTCTCGCTGAGTTGCAAAGGGCCTCACTTAGTAGCTGAGGCTGTCTGTGAACCACAATCTTCCTGTCTCAGCTTCTCAAATGCTGGGACTACAAGTGTGCACCACCACGCCCAGCTCTGTCTAAATCTAAGCAAAAAGTCTAAAGAGTTGAAATAACAATAGTATGTTTTCAAAACTGGACACATTTTTAAAACACTGCTGAGGGAAAGGGTTGGAGGGCCTTAAAAATATGCACAATGAAGCTGGGCATGTGGGGCACACCTGTACTCCCAATACTTGGAAGGCTGAGACAGGAGGATCACAGGTTAGAGGCCAGTACACAGTAACTTGGTAATAACCTGTTTCAAAAATAAAAAGAGCTAGAAGTGTAGCTCAGAGGTAGAAAATAAAAAGAACTAGGAATGCAGCTCAGAGGTAGTACTGGTTCAATACCCAGTACCAAAAAAAAAAAAAAAAAATCATGCCGGGCGTGGTGGTGTATGTTTGTAATCCTCGCACTTGGGAGGCGGAGACAGGAGGATCGCAAAGGTTCGAAGCCAGCCATGCTGGCTTAAGAAACCCTGTTTTCAAATTTAAAAAGTATAAAAAATAGGTCTGGGAGTGTAGCCCAGAGGTAGAAGGGTTTCCAGGAACCCCAGTACCACAAAAACAAACAAATAAACAAAACACAAACAAACAAAAACAAAGCACAATGAAACATATACAAATACACCAATTACAGGACTACATTCCATATAGAAAAATTGGGGAAAGCTTAAATGCAAAGTGAGACATTGGTGTTACTAAACTGCTATAAGCAGAAGAGGGCTGATGCTTGGGACGCGGCCTGAGCGGAGGCTGGGCGAGCAGGAGGAGCTGGCAGGTGCTGCCTACAGGGAGAGGCCAGGTCCCAGCGATGCCAGCGAGCGTGTAGTGCAGGGAGCGAGTGGCGACAGCAACACAGCTCGCTGCAGGCGAGCCCAGAGGACCAGGGAGCGAACACGAAGCCCAGGGCCACGAGCACGCTCCCAGACCGCTCTCACTCACTCAAAGCGAGGGCGCGTGTGCACACACCCAGCCCAGTAAAACAGAAGAGCTGAAACCTTAGTGGCTGTTGTCTGGCCCTTTCCCTCACTTGAATATGCTCATCGGAAAGCATACAAATTATACAAGTAATTTCACAGTTCTCGAACCGTTACATTATTTAAACTTACAGTTTTGTAAGTCTCCGCTTCTTGTCGAAGTTCCCTGAGTTTATTTTCACTCTCTAGAAGGATTGCTTTTTTCTGCAATTCTAACTCTTCCAGTGCCAATGATTCTTGCTGTTCTTTTTCTCGAGTGATCTTCAAATATTCTGATTCACTCTTTTCCTATGTAAAAAATGAGCAAACACCATGGTAAACCCATGTTAATCTTTAGCGTTCCCAAGTGCTTCCGCAGGACTCCTGCCTTTCGGCTGATCTGCACCAGCCCTGGAGGCGGCAGCACCACCACCTCTCCTGTCTGCAGAAGCCAGGCACCTGCGTTTTCCCAGCATGCTCTGGCTGATCTTTGCCACCATCACTACTGGCCTGAAAAACTTTGTTCCACTTGGCCTGTCGTGTCTACTGTCCAGTATTTAAAATGTTTTACCAAACATTACTGAATGTGTAGGGTCACATAATTTTTGTTATTTCTTCTCTCACTTGAGATATTTCAACCCTCTAAAATATATTAGAAACTAGATTTTAAGCTTAAACAATCTGTGAGAAATACATCAGTAAAATATGGTACCCTCATATAGAAACCCAATGAAAAGCAGATTATCTGTGACTATGCAGAGAAGATCAAGAGAATATTTATAGAACAAAGCCTATAGGACACATTTTAGATGACCTGCCACCCTCTTAATTCTGAAAAGTTTCTCTAATTGTCCTATTACATGTCAATATTAATATTAAAGACAGCCAGGCATGGTGGCTCACACTTGTAATCCCAGTACTTGGGAGGCTGAGAAAGGAGGATCACAGGTTCCTGGCCAGCCTCAGCTACTTACTGAGGCTCTCTGCAACTTAATGAGACCCTATTTAAAAATAAAGAATAAAAAATAGGACTAGGGGTATAGTTTGGAGGTAAAATGCCTCTGGGCTCAATCCCCAGTACCACAGGAGAGAAGAGAAAAAAAAAAAGATTTTCACTGCTTTGAGAAATTCAAGAGAGCACTTTTAACATTACACGAGCACGCTAGCTGTTAATTTCTCGATTGAACCCCAATTATGATAAGTACACTGACCTGCACTTCACATTGCCAACAGCAGTGTCTTCACTTATTCTTTATTTTGAAACAGGATCTCACTGAGTTGCAGAGGACCTCACTGAGTAGCTGAGGCTGTCCATGAACCCGGATCCTTCTGTGTCAGCCTCCCGAATGCTGGGATGACAAGCATGTGCCACCGGCCCAGCCTGACACAGCCTCTTTTGCCTGCCCCCTATAACCTCTGAATACTCAGAGGTCAAAGCTGCCAATACTCTGACCTTGAGGGAGGCACAGGCCGGGGCTGACAACTCTTTAGCTCTGTGAAGTTCACCTAAAGCAGAAACAGAGCAGGTGCTTACCAGAGCAACTCGCATCTGCTCCTGCAGTGCCTGCTCCTGGGTCTGGAGCTTCCTGGTCAGCTCCTGCTCCTGGCTGGCCAGCTCCTTCTCATGGAGCTTCTGAAGTTCAGTAATTTGTTCTTCGGAAGACTTCTGAAACGAGCCAGACACATCAAATGAAAACATGCAGGAAATGATCATACTACTGACATGATTACATTTCTGAAAAAATGGAGATCTATGGAATTCTGAAAAGTTATTCATTTCTAAAAAGATAACTTTTAAAAAAGCTGACTAATTTTGAAAATGAGCTCTATCTATCCATATGCCCTTTTTGCAGTGCTGGGAACAGAACCCGGGTCCCCTGCATCTGCGAGGCAAGTGCTCTATCACTGAGCTGCATCCCCAGTACCTGCCCTGCCGCCTGGCCAGGCCCTGCCTTTTCCTCTCTCCCTCCCTCCCTCTTTCCTGTCCTTCCTTCTCTTCTTTCTCTTGGTGCTGGGGATGGAACCCAGGGGCATTCTGCCTCTGAGCTACACCTCCAGCCCTACTAAATTCTTTATTTTGAAACAGGATCTCACTGAGTTGCTGAGGGCCTCACTAAGTAGCTGAGGCTGCTGTGAACCGCGATCCTCCTGTCTTTGCCTCCCAAGTACTGGAATTACAAGTGTGCACCATCACATCTGGATTTTTCTTTTTGTTTTATCATGGACAGTTTCACAAAGTTTCCCAGGCTGACCTAAAACTTGTCATCCTCCTTTAATGCATAGCTGGGATTAGAGGCCTACAGCACCATGACCAGCCTATCTGTATTTTTAAGAGTAGCCAGAACATGCCGGGCATGGTGGAGCACGCTTGTAATCCCCACAATTGGGAGGTGGAGACAGTATCGCGCAGGTTCGAAGCCAGCCTTGCTGGCTTAAGAGACCCTGTTTCCAAATAAAAATATAAAAAATAAGTGTCTGGGAGTGTAGCCTGGACATAGAAGGGTTTCCAGGAACCCCAATACCACCAAAAAAGAAGAGTAGCCAGAACATTAATAATTACAACTAGACTGTAAGGGAAAGGGGAAGTGGCTCAGGGGTAAAGTAGGTGAGGAGGACCCTTGCTTCAATCCCCAGCACACATAAAAGAAATGAGTAATTATCTTCTAAAACCTTTAAACCCCATAAGTACACACACATTGATCAAGCACATTCTGAGCCAGCTGTATGAAGGGCACCCTACTGAATCAACTGCGCAGCGTGCCCTCCAGGAGCCCAAAGCAGGAAGTCAGTCCATAACAGCCCACCAGAGGAAGCAAAGGCTAAGCGCCAGGGACCGACCAACGATACGTGCATCTCTCCAGTAAGGTGCTTCCCACTCTATCCTCAGCATCATGGAATGGCCAGGGCCTAAGATACACATGAACGCCCCCTAGTAAACGACCTCAGAACAAACACCGCGTGAGGCTCTGGGTTCAGCCAAGCCCGCCCTTACTTTCATGATGTCAACCACCTCCTGTTTCACCCGGCTCAGCTCCTGCTGGAGGCTGACGCGCTCCTCTTCGCTGGCTTTCTCAATAGCTCTTATTTGCTCATCCATTTCCGCCTTCATCTTTCTCCGTGCCTCTTCTGTTTTTTGGGCTGTACTCAAGGCTTTTTCAAGTTCCTCAAAAGCTATAATAAAAACAGCAGAAAACAAGTATCTCAAGAAATACTATCATTGAGCTAAAGTGTTTTACACCCAATGTACAAGAACTAAAAGCAGCTATAGCAGGACAGGTTAACAACACATCTTTGTTTTCAGCCAAGAGAAATCTAAGCTAGCCAACAAAGCCACAGGAACTGTTGACACTGAAACTGATTTTTTGGGGGTTGAGTTCCAGATTAGAATAATAAGTCTGCTAATTTAGCCTAAGCTCAGAAATTTGAAAAAAATAAAGATTCTACTTTAATAGTCACAAGGACACTGGTATCCCTACGGACACCAGAGTCATCAGTGTCTTTCTGACACTTTGTAAAGATTCTCACCAGGGTCCTAATGACTAACAAATTCAAAGAAATGTTCTTTACTTCTGTGCTGTACAATTGAGATTGGTTTCTTGAATGTTACACAGTTTTTTAGTGTATCTATCATCGGTAGTTAGTAATAATATTGCATATCACTAGGACATTTGTAAAAATGGAAAGATGACTTAGTAATATTTGTAAGAACTTCTTTACCATATAATAAAAGTCCAGAGAAACTTGTTTCTTTTAAAAACATTCACTGGGTCAATCACATATTTATACAATATACTTTTGAAATGAAAACTGCTTCTTGTGTACAAGTTACACACTAGGGCTGCTTTGAGTTGACTAGAAAGAAAACTTTATCTGGCTGAGAAGTATATGGAAAGGTCCTGCTTCCAAGAAGTTCTTTATAAGATAAATAGGAATTCAGGCCCTTGAAGAAATAATGTTAGCTAGAGTAGTAAGGTCTTTAAGGAAGCCAAATAAGCTCACCCAGCACCCAACAAAATAGGAGGGTGGTCCAGCAGCTGGTTAACATGACCTCCATATCTGTCTGTGTCTGCATGTGCATACATGCACCTATACGTGTATGCACATGTGTTGCATACATATATGTGCACACACATTATCAGCATAATGAGACCTGTGAAAATCCTACTGCTACTGTCATCCTAAATGATTTACCTTAGTCCTAAAAGAAGTCCCCAAACTTCCCACTGGAAAGACTAGAGACAAAACTCTATGTTCGTGAAAGGTTTTCAATCCCATCAAGAAACACGCCCAGAGGAGACAGCTCCTTGATATATGCAATATTTTCACTTCTTGTGTAAGAAATGTGGGAACTTTGACCTATGGCATCTCAGGGAAAAGGGTCTTTTATTAACCACGCTTGGCTTAATTAACAATGGTTGGGGCACAGGAATTACATAGCTGAAAACAAATATCTATTCTAAAGCTGTGTGTGTGTGTGTGTGTGTGTGTGTGTGTGTGTGTGTGTGTGTGTGTGTGTGTGTGTTTTACTGGGGATTAAACCCAGGGCCATTCTGCCTCTAGCCCTATCCCCAGCCCTATTTTATATTTTATTTTGAAACAGGATCTCATTAAGTTACAGAGGGCCTCACTAAGTTGCTGGGGCTGGCTGCAAACCTATAATCCTTCAGTCTTAGCCTCTCAAATACTAGAATTACAGGTGTGTGCCAATATACTGAGCGTAAGACATTTTCTTAATAGTAAAATGCATTAGGCTCCGAAAAAGGGAGAAGCTAAATTCTGGTAACAACTGAGAAACACAAGGTTGTGCTCACAGTTGAAAAAATAACTTCTTTGGCAACGATAAATCTTTGATATAAAAACAAATTGACCAAGCCAGGCATGGTGGCGCATGCTTGTAATCCCTGCGCTTGGGAGGTGGAGACAGGAGGATCGCGCAGGTTCGAAGCCAGCCACACTGGCTTAAGAGACCCTGTTTCCAAATAAAAATATAAAATAGGTCTGGGAGTGTAGCCCAGAGGTAGAAGGGTTTCCAGGAACCCCAGAACCACCAAAACAAACAAACAAAAAAAACCCCAAATCGACCCAATTCATTGATTCTATATAAACAGAATATAAAACTGACGCTCAAGTAAGGTTTAAATTTCAAAGGAATTGGCTAAAACCATTTTTTAAGATTCTTTGTCTACCCTGATTGGCAGCACTTACAAATACACGATGATAATCCCTAGAAACAAGAATGCTGGAAGCACAATGCTAGAGGAGCGCTTCGCCTTTGCTCTGCGAGGCTGCTCGTCCCTGGAACTCTAGTGTCCAGCCACGGGCACGATGAGCTCCGGGTGCTGCTGCAAAGCGGGCTGCTCCCTAAAGTCAGTACAGTGAATGGTCACGGCAGAGACTCCACGGCAGAGGGCTCACTGCTAGTCTGTGCTCAAGACTTAACTCTTGGGAAAGAAAAAGATGAAAAAGGAATGGCAGAGATTTCTAACAGATATCATCAGCACCTTTTCATCCTTATTATCCAGATTAAATCTGGATCTTTGCCTTCTAAGTGCTTCACAGAAATGCCTTAAGTCACTCTGGAGAACTTGAGAAGACAGTTTTGGTACTCATCCGGAGTTTTCTAAACATACTCAGTAAGCCTTAGAACATTCTGATAATACATTCTAATTTTAGTGTTTAATCTACTAAAATGCTTCTCCTACATCATCTGATTACCTACCAAATAATAATTAAATAAGGATATATTTGGTTCTATAATTCTCTTCACCTAAACTTAAATTCTTTCTATTATGTAAGGGAACCAAATAATTTCTCACCTCGAAAGAAACCTTTGAAATCTTTTAACCCAGTATCCTCATTCAAGTGAATTAACAGGGCATCCACATTTTCCCTTGGATGATAAATCAACCTGACTATAAAGCTTGATGGTAGAATTTTTAAATAGTTTTAAGAAACAATCCTTACCTTGTAATGTTTTTAAAAAACTAAGGATGCTGATATTGATCAATCTCAGCTAAGTAATAATATTTCTTAGACAGAATTTCCAAACCAATGACTAATATCTTCTAACTCATCAAAATTACAATATATCCATACCTCTTATAAACACAAAAAAGTCACTTCTTTCTACCTGCATCCTGCTTTAAGGAAATGCTACATAACCCCTAAAAAGCACTAAAGCACATAGTATATATGCACATATCTAAAACACACTTCAGCCCCATTATGGTTTCTCGCAATACTACAATGAAGCCACTTCCTCACAGGAAATCAACCTCCAACAGTTGAGTTGCAGTCAATGTTTGAGAAGAATATACCAAAAACATTCATTGACTAACCAGAAGCATCTCACCTCCTGACCCTGCAACCACCAGACACAATCAAGTGGTAGCCACAGCCTGCAATGCTCTTGAAGTGAATTCCCTACCCTTCCCAAAGTGAAAGTATGCTATGTATGTGAGTCTGCAGTATGTGAGTACGGCAGAGGCATGATCTGAATGCCCACGGAATTTACCTCTCGATTACCAACACAGAGCAATGAGTGGGGAGAAAGCAAGTGTGGATCAGCCCAGTCAACGAGCGCGCCCCCATGCAAGAGTGCGGGCACCGGTCAGCGCACACACCGGACAGGAAGGCAAGCTCAAACTGCCGCGGGATGTTGCAAGAACACGCTGTGTTCTTCCAAAGCAAAATTCAATGTATCTCAGGCAATTTTTATTTAAAAGAGGAAGAAACAATACTTTGAAAAGTATTTCTAGGCAAAACTGAACCAACTGTAAATACAGTTTGCCCCAGGTAAGTAAAGGCAGGGCAGGACTCACTGCCAGCCCCTCGCTTCTCACCTCAGATGAGGTCCACTTACATCCGTGGGAAGTTTAAAATGGACTCAGGCTCACTTTAAGACTTCAGTGAGAAAAGCTATAATCCAATCATCCTGCATCCATTTATCAAATATTACTGGATGGTTACCATTCACCAAGTAACTGCTAAGTGTTGGGTGACATGTAAAAATGTTTCACAAAAGCAAAACCAGTAAGGAGAGGAAGGAAACAATAAACAAATCCTTAGATAAAGCTGGTAAGAATGTGGCATTGTTGCCGGGCATGGTGGCGCATGCTTGTAATCCCCACGCTTGGGAGGCAGAGACAGGAGGATCACGCAGGTTCAAAGCGAGCCACGTGCGCTGGCTCAAGGAGACTCTGTTTCCAAATAAAAATGTAAAAATAGGTCTGGGAGTGTAGCCCGGAAGTAGAAGGGCTTCCAGGAATCCCAGTGCCACCAAAAAAAAAGAAAAAAAAAAAAAAAGAATGTGGCATTGTTTTTGCCATTCCACTACCTTCTCTTCTCCCCCTGAGTATCCTGATCAATCATCAAAAAGGCTGGAATTAGCCGGGCATGGTGGCACACGCGTGTAATCCCAGCATTTGGGAGGCTGAGATAGGAGGATCGCGGTTGGCAGCCAGCCTCAGCTACTTAGTGAGGCCCTTTGCTACTCAGTGAGACCCTGTTTCAAAAATAAAGAGTTAAATATAGGACTGGGGCTGTGGCTCAGAGGCAGAATGCCCCTGGGTTCCATTCCAGTTCCAGGGGGGCTGGAATTCAGGGGTTCCACACAGCATTGCTGCTGTATTGCACTGTCTTAGAGACATTCTACAATAAAGCTAACAGGACCCGTTTCTACCTCCATTCCAGGCAGGGAATAAGCAAAGATGCAGAAGTGTAGAAAGGCCGCCAACCTCTAGATTAGCTGCTGGATCATCCCGAGAAGGCAGCGACTATGTATTTATCCTGGGAGGGGGGTAGGGAACCATAACCAAGCAAAACCCGCTAAAACACATGTGGTATTAGGTTTAAGAAACATACACAGTGCTGCAAAATGAATGAAATGCAAATTAACAAAAAAGCAACAAAAAGAATTTTGCTTATTGGAATTCCCACCCAGTCATCAGTTTTATGAATAAAAGTTAAAGTCAGCAGCAGTTCTCAATATGTGCTCCAAAGAGTCTCAGGTCCTGGTAGCCTTTCAAAGGACTGGTGATCTTTCCAAATACATATCTGTGTAAAACAGATGTTCTTCATATATTTCAACCAAAGTAACATGTCACAACAGATTGAATGCAGAAATCGGCATGAAAATCCAGCTGTATTCTATTAAGGCAAACAATGCTATAAACAAAAATGTAAAGCAAGGCCACTCTTCACACTAAATTTTATTTGGAAAATATAGGTACCTTTCATAAAAATATTTATATTCATATGTAATAGATTTATATTTGTTATTTATAAATGAATTAAACTTTTTTCGATTTTTATACAATAAATACCAATACACAGAACCCACATAAATGTAGCTCTTTGAAATTGCCAGTAAGTTTTAAGAATCTAAAGAGGGCCGTGAGATTAAAAAACAGTTCAAAAATTCTCGTCTATAGCCTTCATAAATGAAGATAAAATACTACCACCCAGTGGTATAAACCAGATAGCACAATGCTTACATGTAAATTCGGATCTCCAAGGCCAGGCATAGCCTGGAGTGAGGCCCTCCGTAACTTAGTGAGACCCTGCTTCAAGTAAAAATAAATAAATAAATAAATAAATAAATAATAAAACTAGGGCTGGGAATGTAGCTTGGAGGTAGAATGTCCCTTGGTTAAACCTCCAGCACTACAAAAAAAAAATTAAATAAAAAAATTAAATAAAAAAAATAAAAAATTTATTAAATATCACATTTGCAAAGAAAATCTACTTTGTAAAGTCACTTTCAGCCGGGCGTGGTGGCGCACGCTTGTAATCCCAGCATTCAGGAGGCTGAGACTGGAGGATCAAGGTTGGCAGACAGCCTCGGCTACTTAGTGAAGCCCTTTGCAACTTAGTGAGACTTGTTTCCAAAAAAACGGGAGGGGGGGGCAGGGGGCGTAGTTCAGAGGTCAAATGCCCCTGGGTTCCATCCCCAGACCCGTAAAAAAAATAATAAAGTCACTTTCCAAAATTTATAATTAAATTCATTCTATTAATACATTTTGACCTCCCAAAAATGGCAGATTTGTCCAATTTTTCATGTACTCCTTACATACAAAATAATCTATCAAATACCTTTAAAAATGAGACTAATCTTGAAAAACACTAGGCTAAGGTAAAGCCAAGGAATTCAGGCAAAATGGAGATAGGACCCTACCCCAAAGGAACTCAGCCCAGCTGCTGATGCTTTCCAGCAACAGCGACATTCCCAGCACAGAAATGAATGCACTTAAAGTAATAAAATATTCCATGAGATAGTCATCTAGTGCTCAAATATGAACATACTTCTATGTAACATGGCATGCTTAAAATGTCTTTAATTTTATTCTTGTTTATTTATTTATTTTGCCTGAGAAACATGGAATTTTCTTCTTAAAGCTTATCTAAGTACCTACGTTAAGAAAAAAAAAAATTCTCCTTACCCCAGTCCTGTTCATACAAGGCTTGGGAAAGGCACCATGATTCACTTATTGGCATGTGTGGATGCACAAAAATAAGATGTTTTGTGAGACTTAAGACTCCAAGAAAACTATTTTACATAAATTAACAGACACTAACAAAACACTGAAATACGCATGTGATTTTGGCTTGTCATATAAAGCGCATACACCTTACACATGACTTCAGTACATAAACTCCATTTTAAAGGGTCTGCATTTTAAAGACTGAATGTCTTTGCTGTATCAGGCCTAAGGACACAGACGATGACAAGCTCATTACCTGCACAAACGCGACGTGATGATAGAAAAGCAGAGAACGGTGTGAGTTAACTCACGTTCCCAATGCAGCCAACCATATAAAACACGGAGCTTGAGCACAGGGCAGGGGACAGGCTAATGAAAGTTAGTGCGTGGGAAGGCGCGCCCCATTCACCAGAGCGTTTCACACTCACTTTACATAACTGCAGTGGGCACACTTAAAGGGCGGGGAGTTAACACTGGTATGGGCTCTTAGAACGGGCTCTATTTAAATCACTTAAAGGTAACTAACAAAACAACTAAAAGTCTGTGGGTAAGAAGTTATTTTGAGGAAACACTCAAAGATATGGCACAAGCTATATCACAAAATGACTGCATTATTCATAAAAGCAAAAATACAAAACACTCTAGGTGTCAATAGAGAAGTGCTTACCAAGTCAATGATGTGCATACACTATGATACAGCCACTAAAATATGTTAAAACAGCCAGGCGTGATGGTGCACGCCTGTAATCCCAGTATTTGGGAGGCTGAGACAGGAGAATCGCAGGTTCAAAGGCAGCCTCAGAAATGTAATGAGACTGTCATCAACCTAGCTAGACCATGTATCAAAAAACAAAACAAAACAAAACAAAACCACAGGGCCAGGGACGTAGCTTGGAGGTAGAATGCCTCTGAGTTTGATACCAGGTACCAAAAAAAAAAAAAAAAAAAAAAAAGTTAAGACCTTACCAGCATGTAAAGGTATTCCTAAGATAATGCTAAGAGGTGGTATAAAGAACATACAAAATTCTATGGATGATGATGCTACTACTATAATATAAGCACATGGACACTCCATGAGGGCCCGAGACAACGACCTGCTTCCATTCCCTGTTTCCAGTCTCTGGCAACACGGCATTAGTACCTGGCTGGGCGCCCTGCCCCAGTTGGCACACAAGACGCAGGGTGGGGCTTCATAGCATTAACATTAGACACTGGTGCTGCATTAAGGATATCAAAACAATCACAAATGTTTCCTAGCACCTAAGACATAGTATTATGCCCTAAAGCCAACTAGTCAGATTTCTCCAAGTTTAAAATCTGGTTACTAAAAGACCTGACCACTATTTTAAGTAAAACCTAGAAAGAAATAAAATCAACAGCTGTAATAAAGTACTTATAACAATATTTTTATTTTTCATTTTTTATCCATTAGAATAAAAAATGTTAACAAAAATGCTAAAATATCATATTTCAAAAAAAAACAAAAAAAAAACACGTTCACTAGAAAGCAGACTGCTTAAGTACTGGAGGCTGATACCGCGTCCTGAAGTGGTGCATCACCATGCTCATATCTTAGTATTTTATGACAAAATTATTCTTCTTAAAATCAGAGACACTGAGATTTCCTCTGTTCTCCAACATGCGGGGCACCAGTTTGTCTTGAGAAAATAGTCTGTTTCTCAAGAACAGTGGCAGAGAATGCTCTTCAGCCAGCTCTGACATCCAAAGCAAGTGAGCCAAAGGAAGCGGTGGACTCTTGGGACCCACGTGTCAAGAATTACCAGCAACTACAGAGCCACAATTTCTACAGTTGAAAATGCATTAGGAGACTCATTTTCTTAGGTGACAGCTTTATGTAAACACCTACTTCTAAAATCCTAATGGCAAGCTGTAATGACGTTACTGTTTCCTTTATATGGCCAACTCTTACATGGTTAGCCTTTAAACTTTAAATGTGAGACGATTTAAGGCCCAATTTTACTTATAAAAATCTTAGAAGAGATTTTTACTCAAAGAAAAGAAGTATTTAACAATAGCAACTGAATTCTCCCCAAAAGTCAGAGACTGCTTATAGAAACTTGATTTCCTTTATGCTGACTTTATGTTTTAATACTTAATCGGAATGTTTCTTTTAACTGGTATATGGACTTAATATTTGAACTAAAAACCATTTTCTATTACAACAGTTCTACTCAAAAACAACTATTAGATGAAATGCAACTCATGTGCAAAACTAGGTTTCATTAGATTTACAAGATGTGAAACTATCTGCTATCAAATTTATAGCCTTCCATAATTATGATTACAAGTACAATTAAAAATATCTATCAAAGCACTTACCTAAAGACTTTCAATGTATCTATTAAATACCTTAAACCTGAGGTGCAGTGGCGATCACCTGTAATCCCAGTGACTGAGGAGGCTGAAGCAGGAGGGTCACAGGTTTGAGGCTGGCCTGCACAACTTAGCAAGATTCTCTCCAAATTAAGAAAGAGAAAATTAAAAAGAGCTGGCAATGTAGCTCAGTAGTAACATGCCCCATTCATCGTACCTCCAATTTTTAAAATAAATCTTAATTTCCTTTTAATGATTTTTTTAGTTGTTTTTTTTCTGTTTTCTCTCTCTGTTTTCTCTCTCTGTTTTCTCTCTGTTCGTGTTCATTCTCTCCCTCTCTCTCTCTCTCTCTCTCTCTCTCTCTCTCTCTCTCTCTCTGTCCGTCTTTTATTTTATTTTATTTTTGATACTGGGGATTGAACCCAGGGGAGTTCTACCCCTGGGCTTTACCCCTCATCCCTTTTAATTTTTGGTTGTGAAACAGGGTCTTGCTAAGATTCTGAGGCTTGCTATGTTGCTAGGCTTGTCTTAGACCTGTGATCCTCCTGACTCAGCTTTTCCAGTACTGGGATTGCAGGTGTATACCACAATACGCGGCTAAATTTGTGTTCCTTTTTCCTTTCCTTTTTTTTTTTTTTGGTGTGTGTGTGATGCTGGAGATTGAACCCAGGAATATTCTACCTCTCAGGTACATCCCAGCCATATTTTATTTTTTACTTTTAATTTTGAAACAAGGTCTAAGTTGCTGAGGCTGGCTTCTGGCCTGTGTATTTTTACTATTTTGGCTGCACTATTAACTTTTTCCTTTCTTTTTTTTTTTTTTGGTGGTACTGGGTTTTGGAACCCAGTAGCTTTCTCCCTCTGGGCTATACTCTCAGACCTATTTTATACTTTATTTGGAAATAGGTCTCACTAAGTTGCTAAGAGCCTCACTAAGTAGCTGAGGCTGGCTTCGAACTTGTGGGATCCTCCTGTCTCAGCCTCCCAAGTGTGGGGATTATAAGCGAGCGCCACCACGCCTGGCAGTACTATTAACTTTTGATCTCAACTTACAGGCTATTGAATATTTACAAAAATACAGTTTAGAGCCTGGGGTGCAGCTCAGTGATAAGAGTGTGTGCTTAGCATGTACAAGGCTCTGGATTCAATACCCAGCAGCCCTCAGACATACATACATATGTATATGTACATATGTATCTACATATACATTTTCACATTTAAAGACCACATTCACCTGCGTTTTAAGAAGCCAGGGAGGAAGCACGAGCTCCCACCACCAGATGCTTCCCCATTGCTGGTTCCTTACTCCTTGTACCTCGAAGTCCACGCACAGACTTAAGATCCTCCACAATCCAGATTCACTGCCCACCTTGGCAAAACTGTCTCCCGGTTGATTCCTACATGCACTACAGTCACGGCACCTGAGGAGGGTGGTGGCGTGGCACCTGAAAGCTGTCTCCACCTCTCTGTTTAGAGCAGTTTTTTTTTCTATTACTAATAACTAATCTGTGCATTAGTTATTTGAGGTCCAACTCAAAACTTGCACCCTTCCTAACAGGAAGGCGGCTGACCCCGCTCACTCCCTTCCCAGCAGCCCTCCGTCCTGCACCGTGGGTGCTGCACTGGTCTCTATTCTCCTCAGCCTACAGCTTACTGTGTCACTTAATATTTGAACTAAGAACCATTAGTTCTAAGGCACAGTGCTACTATGCACAAAATTGAATTAGTCATTATTCCATTTTTTTTCCATGATACTGGGGGTGGAACCCAGAAGCTTTCCACCTCTGGGCCACGCTCCCAGACCAATTTTATATTTTATTTGGAAACAAGGTCTTGCCAAGTTGCTGAGCACCTCACTAAGTAGCTGAGGCTGGCTTTGAACCTGAGCGATCCTCCTATCTCAGCCTCCCAAGTGTGGAGATTACAAGCGTGTGCCACCACGCCCAGCTAGCCATTATTCCTTTTAAAAGCAGACAATTCCTTAAACTTCTGTTCAGCCGAAAGCCTCTATAAGGTAGCAGTTATTTATTAAGAACCATGCTGTGTCTACTGGAAGATTTTTACATTTCCAACACTCTTAAGGCAGTGGTCCATAAACGATTCTTCTGTAAAAGGCTATATGTTAGTATTTTGTTTTGCAGGCTACAAACGATTCCTGTTATGTTTTCTTCTTTTATTTTTTATTTCCAACCATTTAAGAAAGTAAAAATCACTCAGCTTGAGGAATATAAACAAACCGTGGGGTAGATTTGGCCCACAGACCAGGTTTGCTGATCCTTGCCTTTTGTAATGAGCAGTTTACCATTTTATAAAAAGTGTTAACATTTTTATCATTACTCAACTAATTTTTCAAAATACAGGTAAAACGCTTCACATGCCTCTGAGCCCCTATTAAAGAGAACCCCGCCTGCTTACCAGCTCGCTCGGACTTTTCCTTCTGTTCCCGCAGCTCCTCCCCCTGTGCAGTCATCTGCTTGAGGCGACTGCGAAGCTGAGCGATCTCTTCCTCTTTCAGTTCCAGGGTCTCATGCATCTGACGTTTTGTCTCTGCTATCACCATTCCCTGAACAGAAGCGCACACTCTGAAGCTTTGCATAACAAGCTGCATTATCAATAGCACAGCTCAAACTTAATTACAAAGGCAGAAAAATAGTTCTTGTTCTCTATGCTTCAGTGACCTGATATATCAGGATATTTTCATATAAAAATGTGAATATTAAATCCTTTAAGCATTAAAACATTTTCAGTTAAAAGATTATTTTATAACCTCTCTATAAAGTGCTTTCCTGCCTCAATGAACAGTTTAGAATGAACAGAATATAGCCTTTTGAACTTGGTTCAAGGCTGTAATTTGAGCCAGTGCTCGCAGTGTACCTACGATCTGCATAACTCACAACCCCAGAGACCGTGGCCGGAGCAGGCTGCCGCACAGCTCCACAGGTTTTTCTCCCCTCTGGGAACTGTCCCGCCCACCACCACTCCTACTGCTGCCAGTAGGGCGCACCTTCTTCACTTGCTAGTTGCTTCTGTTCCCTCTCTGTGGACAATCTACACTAGAAATGAAGTTCGCTGGGGGAAATGGAGGAGCAAATATTACATTTTAAACCAGTCATCTGGAGCTAGCAAAGAATGGGGCAGCTCAACCTGCCTCTTGAGAAGACCGGGAGCCTTTGTGACCGCAGGCTACTTCGTGGTCTCGCGGTTACAACCTCACTTGCAGGTCTGCTGGCACTGCTTCAGAGTGGCTACTCTGGATTAGCGCATTCATGGACAGATAAAGCTCCAGGTAAAGGGAGCACTGTCAGCAAATATCAAAACAAAATGGGGGGTGTTCAGTTTCTTCAAAAACCAAATCACAACAGAACAAAACAGAGAGAGGACAACCGAGCCCATAGATTAGAAGAAGTCTTAAGAGTCCTATCAACCAAGTACAAGAGAGAAAGTCCACCCGATCGAGGAAGGCAGTTGGAGATCTTAGGGACCTGAGAATGAATCCAGAGCAGCCGCACAGAGGACGAGCGACGGCTAGCTCAGATCATAAGGTCATTCTGTTTGTGCAAAAAGATTTTGTTTTAAAGATATGCTAAAATGCTATGGCTAAAAACGAGCAAATTAAAGAAAATGACAGATGGTACGAAACAAACTGGGAGCTGCATTTTTAAAGAACCCAAGACGGAGGGCCGAGAGGCTCATGGGAACTGTCCACCCTCGGCACCTTCCAGAGGCACAGGGGGCTGCCCACCCTCGGCACCTTCCAGGTGTCTCTCCTGCAAAGCTACTGCTGCAACTCCACACAGCCGCGGATCAGAGTCAGCCCTGTGTGAACCCTCCACGCTCACCTACATATTTAAAAGCCACTTAAGGACATTTTTGTTTATATTAAATATAAACATCATCGCTTACTTTTCAGGCAACTTATCTGAGAGAGTAATCTGTTTCCATAATATTTGAAACAATATAGTAAAAACCATTCACAGGTAGAATGCCATAACCATAAATAAATTTTTCTCTGAAAAGTGGACATGTATTATAAACATAATACTTCCTTTGCAACTGTTACTCAAATCTAAAAATTAAAATGCTGACTGGGATTGCAAAGTCCCAGAGAGAGAATCAGCTTCACAGGATACAATACTAAGAGTTCTATGTATCTAGAAATGAGAACGCTTTCCATGGAAGCAGCTGCAATATTGTGGAAAGCAGAGGCATGAACACCTCCAACTGCTTTCACATGTGAACGTGAACATTTAGTATCATCAATTGTGTTGTTTTTACCTTATCTTGTTCAAGCTGTTCAATTAAGTTCTTTGCATCACGCAACTGAGTGATAAGTTTAGTCTTCTCAGCCATATGAAGCTCCTAAAAAAATTTTAAAATTTCATTTCCATATCTAGTAAAGCTTCTCCTCATGAGAACTCTGAACATCTTATCTAATCTCAAAGCATAGCTTAGTCTAGCGGGAGGGAGCATGAGCAGTCGGGTGAGTGCCACAAAGCCCAGGGCACTTGGGTGACCAACAAGGACGCCTGTCCTCTCGTGCCCGTGAGGGCAGCGGGCCCGGGAAGGCGCGGGCCACTGGAGCCGGGGCCTGGTGCCAGGGGCGGGAGGGGGCAGAGCGGAGCGCGCTCACCTTCACCTTCTCCAGTTCCTGCAGCCGCTCGTCCAGCTGCTCCTGCAGCGCCTCCTTCTCGCTGGTCAGCAGCGCGCACTGCTCCTTCTGTGCCTGCAGCCTCTCCTTGCAGCGCTGAAGCAGGCTCTCTTGCCGCCTGACTCTCCGCTGAAGGGCCTCCAGCGTCTTGGCCGAAGCGCCATCACCCACTAGTGAGAGAGCAGCGTAAGCAGAGGGTCAGGGGCAGCCAGTGGGCAGCACTCGGGTCGACCCTCTTCTGCTTGGCGCTGGGACTTGAACCTATGGCTCCACACAGGCTAAGACGCACTCTCACACACTGCCACCAGTCAGCCCAGCCCCAGGAGGATATTCCCATACCAAGACTCTGCCTACCCTTGAGCCACATCGACAGGGGCAAGCTGGTCAGCTAACCCTGGTCCACTCTTGGTTACTAGGTGGTGTTAATCTGAAAATGGGGAAGCGCAAGCGCCTCTTCTGGGGTTCAACCATCCTAAATTGACACAGGCGTTAACTACATTAACTGGATCCGCCCTCCTTAAAAGATAGGCTAATAACAATTTTTGATTGATTGATTGATTTATATTTTGCAGTACTAGGGATGGAACCCAGGGCCATTCTATCTCCAAGCTATATCCCCAGCCCGATTTTTATTCTTTTTTTTTTTTTTTTTTGCATTACTGGGGATGGATCACAGGGGTCTTCTACCTCCAAGGGGTCTTCTACACCCCGAACCCTAAGTTTTAGTCTCTGAAACAGGGTCTTACTGAGTTGCAGAGGGCCTCACTAAGTAGCTGAGGCTGGCCGCGACCCACATTCCACCAGTCTCCACCTCCCAAATATTGGGATTACAAGTGTGTGCCACCATGCCTGGCCTGATTTTTTATTCTTTATTTTGAAACAAGGTCTCGCTGAGTTGCAAAGGGCCTCACTAAGTAGCTGAGGCTGTCCATGAACCGTGATCCTCCTGTCTCAGCCTCCCAAATGCTGGGTTTACAAGCGCACACCACCATGTGCAGCTCTGATAAGCGTTTTTTTTTTTTTTGGTGGTGGTACTGGGGGTGGCACCCAGAGGCTTTCTACCTCCGGGCTATACTCCCAGACCTATTTTACATTTTATTTGGTAACAGGGTTTACGTTGCTGAGGGCCTCAGTCAGTAGCTGAGGCTGGTTTTGAACCTGTGCAATCCTCCTGACTCAGCCTCCCCAGCGTGGGGATTACAAGTGCCACCATGCCTGGCTGATAAATCATTTTTTTGTTATATAAAATTACCCTCTGTCTAGCCAGGCATGGTGGAGTTTTCGTTGTTGTTATTGTTGAAACAGAATCTCATTATGTTGCTGAGAGTTTCGCTAAGTTGCAGAGACTGGTCTTGAACCTGCAGCCCTCCAATCTCAACCTCAAGTACGAGAATGACAGGCATGCACCCCCACGCCCGGCTCTCCTCTAATTTTTAAATTAGGCTTCTGACAAATGAAGCTTACCTCCTGGCTCCCCCTCTCCCTCTGTGCTCTCTTCAGTCTGTGACTCCAAGGGTGGTTTCAGTACATCAGCATTCGTTGGGCCATTTCGCAAGCGTTGTTTCAAGAGGGCAACCTTAAAAGAAGTACTTCATTAGAGGGAAAATAGAAGGCTAGGGCAGGAGTGTTTTCTCTAGAGTAAATCATGTTTGTTACAATGGGGGAGAGTTTATTCCCAATGCTGTTGGTTTTAATGTGGTATATTACCTGTAATATCAGTTAGCAAAAAAAAAAAAAAAAAAAAAAAAAAAACCAAAATTAGCCTAAAAACTGAGAAAAATTAAAGAGCTTTAAAAACAGGCTTTTGAAAAAAAAATGTTTGGGACCCCTTAGATATCCCATCAAAACCCCTGCTTTTCTTTAGCCAGAAATTCCCTACTTTCACTCTTTTACCTGAGTTTGGAGAACACTGATATGCTGATCTTTCTCCTCTAAAGATGCATCAAACTCCTCCTGGAGATGTTTCTTTGCTTGCTGGTCCATCTGGAGTTCCTAAAACAAAAACAACTGGATAGGTAGTTTTCAATATAAAAAGATACAAACTCAAAATTTTCAAAGTTTAGAAACATGACCAATCCAGATCTGCACACCTTTTTCTAGAGACTGAACCCAGGGGCAGTCTATCTCCAAGCTACACCCCCAGCCCTATTTTTTCTACTTTATTTTGAAACAAGGTCTCACACGTTGAGGGCCTCACTAAGTAGCTGAGGCTGACCGTGAACCTGAGCTCCTCCTGTCCCAACCTGTGGAGTACTGGGATTACAAGCGTGCGCCACTGTGCCCAGCTTGCGTACTCTTAAGGTATCAGCATCAATAATTAGAGAATAGTTAGCATTTGAGACATTAACATTACTTAAAACATTAACACCAACAAATAATTTTGTTCCTCCCCATTCCCTAGAATACTCCACAGAGGATTTCAGTCCTAAAGGATTTTTGCAAACAGATAAATGAAAAGACACCAACAATGACTCGCTCTAAGTCCTCCTCCCACCCCGCCCCCCACCTGAGCTGCAGGTATTTGGGCTGACATAGCCTCTTTTGGATACACCTTATCCTTATATCTCAGCAAATTATGACTAGTGAAGGTTTAAGGACAGCTTCAGTTAAAAAAAAAAAAAGAATATGAAGATTCAAGAAGAAAATGTATACTTTCTGGAGCTGTGATGATTGTTATGTTGATAATAACATGGGAAATTTATTTATTTATTTATTTATTTTGCAGTATGGAACCCAGGGGTATTCTACCTTCAAGTGACATAGCTAGTCCTATTTTTTATTCTTTATTTTGAAATGGTCTCACTGAGTTGCAAAGGGCCTAAGTAGCTGAGGCTGTCTGCGAACCGGGATCCTCCTGTCTCAGCCTCCCAAATGCTGGGATTACAAGCATGCACCACCACGCCCGGCTTAATATTATGGGAAAAATTTTAAAAACTAAAATTTTATTTTGAGGCATCCTACCACAGTATCTTATTTACTCAATCTAAATCTAAACTTTACTAAACAGAAAGCCAATTGTCTTCGTCCTCCCATATGAAAGCACCAGAGTGTCTATCTATAAAATAAGAAGTAGCTGACTATCAACAATAAAACTTCTAGCTCCTGAAACTTAAGTGCTGCTTTTGTTAGTTCATTAATGAAATCCAATAGCCATTCCTTCTCTGTCGTCCCAGCCTTTTGGGCTCCTGACGCTATGCTCCCCTGCTCTTTACTGACCCTGCCCGCCCTCCTCAGCTCAGCCCTGTGTGCTGCTTCTCCCTTACACTCCTGCCCTTAGATGCTATGACGAGCCTCTCTAACCTCCAGACACCGTCCCCTTCATCATCCGGGGACTCCAAGCCCACACTTCCCCAGATTCACAATACACAACGTCACACGTTGCTTGCATTACTGGTCCCTACATATGATCAAATTCTTTTCCTACTTTCTCTACCATGTTTAGGTCATTTCTTTTCCCACAGCTAGAACCATAGTACATGTATCTACAGGTTTTGAATGGCTGGTTTCTGTCAGTAGCCATCTACAGAGATTTCTTCCCTCAGGGTTCTTCTGATGTGATCCGTCCCTTATAGATCACCAGAATAATTTTCCTCAGATACTATTTCAAGGACTTATAAGCAACCACTTCTAACACTGCGCTATCAATTCTCAAAGTACAGAGGCAATCTGGCACTTTCCTCCACATCTGTAAGGCCCTAGGATTACCAAGGGCCAATAATAATGCCTATCTACTTTCTCATCTATAAGAAAACAGAGGTCCATTCCCCATTCAGCTGTATTTTCTTCAGGACAGCACCCTCGATGAGAGACTCTTTAGTGGAGAATGCTGTGCAGCAGGAGAAAACCACAGCGTTCCTGTTTTTCCAAATACAACACCATTATAAACACCCTCATAACCCAATGTCTGGCCTCTAATGTCTACTTCCCACCTTCAAACATGTCTGCCCTACATTACTATCACTAACTGAATGAAACCCAGACATTTAACTTCTTAACCAAAGTTGAATATACCTATTGTTAAATACCCTTCATTGATTCCCCAAATGAAAGCTAATGAGAAGGAAAATATATTAAACAAAAATATATCAGCTTAATAAAAAAAACCTTTTTTTTAAAAAAAAGTGCCATATTATTTGCCCCTATCAAAAGTGAAAAGGTGTTTCACATTTTAAAATGTTTTGTCCTGTGGTACTGGGGAACCCAGGGGCATTCTGCCTTTGACCTACAGTCCCACATATCCTATATTTTTTTTTCCCTACAGTCCTATATATATTTTTTTTAATTTTTAAACAGGATTTCATTAAGTTGCTGAGGGTGGCTACAAACCTGTGATCCTCCTGTCCTAGCCTCCCAAGTATTGGGATTACAAGTGCGTACCACCACGCCCAGGTTCATGCCTAGCTTTTATTTGCCCTTCCCCGCTTGTTTCAGATTCTCAAAAACCCTGATTTGAGTAGCAAAAAGTAACAAATATTAGCAATGCAAAATCCATAAAGAACATTCACAACAAAAATAGATAAGATACGCCCCACAAATACCACAGTGCCAGCGTGTGGGGCTGGAGCACCAAGAGCGGTGGCGGGATCTGTCAAGGTCGTCAGATGGCTCAGGATGCAGAGAACTGGACCAGCCACTACTCCCTCTGGGACCTGAACTCCCCAGCAAGAGGGGCCTGCGGCCCGCAGCCAGGCATGAAGGGCTCGGTCCACCCACCCTCCAACAACTACCCCAAAATCACAGCCAACATCATTTTTATCCTATTTTAACCAAAAAGACTGTTGGTTAGGAAAAGCAAAATGAAGCCTAGAATACTTAACAGCAAGAACAGTTTAGCTTGGAAATTGCCACTGCTTCCAAACAGACAGCAGTTTCTGCTGCTAAGTAAGACACTCGTTTCATTAATCCCAACAGGTATCTTAGGAAAACCATACAAACAAAAACTGTAAGGACTAACTGTGGTCTTGCAGGCTGGGCGGGCTGGTTAGCTGTCAACTAATTACGAGCCCATCAAACTACCCCAGCACGTACAATAGTGCTGAACCTCACGGCTATTCTCCAAGTACTGATCACTAAAACTCACCTCTCTCAATTCTCCAATCCTCCGAAGTGCTTTATCCTGACTCTGACTTAATATACCCTTTAATAGAAAAAAAAACTCATTAAATATCTGTATAGCGTAGCAATACAAAGCAAGTTAAAAAGAGTTACTTTTAAAATATTATAACTATTGATACAAATAATATGAAGACAGAAAACAAGACTGAAAATATTAAGATTGTCAGCATATTGAAATCAATTATAAGTCAATACAACTATATTCCTGGCTACAGGAGTAGTTATATGCTCTGAATATTTGTAAAATTGCATAGACATATAAACCAAACAAAACTTACTAGCCGGGCGTGGTGGCTCACGCTTGTAATCCCAGCATTCGGGAGGCTGAGACCAGATCGCGGTTCGCGGACAGCCTCAGCTACGTAGTGAGGCCCTCTGCAACTCGGTGAGACCCGGTTTCAAAATAAAGAATAAAAAATAGGGCAGGGGGTGTAGCTCGGAGGTAGAATGTCCCTGAGTTCCATCTCCAGACCCGCAAAAAAAAAAAAAAAAAAAAAAAACCAACTTACTTTTACTATATGTTAATTATAAAAATAAAATTTTTAAAGTTAAATTAAATTACAAATGTGCTGAGTGTGGTGGCATATGCCCACTGCCCCAGGTACTCAGGAGGATGAGGCAGGAGGATCACACGGGCCAGCCTGGACATCTCAGCAAAATCCTCTCAAAATACAAAATAAAAAGGGCTGAAGATGTAGCTCCGTGGTAGAGCACCACTGTGTACATTCCCAGACAGGGCTGGTGCGGGGTGGGGGAGTGGGCGAGGGATACACAGAAGGCTGGTGTCGAGGCTGGGGATGTAGCTCAGTGGTAGAGTGCTTGCATAGCGTGCACGAAGTCCCTGGGTCCAACCCCCAGCACCGTAAAAAACAGAGATAATCGAGAAGGAAACAGAGATAATCAAGAAGGAAACCTGCAGACTGAGCTACAGGAAATATGCCTTCAATTCAAACCTCTTAAACCTTGCAGGGATCTGTGACTCAACCACTCCTCCCTCCCCAACAGTGGTGGTATCACCAAGACCTAGCATTCAGTCTCTTTATCAAAACTTCGAGACATGGAAAAACAGGTTAAATACCGTGTTCATATGGAGAATTTAAAAATATCTTACTGTAAGACCTTTTATTTTAAAATTATGTATGGCTTAATAACACAACCAAGAAATCACTTACTTGTAGCTTTTTCTTCTCTCTCTGAAGAGTCTGATAAGCTGTAACAAGCTAAAATAAAGTTACAAATAATATTAGTCATTACTAAATAAATACTAGTAATTATTCTAACCTGCCAAAGCATTTATTTATGAAAATAAAATTATGAGTCCCTTATGTAGAGCTGAGGCTGTCTGCGAACCGCGATCCTCCAGTCTCAGCCTCCCAAGTACTGGGATTACAAGCGTGTGCCAGCAGGCCGGGCCTCTGCACACTTTTTAAAAAGATTACTTTATATATCTCATGAAAGCTTCTTTGTTTTGGTTTTGGCTATAGAGTAAACTACCTGTAGAAGAGCGTAACTGAAGTTTTGGCTGACTTTATATACTAACCCTGAACTTTCTTTGTCTGTGACATTGGGGATGAAGCCCAGGAGCAGTCTACCTCCAAGCTATATTCCCAGCCCTATATTTTATTATTTATTTTGAAACTAAGTTGCAGAGGGCCTCACTAAATAGCTGAGGCTGATCTCCAACCTGTGATTCTCCTACCTCTGCCTCACACGTACTGGGACTATAATCGTGTGCCGCCATGACCAGGTAACCAGGAATGTTAGTATTCATTCATTTAAATTTACTGTGATGCCAATTTATGAACCATAAAACAGTAAAATATTATGAATTAAGGCAAACAAAAGGCTGTTGCCTGCCCATTCCACAAAGACGTTCCTGAAGAAGGCTGGCTTGGTCTGTACTGGGAAGGGAGTCAAAGGAAGGCAGTGGCGAACTCAGCCCAAAAGGAAGGTGCTAGCACCGCGCCGCCCTCACGCCTGCCAGGGCGCGTCGTCCTCGCGGGGTGGCAGTTAAAAGATGCATTTCTGGCAAACGTTTAAATGTAGGCACAATGAGAACGAGCCAAACCGGCCAGATAATCAGACCACCTAAAACCCAAGTGCAGCCGGCAATCCTGGGGACTTGGCTGCGGGCGATGTGGGAGCCACTGTGTTAGGGATGGACAAGGGAGGGGAAGTGAGGAGGGAGGGTGACCTCTGTCCTGGGTGTCCAAGGGACACTGGAGAGGGGCCAAGAGAGAGAAGGCGCACACTAAGGGAGAACAAGAAGCTGCAGACAACGGTCCTCTCCGATGCTGCAGGAAGAGTATTGGCTAAGGGCCTCTGTACCACTCCGAGTCTTTTAACTAGATATTGCCATGGACAACCTCCCAGTAGTAACCAGGCATCTGGGGAATCGATGCCCAGCCAACCAGGAAACAAGATGAAAATATTCTGCGTAGGCGGAAGGTCACGCTCCTACCTCGGAATACTTTCCTCTGTAGCTACTTAGGCTCCGCTCCACTCTCCGCAACCGCTGAGCCAGCTGCTCTTTGCTGAGGCTGTCTGAATTCCCCAGGGAGTCTTCGGCCTCGCTCTCCATATCAGAGGGTGGGTCAAAGGTGGCGGCAGAGCAGTCCAAGTCCAGGTGGTTCAGGGACTCTCTGGAAGACGTTCGCACCAAAGACTCTTTGGAAGAAGATCGGAATAGAGATTCCTTTATCGGACTTCGAAACAAAGACTCCATGGAAGGCACCCGGAGCTGGAGCTTCTGCGCAAAAGTCTGTGTGTCACCCGACTGCAACCAAACCCAACAGAGTGCGGGTTAACATACGCACACTCGGCCTTCCGTCACTCCCAGCCACCCGCAAACTTAAAAGCTCCAACAAGTGCAACTTACACACCTGACACCTTACTTAAACACTGTTTTCTGAAACACAAAAGACACCTGGTTGTTTCTGGAAAAGCTCTGAACCTGGAGTCAGAGGGCTGGTATAGGTCCTAGGCCTGTCGGCCAGCAGTAGACCGGTCACTAAGATACGTTCCTTACATTTGCATATAAAAAGAAGAAAGCCATGCTTCCCCAGCACACCCAAAGGTGTGCGTGAGGACTCATCCGCTTAACTCCAGGATCCTTACAGGCAGCGGCCATGTGTACACCCCGCCTGCACCGGTGCCCACCGAGCCTAGACATGGTGTGTGACTGAACTCGGCTGGCTTTATCTGCAGAGTCCTCTGGAGGTGGCAGCGGGTTCCTCCCAAGATAGGCGAATGGAGGCGGGGCAGGGGAGCGCAAATGAGCCTTCGGTTTAGATGGGGCTAGGAGGCAGCCTTGACTAGTGACCACAACGCGCCCCACCCACTCTCTGTCAGCAGGAATCCGCCCAGCAGGAGGACACTGCAGGGCGGCTCAGCAGTCTAGGTCACCCCCTCTCGCAGTCAGTGGGCCCCAGGTCAGGAGCAGCAACAGGCCACAACGTTCTCTTAGCTGATCTGAATGATCATAAGGAAACATTATGCGGCCTGACTTGACCACCTGTTCTAACCCGTGCCGTTCTACTCAGGTCGCGTCAGTCAGTCCTTGGGAGTTCCCTACCAGTTCCCTCTCGTTAGTGCGACAACAGGGCGCCTGCAGGATCGTCAACAAGCCGAGGGCTGGGGCTGGGGCTGGGTGACTTGCCGAGGACACAGGAGGCCCCGGGCTCGGTCCCCAGCACCTCAAAAAAAGGAAAAAGAGAAAAACAAAGGCAAAGACGCCAGGAGTGAAATGCTCAGGGGAGACCGGGGCCGTGTGTCGGCACAGACTACAGGAAAACAAGAACATTCCCTTGAACACCAACTTTAACACCAAAAGGAGACATTTTACTCATGGGTTTCAGACATGGAATTACAGTATAGGGAGGTGGGAGCAAGAGGCAGAGCCACAGCGCCCTCTCGGGGACACAGGTTGTTTAAACACAGTGAAAACCACAAGCGAGCCAAGGGCTCATCGCCAGAGGCCGCTCCACACAGTGCCTAAGGAGGCCAGAGCCCAGTCAGTCTCCTCTTTGAGACGCCCCCGTCTCACACTCTCCAGGCTACGATCCGAGTACTTGAGAGTCTGAGACAGGAGGATCGCAGGTTTGAGGCCAGCCTCAGCAACTTAGTGAAACCCTGTTTCAAAATAAAGAATAAAAAATAGGGCTGGGAATGTAGCTCAAGGTAGAATGCCTCTGAGTTCCATCCCCAGTACTGCAAAAAAATTAAATTAAATTAAATTTTAAAAGGGCTGGGAGTAGAGCTTGGAGGTGGACTGTCCTTGGGTTCAATCCCTAGTAACACACACACAAAAATTTTTTTTAAAGTTCAAGCTATACTATTAAATGGGGAAAAATCAAATTTAATACATAATATGTGAATGATTTTGACTTAAAGTAATCATATATACTTCTTAAACACCCTTAAAACTGAGTCATGAGGGACAGACACCGCAAGTTAACAGTGTCTCCAGGAGGTAGGATTTGGGGCGGTTTTATTTTCATTGTGAATTTTTCTCTACTTTCAGGTGGTTTTTCACCATGGGCGCGCTTTACCTGAATAGGGTGGGGTCTGAAGGAAGAAAAAACCTTCCATTCTCAAAAGCTTCTAGGGGCTGCTCTGCTCAGATTTCATTACCAGGCGCCTCTGACCCATGCATGGAAAGTGCCCTCAGCTCGCGGCACACAGTCCTCCTGGAGACTGCTCCGTATCAACAGGTGTGAAGCAGGTTGGAAGAACACTACGAGGAGCTGGGGTTTCAGAGTCTGGGAAAGGCTAAAATAACACACACATGCTAACTGACACGGAAAATGTATCTGCTCTTTCAGCTAAGCCGGGGCCATCTAAGTTTGCTATGGATGGGAAGAAAAAGAAATCCACAGGAGGGTCTCTGCGGACAGCGGCTGTTTTCTTGATCAAAATACAACTCCTGCCTTGTCCTCAGCTTCTCCTCCTGCCTGGATGGAGCAGTCCGCAGAGGCCGCCTGCGCCCGGGAGGAGAAGCACGCGGGAGGCCAGGGAAGACCCGGGGCCGGGGGCCTCCACCGGGGGCGCTGCAGCGCCGGCTCGCAGGCGGTGGTGAGGGCGGGTGCGGAGTTGCCCATCACTGAGACCCAAGGGCGGCCTGGGCGCACGTGCGCCGGGCACCCGCACAGACCCTCGCCCTCTTAGAAAGGGCCCCGCGATCTCTGTAGCCTGGCACGGTGCGTCCCACGAACGGGGCACAGAGTACACGTTCGTTCAGCTCAAGCTTCGGCCTTACGATTGCTGCCATCGCTAAAGCCAGAGAAGACGTATTTCCCTTGAACACTACCATCGTAAACTTACAGGGGCTCAGAGATGTCACTTGAGCTGCACTCGCCACATATTTTTTCAAATCAACGACAACCCTAATTCTCTAGTAGTAAAATACTTTGCATTAAGAGTGAACTTTAAAAGAAACCCCACTTCCTCATACTCCTCTTCCAGACTCTAACTCAGCATGTCCCTCAATACGGCTGTCTCCAAAGCCTTTTACAACTATAAGACCGATTTCATTTTTTCCAAGTTTTCACTACCCTGCCATCGTTGTCACATCATCGTTACTATTACTATTATCACCGTCGTCGTCATCATCCTCTTGGCAATGGGGACTGAACCCATGGGCATTCTACCTCTAAGCTTACTTGCAGCCCAATATTTTATTTTTTATTTTGAAGTAGAATCGAAGTTGCTCAGACTGGCCTTCAACCTGCATTTCTCCTGCCCTGGCTTCCCATGTACTGGGATCACAACTATGGACCACCATGCCCAGCTGCCATGAATTTTTTAAGTAAGGAAAAAAGAAATCTTACCTTCATTTAAAACTATTCTCCAAGAAACCATGAACACACCTGTATGTACCACACATACTGTACAAAATATTTGAACACCATTGCTTTAATACATTCAAATGCTAACAGTTAATGTAGATTAGCCAACACCTGAAATGACTTTCTATGTTTCAAAAAAACACCAGTAACAGACCTGGGGAAGGGCTGGTTCACTTCCATTAACACTGTCGGGAGATTTCGTAGCATGGGTAGATGCATTCTAAGAAAAAGAAAGAAACGTCACGATGAAACAGAAAATTCAGGTTTTAAAACTGTTATAAACAAAGTACCAAATACCTCTTTATTAGACACATGAATTTATTAAACAGAATTAGTAAATGTTCACTATTAGAACACTCTCATGCAAGGCAAAACTAGTTTGTTAAGAAGATTCATTTTGCTGTAATATATGGACAAAGATTAGTATGTAACAAGAATTATTTCAACTAATCACATACTTGTCCCATTATGTCCCTAGTTCTTTCCCCACAACAAAAATCAACAACGGTGATTCAATTAGCAAAACTCAAATAGAAAACTATTCAGAAGTACTATCAATTGTTCCCTACAACAAAATCATATTCGAATTAAAATTCTTTGAGTTAGTCTATGAAAAATATCTTGACACAGGAAAGGGAAATGCCCCCTTCACTTTAAGCCATCAATTTAAATGAAATTGTGACCATTTTTAGAGAAAGCTATAGGTAAAAATCTCTGCTTCCAGTAAATACTTTGCTTTGTTCTCTTGGTAGGACAAACGCCCCACCTGAGCGGCATCCCGACTGCATCATAACGTAGATGTCACAGGTAACTAGGTGATTCTCTGAGATTCAAAATTCTATGCTGGATTCATAACACACTGTCTTACCTACAATTTTTCAGCACTATAAAACTCACTCAGGAAAAAAATCATTCTGTGTTGTAAAGAAAAGCCTTCCACCCAGCACAGCTCTAGTGGCTTTAAGCTTCGGTAACTGGTTAAACAGCGCCTGTCCTACCTCTACGGCCGACCAAGAACAGCTCATATATGTGGCCTAACTTGTCTTCACTCTAAGTGGAAGACTAACTTGTCTTCACTCAGCTTTGTAAAAGTAGCCTCCAAGTTTATGAACATACGTAATAGTAAGAAACTGAGCCAGCGGTGGTGGCACACACCTGTAACAACAGGACCTGCGAGGCTGCGACAGGAGGCCAGCTTCAGTAACTTAACAAAACCCTCAGGAACTGGTGAGACCTCCCTGTTTCAAAATAAAAAATAGTGCTGGGGGCGTGGCTCAGAGGTAAAATGTCCCCTGGGTTCAAAGTACCCCAGTACCAAAATAAAAAGTAATTTTTGGGTATGATAAAAATGCTGTGGTCTTATATTTTAGTTTTTTATCTTTTAGAGATATACATACTAAAATATTTATAGAGAGAATCTATTTCTTTCATTTGTTTCAAATATCCCAAAGGAAGGGGCTCTGTCCTGTCTGGAGAGGGTGGTGGTGGAATGGCCATGAGCGACATTATATGTTGACCCAGGAGCCGGGCGTGGCAGCACACACTTGCAATCTCAATACTTAGGAGGTTGAGTCGGGAGGATTGCAGGTTCTCAGCCAGCTGCAGCAACCTCGGGAGGCCCTCTGCAACTTAGTGAGATTCTGTTTCAAAAAAAAATCTGGTGTGTGTATAGCTCAGAGGTAGTATGCCCCTGAGTTCCATCCTCAGTACTACCAAAATAAATTTTATATATATATATATTTTTTTTTAAATGGGTCTTGGGATGGAACCCAGGGTCATTCTACCTCTGAGCTAACCCCCAGTCCTATTTTTTATTCTTTCTTTTGAAACAGGGTCTCACTGAGTTGCAAAGGACTTTGCTAACTACCTGAGGCTGTACACGAACCACAATCCTCCTGTCTCAGCCTCCCAAATGCTGAGATTACAGGGGTGCACCACCACGCCCAGCTAACAATTTCTATTACTACCACACAAAATATAAAGAAAGTCATGCCCGGCCTTTGAAGTTAACTGGCAAGTTGTCCCTACCTGGGATCCTACCTCACTCCCTATCAGTGATGAACAGTGAGGCGCCGGCTATTGCTGGGGTCAGGGGTGAGCTCCCCAGACACGAGTGACCCAGGTCACTGCGGCTCCTCTGAAGCCAGGTTTAGAATAGAACTGAAGACGCTCCCGCCACACACAAGCGAGTCTCCACTGGCTACATGGTATATGTACAGGAATGTCCTACTCTTTTCACGAGCTACCTAATAAACTAAGGTGCTTTTCCACTGTTTAGAACAACTTGAATCTAACATCCAAAGCTAACCTTACTGGGCAGACATTTCTAAATTTTAACTTGCTAAATTACAAACTTATGAGAAAAATAAGAAAATGTGCATTTTCCCAAAATGATCTTATATACAAAGTTAAAAAAATATGTTGTCAGTTTAAAAATGAAATAAACTATTTCCTTTCAGATATTTGATACTAAGAGCTGGTCACTGAAAAATACGATGCAATTATTTATTACACGTAATTGCAAAATAATTGTTATAGTAGAACTTACCGACGTATCTATGGTTCTTGAATTATAGATTTATACAATAATGACTTTTTCCCTAAAAATGTCACATCTCAAAATATTCGTGGCCTCCTACCAATAATATGGAGATTGCTGGTGTGCACACCTTTTGTGAATTAATAAGCAAACATTCCCAAGGGAGAACACTTGATAGCTGAGGCCAAGTGAAGGCAGCTACACTAGCCACACTAGTGATCCGTGTTATTTCGTTGCTGTTATAAAGCTGGTGTTAGAAGCACACCAGCCACCAGCGCTCAGCATCTCAGTGGACTGTTTAGAGCAGGTTAGCAACAGGACGCCGAGGACGCCCTGAGGAGCGGGAGGGAGGTGGCAAGCAGCGAGGTCTGAAGCGTCTACAGTTGCGGTCGCGCTGCTTCCCCGCGGGGATGCACGACGCGGTGGACGCACTCACCACACCGTCACTCTGTGATTTAGGCTGCTGGGAGGAATCCAAAGCAAAGACAGTATATTCAGAGAGAAAAGCAGGCTCTGCTATCATCCCGGCTAGCAGCTGTCGCATTCAGTGTGATCGACAGGTATAAAAACAAAACACATGATAAAAAACAGATCATGATGGCATGTTGCAAAGTGTTCTCAGCGCACAGCATGCGTAACACACAGGCCGTCACCACTAGCACCACCACCCCAAGGGAAGGGGCGAGCTGCTGGGAAAGGTCACATGGAGGGGAGCCGATCAGTTTAGAACCTCAAAGGCCAACTCATGAACCACCAGCTTCCACCATGCGAACACAGGCAGCCTGCGCCGGGGCACGCACACGTCTGGCAATTTGGTATAAAAATCCTCCCAACACAAACACGGAAGAGTACAAGGTTTTGGTTATGCAAAAATAAGAAAATTCTGGAGACCTTTGTACACACAGTGCTGACAGCTAGTAACACTGTACTGTATACTTAGAATTTCTTAGGAGAATAGATCTGATACTGTGTTCTCACCAATAACGAGTATGATCATCATAACGGAGACAGGAGGGCACTCTGGCAGGTGATGGCTGTATGCATGGCTTTGACAGTACAACTTTTACAGGTGCATACTTATCTCCAAACTCATGGTGTTGTCTACCCTAAATATGTACAGCTTTTTACATATCAATCATTCCTTAGT
Source organism: Muscardinus avellanarius (assembly GCF_963383645.1). NCBI lineage: Eukaryota > Metazoa > Chordata > Mammalia > Rodentia > Gliridae > Muscardinus > Muscardinus avellanarius. The sequence goes on along the minus strand of NC_137804.1, from coordinate 3,002,637 downwards.
AAAGAGGATTAAAAATGCATGATGAACACAAAGCCTTAGAATAACATTCATAAATACTGAGTCACTCAGTTTTACATATTCAAAAAGAGAGCATGCAAATGGGTATAGATGATAAAACACAAAAAAGAATTAGCCAGGCGCATGAGGCCTCCCCAGGGACAGGAGTTTCTCATCACAACATAAATAGATGTAGGCAGAGAGGTGGTTAGGCCTAATGGCCCCGGGACGGTGTCCACTGCATGTAAGGAGTTAACATTATCACCTAGGACCCAGCATGGCGAACACCACCCTTGAGAGAACCAAGAGAAAGTACAAGTCCTTTTCTGTAGTGCGGCCTTTGTCGCAGGGCCACGGCCTCTCGGCCCAGGGCTTCAGTCTCTCTTAGCCTGGCAAGATGTCTGCCTTGCCTCTCAATGTTTTACAAGTTTCATCTACCACTTTCGTGTTTTTGAAACAGCAAGGACGCCTCAGGGTGAACTCCCAGCGTGATCCAGCCAGACAGCGTCCTCCAGGTGAGGATGCGCCTGTGTGCGGCTCTGAATGATCACTTCTAAGACCAGCCGTCCTGGCCTAGTGGAGGAGCTTCTCTGAAATTCTTTAAGAAACAATGACTATCAATTTCTGTGATTTTCAGATTCATGTTTATTCATAGGCAACAAAGCCTGATGGTCATCTCTCATAGCGGGTGAGGTACTCAGCAGTGCAGTGCCTTCTCAAGGGTAGAAATATACCTTCCTTTGCCTGGCCAGCAGGTGGTCCTGTTACTTTCATCCCAGATACTGTCATATGCAACTGTTAGCCAGTTTTTTGTGTCAATTAAATTCATAATATTCTTATTTGCCATACTGTATATCTTGAAAAGTACATGTGATCCTATACCATACAGACTACACAAGAATACATTGTTTAAAGCAGCAGGTAGGGAAAGATACTGTACAAACTTTGAGTATATTACTTTGGCCAAATTCAAGACCAAAACCCAAGGCTCTATTTTGTCTCTATAGATATCGCTACTATATAGCAAGTCTTTAAACCAACAACAGCAAAAAGGATAAGGTATCTAACCTTCCCCAACCCCAATCACCAATAAAAAGAATAAGGCTAGAAAAAAATGGAGAAAAACAATTAGCCCAGGAAACCAGGAAAGAAGACACAATATAAATTCAAGGAAGTTTTACTAAGTCCACAATACCTGAGAAAAATAAATCAATAAAACTCAGCCTGGAGCTGAGTGTGGTGGCACACACATAATGCCAGCACTTGGGAGGCTGAGACAGGAGGACTGCAGGTTCAAGACCAGCCTCAGCAACTTAGTGAGGCACTCAGTAACTTAGACCCTGTTTAAAAAAAAAAAAAAAAAATCAGCTTGGCACTCCAATTCTGAGAATGCTCAACCCACTCAACAAGAAAGCAGACCCTGAGGTGTGGTGGTGCACACAGGTTCTAAGCCAGCCTCAGCGCACTGGACAGACTCTCAGGAACTTAGTAAGACTCTGTTTCAAAACAAAAAAAAGAGCTGGGACTATAGCTTGGAGGCAGAATGCCCCTGGGTTCAATAACACACACACACACACACACACACACACACACACACACACACACACACACATTCTCCAGAAAGGCTGAAATTAGAGAAGAACAAGAATAGAGAGCGATAGTAACTTTCATGGACTCCTAATGGTGGGTACATTTCTATTGAAATACAGTGGCATTATCTCCTCAAGTGTTCCAACTATTTATGTCCTTTGAGCTAATGATTTATTCCAAAGCATACACCAATGGAAATGTAGGTACATTTGTGCCCAAAAACATGTACAATAATATTTTGAGCAGCATTATTTACAAGAGCCCAGAACTGGAGACAACCATATGCTTAACTGCAACGTTCACATTTAGAAAGCACAATTCCATGGTAAAACCATGAAGGAAAGGAAGAAGGCAAACATCAAAGCCCAGGGCGGGGCTGTCTTTCACGGAGGGAGGACGGTGGAGGGAGGGGGTGCTAGGTATTAGCAGGGCTCCTTTTCTTGCCCTGGGTGATGGTAGCGTGGAGAGTCACTCATGGTAACCTGCTGATCTGTGCGTGCACTGTTGTCTTACCCTCTTATCTGTATCTGTGCTACATTTCACAGAAAGAAAAGGAAATGCTGAGGGGAAAAATGGGTCGTACTGTCAGCTACTAGCTATACAGAATCAGGGCTTTATCCCATCTGATGCTACTTTGAACAAATTGTTACCAAATTATTCTGAAAGCTTCAAATTTATACACAGAGTGTATTATCCTCTCATATTGAGGCTCTTAAACACTTTACAAAAGCATAGCTGTTATTTTGGAAAAATAAAAAGACTAATTATGTTACTAATAAAAACAACACCTAAGAATTAAATAATTGACCTGTGAAATAGTTTCCCACTTGTTACAACAGCAGCATTACATTTTAAATGAATTAGCTTCTTGTAAGAAGTGTATTAGAAATGTCACACTCACCTCTCTATTGGGTGCATCTTCATCAAACTGCTCTGTAAATGAAGATGTCCTGCTCCTGTTTCTTGTTGGTGTTGAGGCACTGGAGGAAGCCTGGATTTAAAAAGTATTGTGCAAATTAGAAAAACTACGTGTGCTGAGTAGCCCGTCCCTTAGCACATGCCAAGAACTCAGTGAAAGAAAGGAAAGGTACAGGAATGCGAGGAGGAGAGAATTATTAAAATGCGACCAACTAGAAGAGCCAGGCCACCCACTGGGTTCCTGGCCCAATTCTACCACCAACCAGATCTCTAATCTTGCCTGGAAGAATTTTTTGAGAGCTATGTCTCCTCATATACAAAATAATGTTGTGATGGTTGTAAGGTGATAACCAAAGGGGAACCACTGCAGGGTGAGGGGTTTAGGAAAATCCTACACTGGCTTTGCAACTTTTCTATGAAATAAGGGGATTTCCAATTTTAAAGTTCACTTAAAGAAATAAGGTTGTTAATTCCATCTTTAAGGGCCCTTAAACATTCAGGACAATGAAGTGCACAGGTAAATAGCACTTTCCTGCTTCTTCAGTCAAAGGCTCCTCTTTGGGTCATAGCTAGACACTATGAAGCTTAGTATATATAGCCTGACTACTGGAATCTATTGTACAAAACTCAAAAGAAAGGCCCCAAAGTTTAAATTAGAAGACTGAGGTCTACTCTAAGTTGACCTAAAACAGCACTAAAAGTATAAAACCCAAACTCCAAGCAGCTTCTACACCTGTAACAAACAGACCTGAACACAACAGTTCATAGTCAGTCCTTACCATTGTTGTCTACACTGCTCTACATTCAAGGCATTTAATAAATATTTGTCAAATGAGTGAATGAATGAATACATGGAGCTCTGAAGTCAGGCCTGTACGTACACCACAGCCGAGAGGGCGCGAGGAACCGTGCGCATGCGTACAAACGCTATTCACAACCAGCAACAGACACAGTCTTGGTTTATGAGGAGCACTTCACACCAGGTCAGGACAGAGATTCCACAAACGGTGTTGGGACAGCTGGCCATGCACAAGGGGAGAGACATCAATCGCACCCTTAATTCATACTTAAGCTCTAATAAAGACTTAAATGATTTTTCAAATTTGTAACACAGAGAGTAAATACCAGTCTATTTCTTTAATCTCTGAAGAGGAAAGAGATTTTTATGTCAAAAGCAGAAATTAATAAGTGCAAGGCCCAGGATTGGATCCCCTGTGACTGACACATATACACACACCAAAAATCAAAAGGAGCAGTTTAATTGAGAGGAGGGGAAAGCATCTATGCCTCATAACAAAAATTAAAAACCTTTTTCCCATAAACAGCTCTTGTAAGTCCCAAAGTCAGAACGCAGAAAACTGGGTGTAGGGGTCTAGCTCAGTAGTACAATGCTTGCCCAGCATGCACAAGGCACTGGGCTCCATCCCCAACGCCAGAAAACCAAACAAACAAAATTAACTAACCTAGTCCTCTTTTATAGTATTTATTTTATTTTACTTCTGTGTACTTGCATTCTACCTCTAAACTACTCTTAACCTTTTTTACTTTTTATTTTGAACCAGGATCTCACTAGGTTGCTGAGGCTGGCCTTGAACCTGCAATTCTCCTATCTCAGCCTCCCAAGTACTGGGAGGATAGGCCTGGGCCACAGCCCTGGGCTCAGTCCGCTTCTTATCAGGAGCATGTAACTTGAGCTCCACCAATCACACCCACCCATGTGAAATCTTGAGTCATAAGTAGGTTATGTGAGAAAGCCGCAAAATCAAAGCTCATCTAGCGAGCAAGGCACAGAAATCACAGCCACGCAGGAGGGCTGTGCAGGGAAGCCTCGATGCCGGCTCAGGCTGAGGCCACTGCCACACATCCAGAGAGCAGTCTCCGTCCGCAGCGAGGCTGACGCAGCAGTGAGCCCAGAAGAGCCCTCGAGGAAATTCCATCTGCTACAGAACAGTCTTTAATAATTTCCTTTCTGCTGACCAGCTAGACTGAATGTTGTTCACAATTAAGAATTCCAACACACACTCCCTTCTAAAAGATGAGTCAGAAAGCCAGCACGTGGTCGACTGAAATCAGCTATGCCAGAAGTCACCTGAAGGGATAAGACAGCCTACTACCCCAGATAAAACCCGAAGAATATGGTCTTAAAATTCTAAACAAGGAAGCAGCGGAATGTGAAATAAAGCTAAGCCTTAACCATGGTTTCAGTGTCTAGGTATGTATGAGTAAAAGCAGACACTGTGCTTAGAAAGGGAAGGGTAAGCCCAGTCACCAACGTGCACTCCAGGGCTGAAGCCACGTCACGAGCATCACCAGTACTTTAGAAACAGCTTTCAGCCAGCTGCAGGAAAGTTAACAAGGCTTCCCACACTGAGACCCCTAATTTTCAAACCATGTCACTTCAAAGGCTGTCACTGGGGAGGGGGGAGTTCTCCTATAGCTATGTAAAAGTGGTGAGACCAAAGATCTTCTTTTATTAAAAAGCCACTGGAGGGGTAAAACATTAGAAAGTAATTGGAAAGTACTACCAAACTAGAGGAGAGACCTGACTGCCAGATCTTTGTGCTGTGATCCCATCATGTCTAAGAGACCTGTAGGCTATTAACTCAGCTGTCCAAATGTCCAGAGGCCAGGAAAGGGCTACCCTAGACAGTGACTTTCAACCACTTGAAAAGTAAACCCCACAGTGAATTTTTAAAACTGGTCTTAGGTCTTACACTTGGCCTCCTATGAATCTAATCCGGGAGCCTTGTCAGCTCTGGATAAACTGATGAAATCAAATGAGGGTTTACCAAGTCGAAGAACCAGTTCTAAAACACACTGTCCTCCAGGAAGGAGTCCACCTGGCCAACCTGGCCTGATGAGGGTTTGCTGGTCACCCTCCAAGGACCACGCAAGAGAAGGGGCGGACTGTAAAGTACAAAGCGCTCTTTACAGGAACAACTAACTGTTCCTGCGCTTTAGTGAGCTGCCCTCACTTCAAGATACAAAAGGTTAGGTTCCCTGGAACCAAACTTGGGCTGATTAATTCTCATAGACATGAAAAATGTGAAATCAGATTGCTAAGGCATTTTCTGAGAAACCTGCTACAGCTAGGCTCACAATTAATATTTTATTGTCCACCAGCTGATTATAAGCTGAGCACAGGTTTCAATTTCAGTACCAGAAAAACCATTTTAAGTCACTGTGGTAAGCAGAATCCTGATGACCCCAAATGACCCTTGCTTGCCCTATGAATAGGCTATCACTTCCAAGACCACATTACATGGCTTTCAACCATGTAACCAAAATCAGCTGATTCAGCCGGGCATGGTGGTGAACGCTTGTAATCCCAGCATTCAGAAGGCTGAGACCAGAGGATCGCGGTTCGCAGACAGCCTCAGCTACTTAGTGAGGCCCTCTGCAACTCAGTGAGACCCGGTTTCAAAATAAAAAATAAAAAAACAGGGCAAGAGGTATAGCTCAGAGGTCAAATGCCCCTGGGTTCCATTTCCAAAACCTGGAGGAAAAAAAAATCAGTTGATTCTAAGCTAATCAAAAGATTACTTGGAGCCAGGCATGGTGGTACACCAGTACTTGGGAGGCTGAAGCAGGAGGATCATGGGCTTGAGGCCAGCCTCAATAACTTAGTGACACTCTCAACAATTAGCGAGACCCTGTTTCAAAAATAAAAAATAAATAGGGCTAAGGGTATATATAGCTCAAAGATAGAATGCCCCTGGGTCCCAACAACAACAAAAAGATTACTTGGACGGGACTCTAATTACATGAGCCCTTCACTAAATATGGTGTAGAGGGCAGAGAGAGACGCACTTGGAATGTCCCGAGAAAGCCAACGGCCTCCAAGGGCACATGGTGAGGAGCTGCACGTACGTGGAAGCCTCGGGAGCCGAAAGGGGTCTGTCCTCCCGCTGACAGCCCGCAAGAAATGAGGCCTCCGCTCTCGAGGGCCAAGGCTGGATTCCACGCTAACCGCACAAGTGCCTGTGCAGTGGAAGCCCTATGCTCGGGTGAGAACACGCCCTGGAAGACACCTTGACTTCAGCCTTGGAAGACCCTGGGCAGAGAATCCAGTTTCGCCCTCCCAGACTGCGGACTTACAGAAGTGTGAAGAAACTGGGCTGCGGGCATCAAAGCTGTGGAACCTTCTCAGCAACGTAAGAAAACAAGTGGCCGTGCTGAGGAACAATGAGCCTTGAGTGGCCCTGCCCAGTACCGCGATCCTCCACTGCCCGCTCGGCCGCCAGCCTGACCCTCCCCATAAACGATTCCCAGGGCAGCCACAAGCCCCTGTGCTCACAGAAAGTACTGCCTCTCAAGCCCATGGTGCGAGGACTACCCACACCCGAGCAAACGCAATGCCCAGCACAGCCTGCAGGCACTGGTAAGTAAGCAAGCGCTCTACGATCACAAGTGCTGGCAGATACTTATCGGCTTTGATCATGCAACCAGCCTGAGAGGTAAGCAGGACAGATACTATCACAAGCTCCTGATGAGAACACGAGGAGCTCAGAGCACTTCCACGCTGGCTCAGGCTCAGGTGCCAAGGTGGAGACTGACCACACAGGTCTTCTGATTCCCATGTGCACTTGCTCCGTGCCTTTCCAGGACTTTCTCACACTTCATTCTCTGGGTCTCGCAGTAACAACAAGGCCACCAGTCAATTCACATGGGGACGCTCTACAAGTTTTACACAACAGCTACTTGAGTGGGTGCGCAGTGCTCAGCATCAGCGCCGGGAATCGATCCCAGGGTCCTGCCCATACTGCACAAGCCTTCTCCACAGAGCGTCCCCTCCAGCCCCGACGAGAGAGACTCCACATGGGATTTTATGACATGAGGTGCCACATTCTCTACACTTTCATTAAATATTTTTAAAAAAGCTTCCTGGGCTGAGGGTGTAGCGCAGTTGCCCAGTACTTGCCTAGTATGTGGAAGAACCTCAATCTCCAGCACCAACGAAAAAAAGAAAAAGAGCCCAGCATGAGTCATGCTTGTTATCCCAGTACTTGGGAGGCTGAGACAGGAGGATCACAGGTTCACAGCCGGAGGACTGCAGGTCTGCGACCAGTCTCAGCTACTTAATGGGGCCCTCCACAACTTAGTGAGAGCCTGTTTCAAAATAAAGAATAAAAATAGGGCTGGGGTGTAGCTCGGAGGTAGAATGTCTCTGGGTTCAATCTCCAGTATTCAAAATAAAAATAATTAATTAATTAAAGATATTCACATTATCAATCAGGAAGTTCTATGTTAAAGCCAACCTTAAGCCGGGCGTGGTGGTGCACGCTTATAATCCCTACTTAGTGAGGCTCTTTGCAACTCAGTGAGACCCTGTTTCAAAATAAATAATAAAAAATAGGGCTGAGAGTAGAATGTCCCTGGGCTTCATCATCCTCAGTACCACACACACACACACACACACACAAAGCCAACCTATCTTAATCAGTTTATTCGATGAGGGGCTATATATCAGGGGCAGGTTGAGGGGAGTCATGGACAGTCACTCAAGAAAGTGGCACTGTTAGAGATACAGATATAAATACGAATCTCCAAGTCTCTTCAGGCTGTTTTGAATCTATAACTTTCTGAAATCAATTAACTAATTTGTTTCCTAAAGTAAAAGAAAACAACATAATTTAACATTTTCTAGGTCAACGGTCACTCCTGTCAATATAGTACTTGACAGTTGCACTCTAGCGGGCTACTAGTTTAGAAACTGAGTAGCTTTATTTCCTGAACTGTAGACAAAATAAGCAGGAGAAAGCTCTAAATGAGGAATTTCTAAATGTTTTCTTGCAAGTAACTTACATTTGATACAGAATGTGAAGTTGATGATATTAACATTTTTAGTTGCATGTAGGCGTTTTGACTTATTGCCTGCTTTTTAAGTTATGCCCCAAATAAATGAGATTTGCACAAGCGTACTAATCACGTCACTCCTACCTCCCACACCGATGGGTAACCAGGCACGGCAGGGACAGCCATAGAGTCCTCGTGGAGACTGCTGAAAGTCACTGCAAATAAACATCACATTCCAGCTCTAAAAGGATGGTTGCAGTAACGTGGGGTTAGTTTTCATATACCCTTCATATTTTAGTTACCAAAATGATTAAAACTTTTCATCATGGTAGTAATGAAGTACCTTCATCTGACGTCTTAGGAGTGCCAGAAATGAAATATTGCTCTTATGTTATAAATGCTGACCTCTCAAAAACAGCTCTTTAATAGGGGGTTATCCAAAATAATTCCACTCAGTCAAAATAACTTAAGGAAATTTCCAGTTAAACATGATGGCTGAACTATATACCCCATCTTCTCAGGCTTCAAGGTTGAAATAAGAAATTTCAACCCAATTTCAGAAGATCCAAGCCGGGTGTGGTGGCGCACGCTTGTCATCCCCACGCTTGGGAGGCTGAGACAGGAGGATCGCGCTGGTTTAAGAGACCCTGTTTCCAAATAAAATATAAAATAGGCCTGGGAGTGTAGCCTGGAGGTAGAAGGCCCCTGAGTTCAATCCCCAGTACCACCAAAACAAACAAACAAACAAACAAACCAATTTCAGAAGATTCGAGCTAATCAGCAGAGCTGAGGACACTGCCACCCCAAGGCCCTAAAGGGAGCCATGAGAAGAGGTGAGACTATGTTCATCCCAGGACCCTGGGAAGACCTGGCAAGGCACGAGGCGGGACTCAGGAGCGGAAGCAAGTCCAAAACCAGGAAGACGAGCTGAACGACCCCAGGTGCTCGGCCCACCCTGCTGGAGAACGGGGTCTGTTTTCTGGAGCATGAGGCTTCTCACTGGGCGACAGAGTTCAGAGAAACAGGGGTGAAGAGCACAAGTGTAGCCAAACTTGAGAGGGTAAGCCACAGTACGCACAGTGAATAGTGGAACCCCAACCATTTCCTCAGCACCCTTCCAGAGAGTTGACAATGACAATTCCTTACTCCTTCCCAAAACAGAATGCTTCTCTGGAAAAACTGAGTGACCCCTTTAAAAAGACTTCCAGCTACTGACATGTATCTCCCCATACTAAAGCCAGTTTATAGCCCATCACCTAGAGCATGCCTAGGGAGTAACATCACAGGCTACTCCCAGAGAACAGCAGACTTTTAGTGCCTCACCCTCAAATGTGACCAGATAGCACAGTACACTCAGTATCTGACAAAAGTTTCCAATGTAAAAGACAGAGATAAAAACATAAACACAGAACAACAAACAATAGAGATTAAAAGAAAAATATAAACAGAAAACATCCCTATTATCCTCAGGGAGATAAAATAATTCTACATAAGGACAATTTATGAAAAAGCAGAGGACAGTAAGAAACAGACCTGAGAGGCCAGGAAGTGAGGGCACACACCTGTAATTCCAGTACTTACGAGGCTGAGATAGGAGGATTGAAGGTTCGAGACCAACCGCAGCAACCTAGCAAGACTTTGTTTCAAAACAAAAAATAAAATGGGCTAGGGGTGTAACTCAGAGGCAGCATGTCTGGGTTCAGTCCCCAGTACCACACAAACAAAATCCATAAAAAGGAATATTTGCCATGAAATTTCAGAGAAGCCACGATGGTGGCTGAGTCTTCAAAACAGAAAGAGCCGGATGTGGTGGCACTCACTGGTAATCTTGGTACTTGGGAGTCTAAGACAGGAGGATCACAGGTTTGCAGCCAGCCTCAGCAACTTAATGAGGCCTTCCACAATTTAGTAAGACCCTGTTTCAAAATAAAAAATAAGATAGTGCTGGTATAGCTCACAGGTGAAACCCCCCCGAGTTCAGTCCCAGTACCAAGTGTGGGGAGGGGGACAAAAGAGCGCTAGATTTCTCAACATTGCTGCCAATGAAAAACAATGGAACAATGTTGTACAACTCATCTTCCAGCAGGGAGTGGTAGCACATGTCTGTAATCCTAGGATTTGGGAAGCCATCTGAAACAAGACTGCAGGTTCAAGGACAGCCTCAGCATCTAGGCAGGACCCTGTTTTAGACCCTGGCTCAAAGGCAGAATGTCCCCAGTTTTAGTCCGCAGATCTGAAAAATAAAGTAAAAATTCATCTTCCGCAGAGCATAGTGGAAGGCCCTACAATCCCAGCCGTTCCGGAGGCTGAAGCAGGAGGATCACTTAGGCCCAGGAGTTCAAGGCCAGCCTGGGTAACTTAACTGACCCTATCTCAAAATAAACTTGTTTCAAAAGGGCTAGAGATGTAGCTCCATGGCAGAATCCTTACCCTAGCATGTACAAGGAAGGCCCTGGGTTCAATACCCAGTACAAAAGAGAAAGGAAGAGAATATCCATGTAGCCAAGTCTTTATACATCCATAATTTTCTTAGAATAAATTCCTGGTAATACTGTATTCATTCCCAAACATAAACGCCTTAAAGTCACTGCCCACTGACGCACATTCCTCACCTGCACCTACCTTTTAAGGTTTCTCTTTGTGTGCTAAACAATGTGTTTATAAAGTTAAAAAAAAAAAAAAAAAAGGCCAGGCGTGATGGCTTACGTCTATAATCCCAGGCTGAGTCAGGAGGATTACAGGTTCAAAGACAGCCTCAGCAAATAATAGATGCTCATCAGCCTCGGGAGACCCTGTTTCCAAGAAATAAGATCAGGCTAGGGGATGTAGCTGGAAGGTAGAATGTCTCTGGCTTCAATCCACAGTACCACACACACACACACTAATAATAATAAAATAAAGTTTAAAAAGCTGCAACAGAAGCATGCAAAAGTACATGCCTTAATATTTAAATTTTTATCACCATTTACTTGGGAAAACAAACAAGTTTTCAATGTCAAGTTCTGTTGTTCGATCTCCGAGCTACATCCCCTGCCCTTTTTGTTCTTTATTTTGAAAGAGGGTCTCACTGAGTTGCAGAGGGCCTCACTAAGTAGCTGAGGCTGCCTGTGAACCGCGATCCTCCGGTCTCAGCCTCCTGAACGCTGGGATTACAAGCGTGCACCACCACACCCGGCTAAGTTCCAATGTTCTTCTCAAGGACTGTTTTACTCTTTAGGCTTCACTCATAAGCCTCAAATTAAAAAAAAAAAAATCAATTGATAGTTTCAGGGAAAAACCTGAATGCAGGAAGTTGTAAGATAAATGTTGTTTAGAAACAGAAACGACTCCTTATTAGTAAAAACTCAGCCTTTCTGGAACCACAGGCAAAGACCAGAAACCCTAAAATTAAGAAAGAAGTTTGTGTTCAATTTGTTGAGACTCGTAAAGGCTTTAGAAAGCCATTTCGCAGGAGCCCTCGCCTTAGCTGTCAACACAGAAACACGTTCAGCGAAGACTTTAGGAGACTGTGTCTTTAACACTAACACGCCCCCTTTTCCCTGGAAACACACTTCCTAAAGCAACAGCATTTCCGAAAAACAAACACAACCGCTGTGTGCAAGCTGCACGCGGGGTTACCGACAGCACCGGCCGGCCGGGAAAGTCAGCCCCGGCGCCCGCCCGGCCGGTATCGACCAAGTTATGCGAAGTGACTAACTCGTGACCGTGTCTGGACGCGGGCCACGCCGCCAGCACGTCCAGGTCCGGGAGGGCGCGCCACCCCGTCCTCTGCCCTGGGCCGGGGTTCGGAGCTGGGAGGCTACAGAGACCCGCCGGCCGGGGTTCTGCAGGATCCTGGCCTTTTCAAACTCCGCCTCGGGTCGGGATGCAGAGAGGGCCTCGTCGGAGCACAGGTATCACCGGGGACCTGGCTGTCCCAGCCCGCCCTCTCTTGCGTCGGAGTCTCGGAAGAGTAGGAGGGCCTGCGATGGGCTCAGAAAGCAGGCCAGATCCGAGCCCTCGCACTCACCCTAAGGGCAGGGGCGGACGCCAGGGAGAACTCTAGAGGTCGAAGGTCAACGCGCGCCCGGCCAACCGGGACGGCACCCGGGTCAGAGATCCCTAGGACCTGGCCCGCCCCGCACTCACGCGGGGTCCAGGGAGGGTCCGGGGCTCCCGGGCTAGAGGCCAAAGGTCACAGGATCCCCGCCGCGGCGGGGTCGGGACCCCGGGGAGGGAGGCGGCGGCCCCCTCACCTGCGTAGGAGCCAGCGCCTGCTGGAGCTGCTGCTGCTCCTCGCTGATCTTTTGCTTCAGTTTCTTGAACATGGCGCAGCGCGGGTCCCGAGTGTGAGCGCGCCCTGCTCTACGGCCGCGGGGGCCGGGCCTCGCCGCCGCCTCCTGGAGCTCGCGGCCCGAGCGGCCCACGCGTCCTGCGGGGGTCGGCGTCGCCGCCGCCGCGTCTCTTCCTTCCAGGTGCCACCGGCTGGTCCCGGCCCCCCATCCAGCCCCGGCGGCGGCGGCGACAACGGCAGCAGGTGAGCGGCGCGCCCAGCGCGCCTGCGCGGCCGACGTGGAGCTCGCCGCCCGGGACCTACGGAGCGCCGCGGAGGACACGCGCCGCCGAGCGCCCGCGCATGCGCCGTGGAGGCGCCCAGCGGGAGGGTGCGGAGCGCCTCGGCACCTGCGCCGCCGCGCTCAGCCGGATCTGAGCACCGCGCAGGCGCGCGCCGGGGCTAGGTGGGGGCCGGGCAGGGTCTACCGAAGGGGGGAGTTAGACCCACGGGGAAGGAGGCCCGTGTGGGAAGGGGATCCAGGGAACCTAGTGGGTCTGAAGCGTAGTGTGCACCTGTTCAGTATCTGTCGTTAGAATTCTGTGTTTATTGTTTGTACTGGGGATTGAACCCAGGGCATTCTGCTTCTGGGTTTTACCATCCCATCCCTGGCCCTCTTTTATTTTTTAATTTGGAAACAGAGTCTCACTAAATTGCAAAGGGCCTTGCTAACGTGCTGAGGCTGGCCGTGAGCCCGCTCCTGTCCCGGCCTCCCAAATCCTACGGGGTTACCGCGGGGTGCCATCACATCCGGCTTAACTCTGATTTTTCTACTTTCTGACTACAAATGCCGTATCGACATTTATAATGCTGTATGATGCATCTTGACCTTCACCCAGAATCCTTGTAGCCACCGGAGTGTAAGCGTGGCCAAGAGCACAGTCTTTGACATCAATCAAAAAATACAAGAGAGACATTTTCTTGCTCTTAGACCTTTGGCACTGAGGCACACTGCTGGGTACAAAGTCAGATGCTTAGGAGGAGCCAGTTAGGAGCGCAGCAGGTACCCACATGGTAGGAGACAGTGGCCGGTGAAGGCCGGCCTTGAACCTTCGACCCCCCGTCTCGCCTCCCAACACCTGGGATTACAGGTGTTCACCACTGCACCCATTTTGTATATGCCTTCTTGGATGCAAAAAAGGAAAATGTCTTCTTTTGTACATTCAGAGCACTGTTCTCAAATGTGAAAGGGCAGCTGTATTGTTCTTCCCATTCCAGATTGCCCAATACTTATAGCAGGGAAGAGATTATACGCATGTATAAATATGTTTACATGCATACACGTATGTGTGTGTGTGTGTCTGTGTTATACAACAAGGGAAAGAGAAGCCCTTTGGCTTTTATTATAGCAAGTAACAAAGATTTGGAGATGAAAATACTTGTATTACACTGTTCTAATATATCTCTTTGGAATGCTTTAGAGTATGTTTGCAATAACTACTTTTTCAAGAGAATATTGTAAAACTCTGTAAATTGCAGTTATAAAACTCCTGGGAAACCTCCCACGGAAGAAAAGTCTACACATCATAATCTAAACTTAGACCATGACTCTCCTCGGAATTTAGCCAATTTTTCAGTCTGGAGTAACTTAGTATTAGAGGTGTGTGCATGTGTGTGTGTGGTTTTAATTTAATTCCCATTGTGGGCCAAAGTAAGAAAATTAGGGAACAGAATGGGGCTTCATTATTACTATTATTGCCCCTGTTTGACAAATCTCCAGGAAAGATAAAACAACCAAAAGCTCCAACAACTTGCCCAGAGTCGAATGATCTCAGCTACAGAATTGGAAAGTGACCGCAGGCCTCTTGCCCTTTATCGGTCCCAGGCTGTAATATGTTTAATACTTCCTTCTTGTTTCTGAGACACACCCTGCTAAAGTTTTGTAAGCTGTTAGACTTCATTCTTAACAGTTTTGTTTACATGACATGTTCTAGAAAAATCTACAAAGCTGATGACTCAAAACTTTAATAAGAACCATCATTTGAAGGAGAAACCCAATACTGGGATGAGAAATAAATCTTATTTCAGGAAATGAGGTCGCTTGGAAACCCAGAGCTTCCACGGGTTGGTGAAATGGAAGTAGGAAGGTGTCACATTCCCTCCTTCCTTACTAAACAATCAGACTCCTACGTAAACAGAGTCACTCTTGCTAGGATTTGGATACTGTGTTTGTAACATGGAAAAGAAAAGGAAGAGGAGGAAGAAAAGTTGGCCTCATACTGTTTACTGATATTGGGTTCTTTCTGCGTAAAAAGGCCAAGTAGCATAGTGAATGATCATCTTGACATTAAAGTCAACTGACAGTACAAATCCCAGGCTTGCTATTTAGTAACTGTGATGGAAGAAACATACTGAATTTCTGTGTTTCAGTTCCTTCCCTCTCTCCCACCATATTTATCCCCCCCCCCTCCTCCTCCTCCTCCTCCTCCTCCTCCTCCTCCTCCTCCTCCTCCTCCTCTTGCTTCCTGTCTGTCTGTCTTTCTCTTCCTTTCTCCCTCCCCCATCTCCCCCCCCTCAAGTGGTCTTTCCACCTCAGCTTCCAACGTAGCTGGGATCTCAAGTGTGAACCACTGTACCCGACTTCGTTTCAAATTATCTGCAAAATGAAGACCGCTGCAGTATTCCTGTGAGGAGTAAATGATTATTAGGATAATACACTGATTGTGTGTGTGTGCATGTGTGCGTGCGTGCGTGCGTGTGTGTGTGTGTGTGTGTGTGTGTGTGTTTTGCTAGGAAATGAACCCAAGGGCATTCTACCTCCCAGCCCTATTTTATTTTTTATTTTGAAACGATTTCATTAGATTGCTGAGGACCTTGCTAAATTGGTATGGCTGGCTTCAAAGCTATGAGCCTCCTGTCTCAACCTCCCAAGTGTCGAGATTATAGGTGTGCGCCACCATGCCCAGCTGACTTGATATCCTGAAAGATTTATTCCTCACTCTCTTAAAAATGAAGCTATCAAAATACTAGGGCCAGGCGTGGCGGCGCACGCTTGTAATCCCCGCGCTTGAGAAGCAGAGACAGGAGGATCCCGCAGGTTTGAAGCCAGCCTTGCTGGCTTAAGAGACCCTATTTCCAAATAATAATATAAAAATGGGTCTGGGAGTGTAGCCCGGAGGTAGAAGGGTTTCCAGGAACCCCAGTACCACACACACAAAAAAAAAAAAAAAAATACTAGGGCCAGACGTGGTGGTGCATGTTAGTAATCCCAGAAATGGGGAGGCTGAGACACGAAGATGACAGGTTTGTAACCAGCCTCAGCTACTTAGTGAGGCCCTGTTTCCAGATATGAAATAAAGTCAGGCTGGGGGTATAACTTGGAAGTAGAATGCTTCTGGGTTCAATCCCCAATACCAAAAAGAAAAACTAGAAAAGTGGAAGCAGGGGGATTATTTTATCATATTTTGTGGCACTAAAGGCTGAACCCAGGGCATTCTACCTCTGAGCTACACACCCAGCCCTATTGTACATATTTTGAAACAGGGTCTCACTAAGTTGCTGAGGGCCTTGCTGAATTGCTGAGGCTAACTTTGAACCTGTGATCCTCCTGTCTCAGCCTCCCACATACTGGGATTACAAACTGGCCACCCTGCCCAGCTACGTTATCATCTTGAAGTGCTAAAGAAACTCTAAACATAAATTAACTCATGTTTATCAAACCTATATAAAGGCTTGATTTTAATTCATAATGTCAAAAATGTAGCCAGACATGGTGGCACACACTTATTCAGTACTTGGGAGGTTGAGACAGAGGATTGCAGGTTTGAGGACAGCCCCAGGAAATACTCTCATCAACCTAATGAAACCCTGTTTCAAAATAAAAAAGGGTGAGAGCCGGGCGTGGTGGCGCACACTTGTAATCCCCGTGCTTCGGAGGCGGAGACAAGAGGATCGCGCAGGTTCGAAGCCAGCCGCACTGGCGTAAGAGACCCTGTTTCCAAATAAAAAAGTATAAAAATAGGTCTGGAGGTGTAGCCTGGAGGTAGAAGGGTTTCCAGGAACCCCAGTACCACCAATAAATAAATAAATGTGTACATTAGAGGTAGAATGCCCTTGGGCTCCATCACCAGTGACACACACACACACACACACACACACACACACACACACACACACACTATTGTCATATAAGGAAATATTGTGCAATTCATTGCCCTATAATCATCACATGACAACATGGATGAATCTTTCATAATGTTGATTACAAGAAGTCAAACAAAGGCACATGCTGGGCGTGGTGGTGCACGCCTGTATTCCCAGTGCTTGAGAGGTTGAGACCGGAGAATCTCAGGTTCAAAGCCAGCCTCAGCAACTCAGTGAGGCGGGCATCAGCTTAGCAAGACCCTGTTTCCAGATAAAGATAAGCTGAGGTGTAGCTGAGAACTCCTCGGCTTTATCTTTATGGAACTCCTGTGGGCTCAGTCCCCATCACCACACGTACACACACACACACACACACACACACACACACACACGTATGACTCCATATACGCAAGGCTAATCTCTGGTGTTAGAAATCAAGGAAAATGTTGTTTTGGACACAAAGGGGTAATGGGGGGTAGGAGGAGATCTGGGGAGCTGGCAGTATCCTGTTTTGGTTGTTGTTGGAGGTTCTATGGATCTGTTTCCTGATTTTGGTGGTGAATATATACATCTATACTTGCACTAAAACTCAGGGAACTGGGCTAGAATGTAGCTCAGTAGTTTAGTGCCAAGCATATAGCCCTGAGTTTATTTATTTATTTATTTATTTATTGGCAGGTCTGGGGATGGAACCCAGGGGCATTCGACCTCCGAGCTACACCCCCTGCCCTATTTTTTATTCTTTCTTTTGAAACTGGGTCTCACTGAGTTGCAGAGGGTCTCACTAAGTAGCTGAGGCTGTCCACGAACCGCAATCCTCAGGTCTCAGCCTCCCAAATGCTGGGATTACAAGCGTGCGCCACCATGCCTGGCTATGGCCCTGAGTTTAATCCCCAATGCCACATGTGTGCATGCAAACACACACACATGCACACATGCATGGACGCACGCGTGCACGCACAGACACACGGCAGGTAAAACAACTTACAGAACTAGAACTATAGACAAAAATCAAGTTCAGGGCTGTAGTTCAGGGCTGGGGTGTAGCTCAGCAGTAGGGCACTTGCCTGGCATTAGTGAGGCCCTGGGTTCCATCCCCAGCACCACAAAAATAAACAAAGTTCAATTTTACTGTATGTAAGTTTTAGAATAATAATAGCTTGCCAAGAAAACAAAGATAATTTATGTGCGTACGTGTGTGTGTGTGTGTGTGTGTGTGTGTGTGGTACTGGGGATGGAACACAGGGGCCCTCTACCTCTGGGCTACACTCCCAGACCTATTTTATATTTCTGTCTAAGCCTCCTGAAGTCTGGGATTACAAGTGTGCACCACCAAGCCCTGCTACAGAGGTAGCAAGTCTCTGGGTTCCACCCCCAGTACCACCATAAAAAATAAAAAATAAAAAGTAGGGCTGGGGATAATAGCTCAGAGGTAGAATGCCCCTGGGTTCCATCCCCAGTGCTGCAAAATACATACATACATACATACATACATACATACATACTTCTTATGCATGGCTGGGCCTCACTCCAAGGCCTCACACATGATAGGCATGTGCTGTGGCACTGAGCTGCCTTTCATTTCTAGAGCTGGGGTGTGTGTGTGTGTGTGTGTGTGTGTGTGTGTGTGTGTGTGTGTGTGTGTGTGACTGGAGATTGAACTCAGGGGCATTTCACTTTTGGCTACACTGCAAGCCTGGTTTTTTTTCTTTTCTTTTTTTTCTTTTTTTTTTTTTTTGTGGTAGTAGAGATTGAACCCAGAGGCATTCTGCCTCCAAACAACACCCCTAACCCTTCTGAATTTTGTTTCTGAAACAGAGCCTCACTAAGTTGCTGAGGCTATCCTCCAACCTGCAATCCTCCTCTTCCAGCTTCCCACGCACTAGAATTACAGGCATGCATGCATCACCACACCCAGCTCCCAAGCCCTTTTTATTTTTATTTTTTTAATTTTGAAACAAGGTCTTGCTAAGTTGCTGAGGGCCTCACTAAATTTCTGGGGATGGCTTCAAACCTACAGTCCTCCTATCTCAGTGGAGTGCTTGTGTCCACACATACCCCATGCTATTATACCCCAAGAGTTCTAAATACTCTTATTAAACACATATTTTTTACTCCAAGCAGTCCTACCATCACCCTCTGGTTGCTGACTTAATCCTCCCAGACACACTTTGGCCTTGTCTCTGCCTATTCTACCAGGTCTAAGTGAGACAAGGATTACTACATATCGGGTTGGGGCAAGTTTATCTCACCTCTTGACTCCAAGAGCCAAAGGAATTAGCTTATGAGAAACAGGAATCAGGGCACAGCACTTAATAGGAGATAGGGACAGGCAGCAAGATCTCTGGTACAGGGAAGGGTCTCAGAAGGGTCCCAGTGCCCCACTTGCAGTGGGCACCCCTCTCTCCTTTCCTGGGTGGTCACCACCACTGATCTCTTTCCCTTCTAACAGCTTTTTTTGCTCTCAGGAAGCTTGCTTTTATAGCCTGTCAACTCTTCTGATTGGTCCTTAGATCTGAACCCTGATTGGTCCTTCCCTCTGGGCACCGATTGGTCCTTACATCTGGGCCCTGATTGGCCCATTTTCAATCCCTCTTTAGAACCCTTGTTCAGTCTTAACCTAAAAGTCAGGGAGAACTGCCTCCCTGGTCCTTATTTCAGCTTGCCACACTTTATCTTTTATCTTGGGACTTTGGTCATCTCTGCCTTTCCTTCCCCAAAGCAAAACCTTTCCTGGCCCCCATCTTGCATTCCTACATCTATCACTGAAGTCCCTCCTCCTGAGTAGGTGAGGCAGTCATTATAAGGAAGTCACAAGGAAGACTTTGCACTTTGGGAACAGAAGATACTCTGAACTGCCTTCTAGGAGGGAGGGAGGCTATTGTAAACAACGTTCTGTTCCTCCTTCAGTTTTAAAGGGTCACCCTCAGAGTTTAGGAGAACTAAAACAAAAAGCATAAAGACCTTTTTAACTGACCTTTTCCTAACTATAGAAATGTGTTTCCAGCACATAAGCTAAGGATTTTAATGTTTATTTATTTATTATTTATTCATTTACTTATTGGGGGTTTGTTTTTGTTTTTGTTTTTGGTGGTACTAGGGGTGGAACCCAGGGGCTTTTTACCTCTGAGCTAAACTCCCAGACCTATTTTATATTTTATTTGGAAACAGGGTCTCACTAAGTTGCTGAGAGCCTCACTAAGTAGCTGAGGCTGGCTCCGAACCTGTGCGATCCTCCTGTCTCAGCCTCCCAAGCGCAGGGATTACAGCGTGTGCCACCACGCCTGGCTAATTTATTTACTTATTTATTGCAGTACTGGGGATCAAACCCAGGGGCATTCTATCTCTGAGCTATACCCCCAGGCCTATTTCATTTTTATTTGGAAACAGGGTCTCACTAAATTGCTGAAGTTGCTGAGGCTGACCTTGCCCTGCTGTCCTCCTGTTTCAGCCTTCCAGGCATTGGTATTACAGTCGTGCACCTCTGCCCCCCACTAAGATTTTTACCTTAAGGCTTCTGGGTGATGGGCTTACACTGGCAGATGGCAGGAGAAGAAGGCGGTGGCTGGGGTGGTCACAGCTACACTTCACAGAGAAGGAGCATGTATGCGTGCCCTTCGTCCATCAGGGTAACTACCCTGCAGCCGCCCTTGACAGTCCCCACAGCACGGAGAAGTGTTGGGTCACCCTCTCCAGGGGGGGCCTCTCAGCAAAAGCCCCACCCACCGCACCCCAGGCCCAGCTGCCTCTGTGGCATTCCTGCCTCTGATGGAGCTGCTTACACCAGTTCCACAGGTCCCTCGGAGCACACCCAAAGACTGGCAGCCCCAGATTCTCCTGAGAAACAGAGACACCTGGACTGATGGGCGGGCATCTTTGTTTGTGGAACCTTGCTCCGCAAGCATCTCCTTCAGGCATGGCACAGTTCTCACATCCTGTCTGCCAGGCTCTGTATCAGCAGTGCTCAGCAGGACGAGATGAAACAATGCTCTGGAGACTTTATTCCTGGTCTCAAAAGGTGAGAGGGAGAAGGCGTGAGAGCCAACTGCCCCAGAGAAACTCAGCTCCTCCTTTCTTTTCTTTTCTTTTCTTTCTTTCTTTCTTTTTTTTTTTTTTTTTTTGTGGGTCTGGGGATGGAACCCAGGGGTATTCGACCTCCAAGCTACACCCCCTGCCCTATTTTTTATTCTTTCTTTTGAAACCGGTCTCACTGAGTTGCAGAGGACCTCACTAAGCAGCTGAGGCTGTCCGCGAACCGCGATCCTCCGGTCTCAGCCTCCCGAATGCTGGGATGACGAGCGTGCGCCGCGCCGGCTTCAGGGCCTCCCTTCCTCTCACGCTCACAAGGCCACGAGCAGGTCATCAGGTGCTTGTTCGTCTCTAGCTATAGCAGCCGGGCGATGCGTGAGGAATGTTCTAGAAGGTAAGTTTTTGTCTGGCACATTTGCAAAGATGTCGGAGATCACGACCTTCAGCAAAACAAACTGCAGCAATTACAGAACAGAGTGAAGTGGACAGCGGAGACTCACCGAGGTCGCGGCCTGCGGTGCCCTGAAGAGAGCGGCCTTCTGCCGAAGCCAGCGAGAAGCTCATCAACCCTCTAACCAAGTGGCTGGCTGGTAGTCAGCTTTCACTAAGATGGTTTTTAGACTTAGGACAGTTTTCCGCACTATCTTGAGCACAAGATACTTTTCAGGAGGCTGTGTGTATATTTTACTGGGGATAGAACCCAGGAGCAGTCCAACACTGAGCTATGCCCCCAACCCTATTTTATTTCTTATTTTGAAACAGGGTCTCACTACGTTGCTGAGAGCCTCATTACTTGCCAAGGTGGGCCTTGAATTTGTGATTCTCCTGTCTCAGCCTCCCAAGTACTATGATTACAGGTGTGCACCACCATGCCCAGCCCAGGATGATGGACTTTAATCCACACGTACAAACACTTGTGCAATATCCTGAATAAATATATTTTATTTATTTTAGGCTTGGAAGCTTACCTAATGTTATAGAATCAACTTGCAAAAACCATCCTCAAGCCCGGCATAGTGGTGCATGCTTTTTTTTTTTTTTTTTTTGGAGGTACTGGGGTTCCTGGAAACCCTTCTACCTCCAGGCTACACTCCCAGACACCTATTTTTATATTTTTATTTGGAAACAGGGTCTCTTAAGCCAGTGCGGCTGGCTTCGAACCTGCGCGATCCTCCTGTCTCCGCCTCCCAAGTGTGGGGATTACAAGCGTGCGCCACCACGCCCGGCAGTGGCACACACTTTTTAATCCCAGTACTTGGGAGGCGGAAACAGGAGGATTGCAGGTTCACAGCGAGCCTCAGCTACTTAGGGAGGTCCTCTACAACTTAGTGAGACACTGTTTCAAAATAAAGAATAGTGCTGGGCGTGGTGGTGCACACTTGTAATCCTAGCATTCAGGAGGCTGAGACCGGAGGATTGCGGTTCGCGGACAGCCTCAGCTACTTAGTGAGGCCCTCTGCAACTTAGTGAGACCCTGTTTCAAAAATAAAGAAGAAAAAATAGAACAGGGAGTGTAGCTCAGAGGTCAAATGCCCCTGGGTTTCATCCCCAAACCCACAAAAAAAAATTTTTTTTAAATAAAGAATAAAAGATAGGACTGAGGGTGTAGCTCAGAGGTAGAATGTCCCTCGGTTCAATCCCCAGTACTGCAAAATATCGAAAAACAAAAAAACATCCTCACCAAACTTGCTGTCTAGTGGTTTCAAAAATGTGTGATTCCAGAATCCTCCTTTTTCTCCATGTGAAAGGGCATCATTATTCAGAGTGTACTGGCCTGCTAACTGGCTTGGTCAGTCTTCGAGAGAAAAAGAGTCTTTCTTGTGTCGTTCCCTATTATGTGTGAAAGAATCGCCTGTCCTCCCAGCACTGAGCGACAGAAGCTACACCCGGCAGCGTGGGAGGGCTGTGAAAATATTGACATTTAACAATGGGCCCCAACCGTGGGCTGTGGCGAATCAGCAGCCAGCCCGACCCTAGACAGGTTACAGATGCAGCCAAAACGGTCCCCACCATGCTTCCAGATAAAGATGCTTCTGTTGTGGGGCAGCCCCTCTGGACTTCACCCCAGACAGCTGGACGACTGTGCTGGCTGGCTTGTGGCTTACTGTCCATGGGTGGGGAGACTGGGTCCTCTGTTGCCTGCCCTTTTCTCTATTCATTAATCTCTCCACCCCCGCCCCTAGGGGGAAGGACAAAGGGTGATGCCCAGGGACCAGCTGTGGACTTCAGCGCCCTGCCACTGCCTCCTGGTCCCCATTCCTATCCCTGAGGCGCCTGGACTTCAAGGGAGAAGACGTCTGTTTCTCCAGTATTGTCCCTGCCTTCAGCCCCACTCTAATACCTCCAAGTGCTGGTCAAGGGCTATCAGGAAAACAGAAGCCAAGTTTGTCCCTTGCAGGAAAATGAATGAATGGTACAAGAAAAAAGATGCTGAGATCAGCCAGGCTCCAAAAATCAAGGGCACCATGGTTTCTCTTGTATGTGGAAACTAGAAGGGGGAGACACCAGTGGAGTCGTGGAAGGGGACTGGGTGAGCGAGGAGAGGGGGGAGGAGAGGTCAAGAGAAGGAAACAGATAAATTGTGTCACTGAGCCGGCCGTGGTGGCGCACACTTGTAATCCCAGCACTTGGGAGGCTGAGACAGGAGGATCTCGGTTTGCGGCCAGCCTCAGCTACTTAGTGAGGTCCTCTGCAACTCAGTGAGACCCTGTTTCAAAAATGAAAGAATAAAAAATAGGGCTGGGGGTGTAGCTCAGAGGTAGAATGCCCCTGGGTTCCATTTCTAGTACCGCAAAAAAAAAAAAAAAAAAAAAAAGTGTCACTGACAGTCGATCTGTATATAGTTCCAGGCTCTGAGTCCCTGAATTCTGGCTCTTACTCTTACTTTAAACCAGCCCAGGACTATTCCCAGTTATCTGAAATAACAAATTCTTTTTCCGCCTAGTCTGGTTTCAGCTGGTTTTCTGTCACTTGTAACCGACAGAGTCCTGACCTGTTTATCAAGTATGCGACGTAATAGACCAGGACCAATACGTAGTCATTGAGAGCAACTCATATTCCCTCGAGATTCATGCACCTTAACAGAGAAGATGAAAGAGACAGCTTAGGCCTGAAGAGTCTTTAAGATTAATGTCTGCAAATCTGAGGAGACGTTCTAAAGACTCTAAAGTCCTCTCTGTGGCTTGACAACATGCAGGATTGCCCTTTTGCAACCCAGGATAGAATTATACCTTGATGGTAATCCTGGGCTCAAGCTGGGTAGCAGGCTGCCAGCACGCTGTCCGCATCACCCAGTCCCTAGCAACAAGCACCAGCACGCTGTCTGCATCACCCAGTCCCTAGCAACAAGCACCAGCACGCTGTCTGCATCACCCAGTCCCTAGCAACAAGCACCAGCACGCTGTCCACATCACCCAGTCCCTAGCAACAAGCACACCTGGTGGACTCACCTGGGGTCTTAGTTGTGTAACCCCAGAAGCAGATGCTGAGACCATGACTCATGCACAAGAAGATCAGTTAGGAAGTAAAAAAAAAAAAAAAAAAAAAAAAAAAAATCCAGCATAAAGAGAAGCGAGACAGACAGCATAGGAAAGGCAGCCAAAGAGGAGATATGGGCATTGTCAGGCATGTGCCACAGAGACACCCAGAGCTTAATTAAGATGGGAAATCCTGGAAGCCAGTGTGGGCTCCTGCACAGGAATCCCACCCACGGGGTGAGGAGCTTTGGTATTCATACACTATTTTCCATTAGTGGTTGGCTGGAGGTTGGGCAGGACCCAATAATTCATAGACACCGGTGGCTCGCCACACAGGCGGGCAAAGTGGGCTTCAGTGGCCAGAGAACAGGCCCAAGGCAGCGCTGCAGATGCCAGCAGGTGGAGGTCTGTTGGTGTCCACCGAGGGCACATGAGTTGTCGGTGCCTTTAACCTCTGGATTCCATCTCTGGCCCCAGAGAGAAGATTCTGAATGAGAAGCTCCTTTGCCTCCTGCTCAGGGGGATCATGACTCACACTGGTCAGCACGTCTTCCTGCAGCGCCCACCCTACGGCCCCCCACCTGGGACCCAACTGCCGATGGGAGAGGCGGTGAGCCTGACCTGAGCTAGGGCAACGGGAGCCAAAGGTGCGCCTTAGGGTCCATCCCTGGAGATTCTGCACCCCAGTACTGATCAAAGGGAAGGGGGTTCCTGACAACTTTACCAGCTGCCCTGGCAGCCATATTGAGGGGCTGTGGCTGTGTTATCTGAGGACTTTTCCCCAGACAAGAAGTATCTCCTGGTCAAGGAACCAAGAAGGAAGGTATGGCATTTCCCATAAGATGTGAAGGACAAAGAAATGTTTCGTGTGTGTGTGTGTGTGTGTGTGTGTGTGTGTGTGTGTGTGTGTGTGTTACCGGGGATAGAACCCATGGGTTTTCTACCTCCAGGCTATACTCCCAGACCTACTTTATATTTTATTTGGAAACAGGGTCTCACTAAGCCTCCCAAGTACTATGATTACAAGCGTGAGCCACCACGCCCGGCTTAAAAAATGTGTCTAAATCAGCAGCAGTAGGACTAGCAATAATAATAATGACACCAATAGTGTGTGGGGGGGGTACTGGGGATTGGACCCAAGGGCATTCTACTTCCAAGCTACTCTAAGCCCTATTTTATTTTCTGTGTTGACACAGGGTCTTGCTAAGTTGCTGAGACCAGCCTCGAACCTGTGATCCTCCTGTCTCAGCCTCCTAAGTACTGTGATTACCAGCAATACCAACAAATTTTGGTCAACCAAGAACGAGGAGAGACTGAATCATCTGTTCTCTTTATAGAAGACGGCATTGCAAAATCCGTGTCCAGTGAAGAAGTACCCAAAGACCAGACAGACATACAATAGAGGAAAGTCCGTTATAGCTTGATGAGCACTTAATAAAAATGTGTGTACACCCTCAACTTCTTTCTCGTGGGACACAGTGGCTGGATGAGACAGTTCTTGCAGTGGCTCCAAGTTCTGTGCCAACTCCCCAGCCCTCTCACACCCAGGCACTTTTTTCTAGGTCTCGCCCGTTGGGTCAGGTCCCTGTCTCCCCTGGAGTCTGCACTCTGAGCCTCCATTGTCTCTTCTGCCACCCGAGCCTCCCTGGGATGACCTGCCCATCAGATATGTTTGTACAGGTGGTACAGGTCTGCGTCTAGATCTCACTGGCATTGCAGATGCTCCTTAGAAGCCATCCCTGGAGATCCCGAATTCCCAGTGCTGATGGGAGGGAAGGAGTGTTTCCCAACAACTTCGCCAGAAGCATTGCACCCCAGCCATGGTCACGGCTGGTGCTCTGCCCAGATGCCTAACCTGCGGCCAAGTCTGGAGCTGTTACGAGTGCAATGGCCCGTGACATTACCTGTGACCTTCCCCTGACGTGAAGAACTGAACTTTACATTGTGTTAAACATAAGTGGTGCCAGGCGTGCCAGCACACGCTTGTAATCCCAGTACTGGCGAGGCTGAGACGAGAGGATCACGGGTTCACAGACAGCCTCAGCTACTTAGTGAGGCCCTCCCTCTGCAACTTTGTGAGACCTCGTTTTTTAAAATAAAGAATAAAACTTAGGGCTGAGGTATAGCTCAGAGGTAGAATGCCCCTGGGTTTCATCCCAGGACCGCAAAAAAAAAAAACAAAACAAAAAAAAACCCATAAATGAATATTTGCATATAGCCATATTGGACAATTCTGCAAAACCTCCCTCCCAATCCCAGCATTTGGGAGGCTGAGACCAGAGGATCACGGTTCGCGGACAGCCTCAGCTACTTAGTGAGGCCCTCTGCAACTCAGTGAGACCCGGTTTCAAAATAAAGGATAAAAAATGGGGCGGGGGGTGTGGCTCGGAGGTCAAATGCCCCTGGGTTCCATCCCCAGACCGGCAAAAACAAAACAAAACAAAAAACAAAACAAAACCTCCCTCCCATGGATCAGGGCAAGGCTCGACTTTGCCTGAACCGCATCCGCTTTCATCTTTCCCCCTTGGGCTATCCGGTTTTACTCCCTTCTGCACTGGTTTCTCCCAAGACCATGACCTTAATAAAACACGTGTGCTCAAATCCCTTCTCTCAGCACCTGAGACATTGTGTACCATTCTTTAATAAGTACATCACAGGCAGCTTAAAACCTGGATCAGAAGTACACGTACACCCAGGCATGGTGGCACATGCCTATAATCCCAGAACTTGGGAGGATCACAGGTTCAAAGAAAGCCTCAGTAAGCAGAGAGATTCTAATCAACCTCGTGAGGCCCTGTTTCAAAATAAAAATAAGACAGGCGTGGTGGCACATGTGTTTAATCCCAGTACTTGAGAGGCTGAGAAAGGAGGGTCGCAGGCTCGTGACCAGCCTCAGGTACTTAGTGAGGCCCTCCACAACTTAGTGAGACCCTGTTTCAAAATAAAGAATAAAAAATATGGTTAGAGGTATGGCTCAGAGGTAGAAAGTCCCTGGGTTCCATCCCCACTATGTCAAAATAAATAAATAAGAAGGAAGGAAGGAAGGAAGGAAGGAAGGAAGGAAGGAAGGAAGGAAGGAAGGAAGGAAAGAAAGAAAAAAAATAGGGCTGGGGGTGTAGCTCAGAGGTAGAATGCCTCTGGGTTAAATCTCCAAGAACACAAAAGTATACATACAAACTCAGTAGCAGAATAGGAGATGGAACCCAGGGGTATTCTACCACCGAGCTACACCCCAGCCCAATTATTTTATTCTTTATTTTTTGAAACAGGGTCTCACTGAATTGCAAAGGGACTCACTACATAGCTGAGGCTGTCCTTGAACTACAATCCTCCTGTCTCAGCCTCCCAAATCCTGGGATTACAAGCATGTGCCACCACGCCCGGCTTAGAATTTTTTTTTCCCTTTTTATCCCAAACTTTAAAAGAATCTGAGCTCACTTAGTTTAAACAACAAGGAAATTGTTTATCTGGTAGCTGGAAGTCCAAACATAGGACAGCACCTGGGTTGGACATTCAATGGTAAATGACATTTTTTTTCTTTTTTAGCACTGAGAATTTGACGCAGGGGTATTTTACCTTCAAGCTACATTGCACTCCTTTTAATTTTTCATTTTTTAGGCAAAAAATCTCTTATGTTTAAATATATGCAAAAGAGTCACTATGAAATGTCTTGTTGCATGACTCACTACTTCATACTAATCAGACCCAGTTGCTCTGATAAATCTCTTCTGGGTTTTTCTTGGTTTGTTTGTTTGTTTGTTTGTTTGGTGGTACTGGGTTCCTGGAAGCCCTTCTACCTCCGGGCTACACTCCCAGACCTATTTTTACATTTTTATTTGGAAACAGGGTCTTGTAAGCCCGCGCGCGGCTGGCTTCGAATCTGCACGATCCTCCTGTCTCCGCCTCCCAAGCGCGGGGATTACAAGCGTGTGCCATCACACCCGGCTCTTCTGCTTTTTATTTATTTTTTAAATTTTTAAAATTTTTGGTGGTCTTCTGTTTTTTAAATATCTATTTGCAGTCGAGTGTGGTGGTGCACCCTTGGGAGGTTGAGACAGGAGGATTGCAGGTTCACGGCCAGCCTCAGGAACTTAGTGAGGCCCTCCAGAACTTAGTGAGACCCTGTTTCAAAATAAAGAATAAAGCTGGGCGTGGTGGCACAGACTTGTAATCCCCGTGCTTGGGAGATGGAGACAGGAGGATCGTGCAGGTTCGAAGCCAGCCTCGCTAGCTTAAGAGGCCCTGTTTCCAAATAAAAGTATAAAATAGGTCTGGGAGTGTAGCCTCGAGGTAGAAGTGTTCCTTCCACAGTACCACCAAAAAAAATAAAAAATAAAAAATAAAAAAATAAGAATTAAAAATAGGGCTGGGGGTGTAGCTTGGAGGTAGAATGGCCCTGAGTTCAATCCTTAGTACCGTAAAAGCAAAACAAAACAAAACAACATATATGTGTTTGCAACCCGGATGTGGTGGTGCATGCCTACAATCCTGGTACCTGGGAGACTGAGGCGGGAGAACTGAAGTTCAAAGTCAGTCTCAGCAATGTGTGGCCCTCAGCAACTTAGTGAGACCCTGTTTTCAAATAAAAAATAAAAATAGGGTTGGGGGTATATCTTGGAGGTAGAATGTTCAAACCCAAACACCATAAAAATTATCTTTTTAAGCTATAAAACCTGTATTTGTGTAAATGTGTCTAAGCCCTGCTTACTATAATGGAACTAAGATACTAAAAGATTAGCAAAATAATTTTTGAAAATCTCAAGTCACAGCCTAAAACATGTCATGTATTTCCTCAAATTTTCTGGAGTACACACTTAAAAGCAACTTGTATTGATACTAACTGAATTTTCAGTTATAAGCACAAGTCAGTTGTTGTCAAAAGCAATAAATAGGGTTGCCGGGTGTGGTGGCACACGCTTGTAATCCCCGCGCTTGGGAGGCTGAGACAGGAGGATCGCACAGGTTTGAAGCCAGCCTCAGCCACTTAGTGAGGCTCTCAGCAACTTAGTGAGACCCAAATAAAAAATATAAAATAGGTCTGGGGGTATATCCCGGAGGTAGAAAAGCTCCTGGGTTCCACCCCCAGTACTACACACACACACACACACACACACACACACACACACACACACAGAGGCAATAGGGTTGGGAAGACCTTCACACATGGCCATCAAATCCTAAGTCACGCTATTCTTAGAAATGAACCATGATATTGGAATACCTTCACTTCTCTTAGTTTCAACCATACCAACTGACCCTGAAGTTTGTAACTGTGACCTTTTATGGTCTTCCAACTAGAATATGGAATTTGCAATCCATATTTTGTAAGAGAGCAGGTAATTCTAGCACAGAAGAAGCTATGAAACGCGGGATGGAAGAGGATGTCAGTCTCTGGTCCACTTTTAACATTTATCCGGACCGCTGCTTTCAGCCCGGCGCTGAGGCCAGCTTGCGTATCGGTTTCTACCGCGTCACCAACCGTCACACAGCCCCCAGGTCGCACTCCAAGGCGATCACAGCAGTGACCAGAAGGTGCTGGTTTCTTCCCTTCTTGCTCTCCAACTGCAACAGCATCAAAGTAGGACCGGTACACGCCTCCACCTTCTCCCGCTGTCTGTCTCCATTTGTTAACAAGAATAGGCGAGCTTCCTTGCGAAGTTCAGCGAGCACGGCTTTGACATCTTCAGCTAGCGTCACGTGCTATGAACGTGTAGATTTCCACGGGAAATAACGTTCTTCAGCCAGCCTCCTACGGTCTGCACAGACTTTTGTTTCTTAGATTGCTTCTTCCCTGTGTGACGCCCTCAGGTCTGTAATGCATGCACCACTGTAAGGATGAAAACATTCCTTGCTGTGCTTAGTTTGAACATCATCATCATCTTCTTCTTCTTCTTCTTCTTCTTCTTCTTCTTCTTCTTCTTCTTCTTCTTCTTCTTCTCCTCCTCCTCCTCCTCCTCCTCCTCCTCCTCCTCCTCCTCCTTCTTCTTTTTTTTTTGTGGTACTGGGGGTGGAACCCAGAGGCTTTCTACCTCCAGGCTATACTCCCAGCCCTATTTTATATTTTATTTTTGAAACAGGGTCTCACTAAGTTGCTGAGAGCCTCACTAAGTAGCTGAGGCTGGCTTCGAACCTGTGCTATGCTCCTGTCTCAGCCTCCCAAGAGCTGGGATTACAAGACTGCGCTACCACACCTGGCTTGGCTTCTTTGTAATAATGGTATTTTGATGCTAAGAGCTTTATTACTCGAAAAAGCATGAAAGACAGGACACTTGGGGTCAGGAAGATTCACTTTTGAAAGTGGGTTTTCCCACATCTGATAATCCTTGAAGCTCCAGCATGGCCCTTCTGTTCGCTCCAGCTGTGTGGATGAACGTGTTGTCCAAGTCAAAGAAAACCGCCTGCACATGGCTCAGCCTCATTGCCCCGGCCTGCACCCCAATTTTTATTTATTTATTTATTTATTTATTTATTTATTTATTTATGGGTCTGGGGATGGAACCCAGGGGCATTCGACCTCCAAGCTATACACCCTGCCCTATTTTTTATTATTTATTTTGAAACCAGGTCTCACTGAGTTGCAGAGGGCCTCACTAAGTAGCTGAGGCTGGCTGTGAACCGCAATCCTCCAGGTCTCAGCCTCCCAAATGCTGGGATTACAAGCGTGCACCACTACACCCGGCTCTATTTTTTATTCTTGCTAGGGTGCTGAGTCTCTTTAAGTTGCTGAGGCTGCCCTTGAACCTGTGATCCTCGAGTCTCAGCCTCCCAAGTACTGGGATTACAGTCTCAGCCTCCCAAGTACTGGGATTACAGGTGAATACAAGTACTGGGAATACAGAAAGGTGTCTCAGCTTCCCAAACACCCAGCCTCAATGGCATTTCGAAGGACCAAGTTCCTTCCCATCTTGCTGCTCTGCCTTGTAACTTACTTAGCAATTGTTTTAAAGAAGAAATGCTCTAACCAAGTGTGGTGATACCTACCTGAAAACCCAGCTAGCAGGGAGATTGAGTCAGGAGGATCACAACTTTGAAGCCAGCCTGGCCAATTTAGCAAGACTCTCTTGGCTGGGTTTGTAGCTCAATGGTAGATTGTATACCTAGCAGATGTAAGACCTGGGTTCAATCCTCAGTATGGTTAAAAAAAAAAGTGCTCTAGGTCCATTTTGGGGGGCCTCCCTGACGCTGTCACAAAGCGGCTGCTCCTACTGCCAGCCTTCAAATCTGGATTCAGTTATGTTTTTTATTGGGAGCCAGTCAGTCTTTCTTGGAAGCCCCCTGCAGACATCTCAGTTTCATTGGTCACAATGATATCACATGGCCATGTCTAAACCTATCCCTGCAAAGAGACATGGGAAAACCAGGACCGCCTTGGAACAATCCGCACCTGCTCACAGGGCGGAGCTGTGTCCAGCATCTCCTGAAGCCCGGGGCTAGATTTCTACCCATGACACACCACCTATGTGTGTGAGGGGTGGGTGAGCAAGCTGGATGCTAGGCAACCATCTATCAATTACAGGCTCTTTCTTTCTCTCCCTTTCTTTCTCTCTTTCTTTCTTTCTTTCTTTCTTTATTTATTTATTTATTTATTTCTCTTTTATGCAGTACTGGGGAACTACCCAGGGGCATTCTACCTCTGAGCTACACCTCCAGCCATATTTTTTATTCTTTATTTTATATTTATTCATTTATTTATTTATTTAGTGGTACTGGGGCTCCTGGAAGCCCTTCTACATCCGGGCTACACTCCCAGACCTATTTTATACTTTTTAATTTTTGGAAACAGGGTGGGTCTCTTAAGCCAGCGGGGCTGGCTTCGAACCAGTGCGATCCTCCTGTCTCCGCCTCCCAAGCGCAGGGATTACAAGCATGTACCACCATGCCCGGCTTTATTCTTTATTTTAAAACAAGTTCTCATTGAGTTGCAAAGGGCCTTCTCGCTAAGCTGAGGCTGTCTGTGAACCGTGATCCTCCTGTCTGAGCCTCCCAAATGCTAGGATTATAAGTGTGTACCTCCATGGCTGGCTACAGTTTCTTTTCTCTTTTCTTTTTTCTTCCTTCCTTCCTTCCTTCCTTCCTTCCTTCCTTTCTTTCTTTCTTTCTTTCTTTTCTTTTCTTCCTTTCTTTTATTTTTTTTTTTGTGTGTGTGTAGTTTGGGGATTGAAACCAGGGCCATTCTGTATCTGAGGTGTACCTCCAGCCCTATTTTATTTATTTATTTATTTACTTATTTTGGTACTGGGAATTAAACCAAGAGGCATTCTACCTCCAAGCTGCACCCCCAGCCTGATTTTATTTCTTATTTGGAAACAGGGTCTCGCTAGGTTGCAGAGGGCTTCACTAAGTAGCCCAACCATGATTCTCCTGTCTCAGCTTCCCAAATACTAGGATTACAAGCATGTGCCACCATGCCCAGCCCAAGTGCCCTATTTTATTTTTAATTTGAAGCAGGATCTCACTAGGTTTATAAGTCTTACTTACTACTTGCCGAGGCTGTCCTCAAACCTGGGATTCTCCTGTCTCAGCCTTCCTAGTACTGGGATTACAGGCATGTGCCACCACATCTGGCTTTTTTTTTTTTTTTTTTTTGGTACCGGGGATTGAACCCAGGGGTGGTTCTATCTCTGTTCTACACCCTCAGCCCTATTTATTTTGAAATAGGGTCTCACTAAGTTACGGTGTGCTGGCCTCGAGCCTGTAATTCTCTTGCCTTAGTACTAAGATTACAGACATGTGCCACCTCACCCCAGCAATTACGAGTTTCTTTAAGCCAGCTTCTCCTACAACAATGTGTTATCAGAACATCTTCCAGAGAGCCTGCTATTATCCAGATTTCGAGACCTGAGACATTGTCTGAGACATGACAGGCCTTTAAGAGATATTCATTGGAGAAAATGAAGACTTTTTAAAATATATTTTGGTGGTACTGGGGTTCCTGGAAACCCTTCTACCTCTGGACTACACTCCCAGACTTATGTTATATTTTTATTTCAAAACAGGGTCTCTTAAGCCAGCAAGGTTGGCTTCGAACCAGCGTGATCCTCCTGTCTCTGCCTCCCAAGTGTGGGGATTGCAAGTGTGCGCCACCATGCCCGGCGAGAAAGACATTTTAAATTAGACTCACCCTCTGATGTGATGGGCCTTCCTTTCCTTCCTTCCTTTCTTTCTTTCTTTCTTTTTTTCTTTCTTTCTTTCTTTCTTTCTTTTTTGGTGTGTGTGTATGTGGGGGGGGTGTTACTGGGGCTTGAACCCAGGGATTTTCTATTTCTGAGCTACACCTATTTTATTTTTTATTTGGAAACAGGATCTCAGTATGTTGCAGAGAGCATTGCTAAGTAGTTGAGGCTGGCAGCAAACCTGTGATCCTCCAGTTTCAGCCTCCTAAGTAACTGGGATTACAAACAGGCACCAACATGCCTGGCTCTCTGATGGCTTTTCTGCTGGAGAACCAGTAACTTAAGTTGAAAACTGAAGATTCTTCCCCGTCCCTTGTTCCCAGCCTCTCTGCAGAAGGGATGCGGTACGTCGCCATGCTGCCGCACCTTGCTCTCCCCTCTTCCTCACTGACGTTAAGACGACAGAGGGCCCATCAGTCCTGCTTCACGTGCATTATTAATGTGGCTTTCAGCTTCACTTGCTGAATCCACGATCCCTATTACAGCACTTCATGAAAATTAAATGGGCGTGATAATGGCTTCCTCTTTGTGGAGCAATATGTTGGGAAGCCATCTAGGAAGACAGGAAGACATGAGCATGAAATTGGTGGACAGTGGTATCTGGGACCATTTTTTTTTTTCATGCCATGAAAAATCTCAGGAGTGATTTTAGCATCTGGAATGCAGCTGCCACCAATAGGAGAGCCTGGCTGTTCATTTTTCTAGACTCTAGCTAGGGTCCCATAGAATGCTCACTCTCCTGTTAACTAAATAGCAATCGCCAGAGGGAAAGAAAACCTGAGCAGTTCAGGCATTGTGCCAGGGGAGGAACTTGTTGCTGGAGAAACCAAGCAGTGATCAGTTACATTTTATTGACTGCAAATAATTTGACCCTTGGGAGGAGGACTGGGGACTGAACCCAGGGGCATTGTACTTCTGAGCAACATCCCAGCCTGGTTTTATTTTATTGTCATTATTTTTTAAAATTTGAAACAGGGTCTCACTAAGTTGCTGAGGGCCTAAGTTGCTGAGACTAGCCTTGAACCTGTGATCTTCTGTCTCAGTCTCCCACCCAGTATTGGGATACAGACATGCGTTACCATGTCCAGCTTAATTTGACTCTTTTTTTTTTTTTTTTTTTTGGACCAGCTGCTTGCTTAACTTCTTCACTAGAAATCTAAAAAAACATATTCAATAAGTAAATTAATAACATTTCAAACTTCACAAGCTCAAAATAATTTTTGTGGTATTGGAAATTGAACTCAGTGGCAGAGGTACACCCCCAGCCCTTATTATTTTTATTTTTTTTTTGTGTGTGTGTGGTACTGGGGTTGGAACCCAAGGGCATTCTACCTCTGAGCTACCCCCCCCAGTCCTATTTTAACTCTTTATTTTGACACAGGGTCTCACTAAGTTGCAGCTTACTTTTAATTTTTTAGAATGCAGGTCTCGCCGGGCGTGGTGGCGCACGCTTATAATTCCTGCGGTTGGGAGGCTGAGACAGGAGGATCGCGCAGGTTCAAATCCAGCCTCAGCTACTTAGTGAGGCTCTCAGCAACTTAGTGAGACCCAGTTTCCAAATAAAATGTAAAAATAGGTCTTGTAATCTAGCCTGGAGGTAGAAAAGCCCCTGGGTTCCACCCCCAGTACCACAAAAAAAAAAGAAAGAAAGAAAGAAAGAAAGAAAGAAAGAAAGAAGGAAAGAAAGAAAGAAAAAGAAAGGAAAAGCCGGGCTCAGTAAGTTGCTGAGGCTGGTTTGGAACCTGTGATCCTACTGTCTCAGGCTTACAGGTATTGAGATGACAGGCAAGTTCCACCCTACTCAGCCGTATTTTAAATATAGATAGACATGATGACTTTGAAGTCAAGTTTCCGGTTTGAACCATCCCAGTAAGGAATTAGCCTTGTGTCTGCATTCAGGGGAGGAAATTCAAAGCCAGTTGTCTCTTGTTGGCTGGAATCTCTGCTTGATGTCATTCCATTGTTTAAGTTGCTTAGTAAAGACTATCTCACCATGAGCCGGGGGTGGTGGTGCACAGTTGTAATCCCAGCATTTGGTAGGCTAAGACAAGAGGATCCGGATCCGTGGAAAGCCTCAGCTATTTAGAACCTTTACAACTCAGTGAGACCCTGTTTCAAAATAAAGAACAACAAGTAGGGCTGGGGGTATAGCATGGAGGTAGACTGGCCCGGGGTTCCATCCCCAGTACTAAAAAAAAAAAAAAAAAAAAAAAAAACACCCCATAAATAAAAAAATAAAGAATACAGGGCAGACTAACAAATGAGAGGGGGGTGGGGGCTTAGATTGACACAATCTGCATGTGAGCCCTGACAACTAATCCTGAGCTAAGGAGAACAGGACTTAGTGGCCCCTTGAATTCCACACATCAGAGCGCCTCTGGGCTGCTTGGGTCTTGGGCTGGGCATAAGGACTGAGATGGGCTGTTAGAAGAAGGTACACAGATACCTTTTCCTGGGCACTCATACCCCACATCCTGCCAACACTGGCTGCTCCCAACTACCCTTGCATACATGGGAACCTCGTCATTGAGGAAGAGTTACCCCCAACTCATATCACCTCAGGGCCAGTGACTGAGCGACAGAGAACACAAAAGCCGGACCCCCTTGCCTCTAGGTGGGACTAACTTATTGAAGCCTCCCAGGCCCCAGAGCTCCCCACAGGATCAGGTGCATTTGGGCCCAGCAGAGCCCACATTCTCCCTTAGCTCTGCCCCTTGGCCCATCCTGCTTCCTCATCTCCATCCCAGGTGGTCCCTGAAGCCACTCTCCAGCATGGCTTGCAGCAGAATCCCTGTCTCCGGCTCTGGATGATAGAGGCTCTGTGTAGTATATAATTTAAGGAATGATGGAGAAGCTGGAATTTAGGGGGAACGGAGGGTTGGGGGAAATACAATAAGCAGCCGTGTGTGTTGGGGCATTGGGGATTGAACTCAGAGGCATTCTACCTCCAATCTACACCCCCAGCCCGGTTTTATTTCTTATTTGGAAACAGGGTCTCACTAAGTTGTGGAGGGCCTTGCTAAGTTGCGGAGGCTGGTTTTGAATCTGTGATCCTTCTGTCTCAGCCTCTCAAGTACTGAGATTACAAGCATGTGCCACCATGCCTGGCTTAGCTGCTTTAAAATATTTTTTTAAAAATAGAAAGTATTTGAAAAAGGACAAATTGGGTGAAAATTAGAACAATAAAGAATTTAGCTTAGTATCAGAAAGGAGTTTCTGATAATCAAAGCTTTACATAGACAAAGTCTTGCAAAGCAATTGGCCATCTGCCACTAGAAGTATTTATTTACCCAGAATCCAGGACACACTTCTAATTGGTGAGTCACTGGAACCAAACACCCTAGTTGCTATTATTCTAAGTGATCAGCAGATGGCAGCAGCAGAGAGCTCCCGAAAGGATGGATGACTAGATAGAAAATTCTAGTTGTTCACACAGATTTAACAGTATCTTTAACAGTATAGTAGACATAACAGCAAAACTTAGAAGGTAAAAAGAGTTTCCTAGAATCAGTCTGTGTGTGTGTGTGTGTGTGTGTGTTACTGGGGATGGAACCCAGGGGTTTTCTACCTCTAGGCTACACTCCCAGACCTATTTTATATTTCTTTTGGAAACAGGGTCTCACTAAGTTGCTGAGAACCTCACTAAGTAGCTAAGGCTGGCTTTGAACCTGAGATCCTTTTGTCTCAGGCTCCCAAGTACTGGGATTACAAGCGTTTGCAACCATGCCTGGCCTTTTTTTTTTTTTTTTAACTATTAAAAAAAATGGAATCTAAGTGGTAGAAAGAAGCAAGTTTACTATGTGTGGAAGTTTATACTGTATAAAAGTAAACACACTTTTTTTGTGTGTATATGTGGTGGTGGAGTATGGGGATGAAACCCAGGGGCACTCTACCTCTGAGCTTTACCCCCAATTCTTGTTTTATTTTTTGTTTTGAAACAGAGTCTCATTGGATCGCTGAGAGTCTTGCTACATTGCTGAGGCTGTCCTTGAACCTGTGATCCTCCTCTCCCAGCCTCCCAAGTTACTGGGATTACAGGTGTACACGCCACGCTCGGCTATAACACTCCTTGTACATTCTGATCATGGTGCCTTTTCCATCTGGTTTCATGGGTTTCCAAGTCTAACCACTGTTATTTCCTCCTCCAAAGGAGGGAGTTGGTGTTTAGCCCCATGATGAGGCTGTATGATGGGCCTCGGCCTATCGTTGTCATAGAAAAAATATTATTCACACTTCTAGGCTTCTTTCTGCACCAACCTCAATCTACAGAAAGATATCTCCACACTGAGAGGCTGACAAACGCTCCACCAGGGAACCCAAATATATCTGTGATCCTATGAAGGTCATATCAGAGCTCTGTGCAAACCTAAGGCCAATTAATCCTACCAAGCTTCATTACGTGGCCATGCTTGGCCCCCATCTATGGTGGCCAGCCTGCAAGCTGGCCCCCCAATAACCCTTCTTTTTTTTTTTTTGTGGTACTGGGGGTGGAACCCAGAGGCCTCCTACCTCTGGGCTATACTCCCAGACCTTTTTAATATTTTATTTGGAAACAGGGTCTCACTAAGTTGCTGAGAGCCTCACTAAGTAGCTGAGGCTGGCTTCGAACCCGTGTGATCCTCCTGTCTCAGCCTCCCAAGCGCGGGGATTGCAAGCATGTGCCACCACGCCCGGCATCCCTTCTTTTTTTTTTTTTTTTTTTTACTTGCATAAACATCAACCCCTTACTTCTGATATATGTGCCCTCAGGTTATTTCTGCCACACCGAATCTCTCACTGATAGAGTATGTGGAAGAGGATGCCTTATGTCTACTGAGACTTGGTCGTTAAAGACAATTGCAACCCCTGCCTTGGTCTGTTTCTTGGATCAACCACTCCGGAGGAAACTAGACACTATCTTTTGAAGATGCCCAAGCAGCCCCCTGGGGAGGTCCATGTCATGAAGAACTAAGGCCTCCTGCCAACACACTGCAGCGACTTGCCAGCCGCATGTGTGCGCCATCTTGAAAGCAGGTCCTCTGACCTCAGCTGAGCCTTCAAATGACCATGACTGATGTATCCAACTTGACGTGACTGCAACCATCTTGAGTTGTGAGCACCATGACAGACCCTAGCTGTGTTTCCTGCACAGTTTCGCAACAAATCGTAGAGAAAAACACTGGAGTCAAGGGGCTTTGCAATAGGACCCTGGCTCCAGGGATGAGCCTGATGCTCTGACATTATCTTAAGATAAATCAAGTACTTTCCAGTTAGGATGAAATCATTGTTGTCCAAACCTACAAATATGAACCTTTTTCTGATCCAAATTGCAGCAAACCAATTGGCCTTGTTACCACCTAGGATGACATTGTCATCGATAAATTCCCTAATAAATAGCACCCTGTGCAAGTCCTAGATCTGTCTGTCTTTCTTTGGTTTCATGACGCTTTGGGGGATGCTCCTTATACGCTAGGATCCAGTTGTTCCAGAACATCCCTAGGCAATATCTTTTTTTTTTTTTTTTTTTTGGTGGTACTGGGGTTCCTGGAAGCCCTTCTACCTCTGGGATACACTCCCACGGGCTACACTCCCAGACCTATTTTATATTTTTTATTTGGAAACAGGGTCTCTTAAGCAGCGGGGCTGGCTCTGAACCAGTGCGATCCTCCTGTCTCCGCCTCCCAAGCGCGGGGATTACAAGCGTGCGCCACCACGCCCGGCCCTAGGCAATATCTTAACCGCAGCCTCTCGAGAGACCCAGGTCGGAACTAATAGCTTTGCTGAATTTCTGACCCATAGAAACTGAAAGCGAATGTCTGTTGTTTTCGTTTTTAAAATTTTTTTCAGCACTGGGAATGGAACCCAGGGGCATTCGATCTCCGAGCTATACCCGACCCCCCAGCCCTATTTTTTATTCTTTGTTTGGAAACAGGGTCTCACTGAGTTGCAGACGGCCTCACTAAATAGCCGAGGCTGGCCATGAACTGCAATCCCTTATCTCAGCCTCCCAAATAATGTCTGTTGTTTTATTTTTATTTTATTTTATTATTTTTTTGTGTGTGTGGTACTAGGGATGGAACCCAGGGGCATTCTACCTCCAAGCTATACCCCTAGCCCTATTTTTTATTCTTTATTTTTTGAAACAGGGTCTCACTAAGTTGCAAAGGCCCTCATTAAGTAGCTGAGGCTATCCGTGAACCACAATCCTCCTGTCTCAGCCTCCCATATGCTGGGATTACAAGCATGCACCACTACGCCCGGCCTGTTGTTTCATTTTTTATTTTTTTATTTTTTGGTGGTACTGGGGGTGGAACCCAGAGGCTTTCTACTTCAGGGATATACTCCCAGACCCATTTTATATTTTATTTGGAAACAGGGTCTCACTAAGTTGCTGAGAGCCTCACTAAGTAGCTGAGGCTGGCTTCGAACCTGCACGATCCTCCTGTCTCAGCCTCCCAAGCGCGGGGATTACAAGCGTGCGCCACCACACCCGGCCTATTGTTTTAGATTGTCAAGTGTGAGGATAAATTGTTATGCAGCAATACAGAGCTGAGATAACACCAAACTCCAGCCATGTCTACCTCTTCTCACCTTCTCACTTTCCTCTCCACCCTCGGGCCGCTGTCCTCGCCTCGGGGCCTTTGACTGGCTCCTTGTGTTTCTGCCTGGAATCTTCTTTGCTCATATATCAAGGTCCAGTCCTTGATCACCAAGTCTCTGCTCAAATGTCACCTTTTCGGTGAGACCTTCCCTGAACACTATTTTCATTTTATTTATTCATTTATTTATTTATTTTTGTGGTACTGGGGGTGGAACCCTTCTACCTCCGGGCTACACTCCCAGACCTATTTTTATATTTTTAAAATTTGGAAACAGGGTCTCTTAAGCCAGGGAGACTGGCTTTGAACCTACGTGATCCTCCTGTCTCCGCCCCCCAAGCATGGGGATTACAAGTGTGCGCCACCACGCCCGGATCTTTTTATTTTTAATTATTGTCTTGTGGTATTCAGGATTCAAAACTCTGAGCTACACCTCAGCCCTATTTTGTAATGTTTAAAAAAAAAAATAGGGCAAACCAGGCGTGGTGACACATGCTTGTAATCTCAGCATTTGGGAGGCTGAGACAGGAGGATTGCGGTTCGCGGACAGCCTCAGCTACTTAAGCCCTTTGCAACTCAGTGAGACCCTGTTTCAAAATAAAGAATAAAAAAATCAAGCTGGGGGTGTAGCTCAGAGATAGAATGCGCCTGGGTTCCATCTCCAGTACTGCAAAAATAAATAAATAAATAATAAGAATAAATAATAAACAAACCACATTTCTTCCCATCTTGACACTTTTTTTTTTCCAGTACTGGGGATTGAACCCAAGGACATTCTACCTCTAAGCGATACCCCCAGCCCTATTTTTTCTTCTTTATTTTGTAACAGGGTCTCACTGAGTTGCTGAGGGCCTCACTAAGTAGCGGAGGCTGGCTGAGAACTCGCGATCCTCCTGTCTCAGCCTCCCATCTTTATGCTTCTGATAGCACTTTCCCACTCTATAATTTTCTTCCTTGCTTGCTGCCCTTAAAACTCTTTAGTATGTTGTATAATCTATTTATAATTACTGTTTTTGTCTCTCTCCCACTAGTTTGTCAATTCTACCTAGATATGGGCATCTTTGTGTTTTGTTCACCAAATGTTTAATATAAACCAAATGTTTCTTAGGAGGACTCTGGACACATCCTGAGGTCTTCTGCACGGGCTGCTCTCTATCAGAATAGGACTGCTCTCTACAGCCAGAGCCTAGATTTCTCAGAGCCCATATATCTGGAGATGATAAGGCTGCTTAGGATTCAAAATAGGGGAATACAAAGGAGAGCCCTGGATTTGAGGCAGATGAGACGGATGCAGATAGACTGACCACTTCCCAGGTGAGTGATCTTAGGCAGACCCCCCCCCCTCACCCCACTAAGATGTCATTGCCTTGCCTATAAGATGAAACTAATAACATCTGTCTTGCCAGGCGTGGTGGCGCACACTTGTAATCCCAGTACTTGGGAGGCTGAGACAGGAGGATCGCGCAGGTTCGAAGCCAGCCTCAGCAGCTAAGTGAGGCTCTCAGCAACTTAGTGAGACCCTGTTTCCAAATAAAATAAAAAATAGGCCTGGGGGTGTAGCTTGAAGGTAAAAGGCCCCTGGGTTCCATTCCCAGGAACACACGCACACGCGAAGTTTGTCTTGAGACAGGGAAAGCTACTGGCTGGGCTGGAGTGAGGAGAAGGTCTTAGCCTGGGACCTGAAGTTTATCTCAGCTCTTGTCAAAGAGCCAAAAGAATTTAGTTTAGAGGACATAGGAGCCAGGGTACAGCTTCTAAAAGAAGGAGCCAGGGAAAGGCAGCAGGACTCTGCACAGTAAGAGAGGCTCAGAAGAGTCCCTGAGCAGCTGCGCCCCACGGCGCCCGGCTACTGCGGAGGCAGCGCCAAATTGCTGTCACTGCTGCTCCGCTTTGCTGCCCTCGCCAGTGCCTCTCCTCCAGATCACAGCCGGTGCTCTGCTCTGCTCTGCTCTCTCCTCACACAGCCTGCACTCTTGCAATGGGGAGGTTTGCACATATCCTGGCAAGCCTTCTAATTGGTCCTTAGATCTGGGCCCTGGTTGGCCCGTTAGGTCTGGACCCTGATTACTCCCTAAATTTGGATCCTGATTGGCCCTTAGGTCTTTAGATTTGGACCCTGACTAGTCCTTAGTTCTGGGCCCTGATTGGTCATTACATCTGGACCTTGATTGGTCCATTTTCAAACTCTCTTTGAAATCCTTAATCAAGGCCGGGGGTGGTGGCGATGCTTGTAATCCCCACGCTTGGGAGGCGGAGACAGGAGGATCGCTCAGGTTCGAAGCCAGCCGCAAGCGCTGGCTTAGGAGACCCTGTTTCCAAATAAAAATGTAAAAATAGGTCTGGCAGTGTAGCCCGGAAATAGAAGGGCTTCCAGAAACCCCAGTACCACCAAAAAAAAAAAAAAAAAGAAAAAAAGAAAAAAAAGAAAAGAAAAGAAATCCTTAATCAGCCTGGACCTAGAAGTCAAGGAAAGCAGCCAGCCCTGCCCTCACTAGCTCACCACTCTTTATCCCTCCTATTATATTGGCATCCCTCTCTGCCATTAGGGAATAAGAGCCATGATTGCCTGAGCTGCTTCCTGCTGAGAAAAGTCAATGGAGGGAGAATGGCAGCTAGGGTCCAGTAGATGGGTTATCAGGGCTCGGGACCATCACAAAGTCCATGGTAGAATTTTTTGGGGCTGTCATTTGGCTCCATCTGGAGCAACATCTATAATTTGATTGGCCCAACACACACCACACTTGGCCCCTTCATCTGAAGCACCAGCGTGTCAAACAGAGAGACGGCCTTGACCCCCACCAAGGGCACAGGAAGCCCCAACATGAGCTCCCCAGACCCCCTCTTGCTCCCTTGCCCAGAGGGAAGGCAGGGGACAGAAAGTGATGACTGACCCCCAGATTCCCTCCATGGGGTAGCATGTGCATCACAGCAACAGGGATCACAGGCAGGGTAAAATGGCTAGAAAACACAGTTTTAAAATATGAGTCAGACTCAGAAGTTAAAAAAAAAAAAGAAACCATTTGACAAGCAAGAAAATTACTAATGGCTTTCAGAGCCTCCAGGAAGGTGAGCCCCTAAGGCAACAGTCCTTCAGCAGGAAAAGAGGGTTCCCCCCAAAGAAAATATTGTGAGACCTTTCACCAGCCTTGTAGATGGGTGTCCCTCCCCCCTTTATGGCTTTTACTGGCTGGCTGGTGTCCAGTGTTCGAGGGATCAGAATGTGGAAGCATTACTAAAATGGAAGGCCACGTATCCAGGCAACTGCCTGAAGAAAAGATGGTAAG
Organism: Muscardinus avellanarius; assembly: GCF_963383645.1. NCBI lineage: Eukaryota > Metazoa > Chordata > Mammalia > Rodentia > Gliridae > Muscardinus > Muscardinus avellanarius. The sequence goes on along the minus strand of NC_137804.1, from coordinate 2,959,401 downwards.
TCACGTAGGTCAGAAGTCACGTAGGTCGTAAATCACACAGGTCGTAAGTCACATTGGTCCTAAGTCTTGTAGGCTGTAAGTCACATAGGTCATAAGTCACATAAGTTGCAGTTGGCTCAGGAATTTTCTGCAATCGCTAACTGCCACGTTTCAACTTCTGTAACCCCGCCTGCCTACTTCCACCCTTCATCCTATAAAATGAGAGCTTGGGGCTGGAGTCTTTCAGGAGTTATCCTAACTTTGGCCCGCCAGTGTGATAAACTTCTTTTCCACCCCAACTGGCATTGGGTTGGTTATTCCAGAGAATTTCTGCAACAAGAAGTTTCTGGGAAGAGAATAATATCGGAAGTGAAATACCCTCTCAGGCCATGGAGAACAGAGAACCAGTGGGGCCTCTGGGTACTCTCTGGAAGCAACCCAGGCCAAGCACTGGCAATTGCACACCACTGATCTCTGAGATCACTTCTGCTGAGAAATAGAGAAAAGAAATATCTGAGTCACAGCACCAATAAGACAGGTACTGCTGTGGGTGGGGCAGGGGCAGGGAGTTCTCAGCCTGAGACACAGTTTACCTCAGCTCTTGTCTCTAAGAGACAAAAAAAAAAAAAAAAAAAAAAACTAGTTTAGTAGACATATCCTGCACAGGGAAGGGAATCTTGAAAAAGTAGCTGTCACCAGTGATAGCAGTAGGCCTTGGCTGCTGCTGCAGCTGAGAAGACACTGTCAGAACACTCTTGGGATGGCTCTGCTTTGTTGGCATTACGCTCTGCAAGCATTGCTACCACCACTGCCTTTCTCTTCCTGCTCTATCCCCTGCTCTGCTTTTCTTCTGTTGGTAGCTAGTGGGTGTCTGACCTGGCGGGTGTCTGACCTCCCAGCTTCCCTGCTTTTCTGTGATTCCTAAGCCTATTTATATATCCTGGCAACTCTTCTGATTCGTTCTTAGATCTGGGCCCTGATTGGTCCTTGGCCTGGACTCTGATTGGTCCTTGGATCTGGATCCTGATTGGTCAACTTTCAATCCTCTTTGGAATTCCTGATAGGTCTTGACCTAGAAGTCTGGGAGAGCTGCTGATCCCCGCCCTTGCTCCAGCTTGCCACCTTTTCCCTTTATCAGCCTTTCTTAATTTGCAGGAGTGTAGTGGGAAGTGTGTTTTTTTTGTTTTGCTTTTTTTTTTTTTTTTTGTCATGCTGGGGATTTAACCCAGGGGAAATCTACTTGAGTGACACCCCAGGAGGATCATGGTTTGTGGACAGCCTCAGCTACTTAGTGAGGCTTTGCAACTCAGTGAGACCCTGTTTCAAAATAAAGAATAAAAAATAGGGCTGGGGTGTGGCTCGGAGGTAAAATGCTCTTGGGTTCCATTCCTAGTACCATAAAATAAAAAAAAAGTAAATCCTATGACTCAGCCAGTTGTGGTACATGCTTGCAATTCTCGTACTTGGGAGGCCAAGACAGGAAGATCGCAGGTTCACGGACAGCCTCAGCTACCTAGGAAGGTCCTCTGCAACTTTGTGAGACCCTGTTTCAAAATAAAGAATAAAAATTAGTCTGCATTGTAGCTCAGAGTAAAATGCCCCTGAGTTAAATCCCCATTACTGAAAAAAAAAATTCTATGACTCAAAGAAAAGGCCCACTTTTGGGGATGTATACTGGGAGTTGAACCCAGGAGGATTCTACCTCTGAGCTAGACCCCTTGCCCTATTTTGTAATTGTGTTTAGTTTTGAAGCACTAAGTTAGCATACACTAACTTATTGATTCCTCCTGTCTCAGCCACCTAAGCACTGGGGTCTCAGGTGTCAGCCACTGCAGCCTTGCAATGAGCACATCATTTAAAACCACATCACCACCAGGCGTGGTGGCATACGCCCCGCACTTGGGATGCGGAGACAGGAGGATCGCGCAGGTTCAAAGCCAGCCTTGCTGGATTAAGAGACCCTGTTTACAAATAAAAGTATAAAAAATAGGTCTGGGAGTGTAGCCCGGAGGTAGAAGTGTTTCCAGGAACCCCAGTACCACCAAAAAAAAAAAAAAAAAAAAAAAAAAACCATCACATTTCCAGCTGGGCGTGGTGGTGCACACTTGTAATCCCAGCGCTTGGGAGGCTGAGGCAGGAGGATCACGCAGGTTCAAAGCCTCAGTTACTTAGTGAGGTTCTCAGCAACTTAGTGAGACCCTGTTTCCAAGTAAAATAGAATATAGGTCTGGGAGTGTAGCCTGAAGGTAGAAAACCTCTGGGTTCCATCCCCAGCACCACAAAGAAGAAGAAGAAGAAGAAGAAGAAGAAGAAGAAGAAGAAGGAGGAGGAGGAGGAGGAGGAGGAGGAGGAGGAGGAGGAGGAGGAGGAGGAGGAGGAGGAGGAAAAAGAGGAGAAGGAGGAATAAAACCACATTTCCAGCTGGACATGGTGTCACGCAGATCCTAATACCTGTAATTCTAGTACTTGAGAGGCTGAGACAGGAGGATTGCAGGTTCACAGCCAGCCTCAACAACTTGGTCAGGCCCTCTGCAACTTAGTGAGACTCTGTTTCAAAACAAAAAATAAAATAGGGCTGGGGATCTAGCTCAGAGGTAGAATGTCCCTGGGTTCAATTCCTAGTAGTAAGTAAAGAAGTAAAACCAATTTCCTCCCTTCTTAACACTTCTGCAATCACTTCCCCACCCTGTTTTGTCTTTTGTAGTCCTAACAACTTCCTAGTACATTATGTAATCCATAAATTTATTCTCTCTCACTAGGACATCAGCTCCACCTAAATGGGGCCATCATTGTGTTTTGTTCACTGTTATAATCCAAACATTTCTTAGGATCACTCTGGATATGTCCTGAGGTTTCCTCCAAGGGTCTCCTCTCTACCTGGACAGAACTCTTCTCTACAACCTGAGCCTAGAAGTTTCTTCAGCACCCATATACCTGGAGATGATACAGCTGCCTAGAATTTAGCACAGCAGAAAATGAAGAAAAATCCTGGCTTTGAGACAGATGAGATAAATACACGTCAACTGACCACTTCTCAGATCAGTTATCTTGGTCAAGTCACCCCTCACCCTACCGTAAATTAGTTTCTTTGCCTATAAGATGTCTTGAGACAGGGACTGCTATGGGTTGGGCTGGGGAAAGAATGGCTCAGCCCAGGACTCATAGTTTACCTCAGCTTTTTTCCCCAAGACCAAAAGAATTTAGCTTAGCAAGCTGGTGTGGTGGCCCATGCTTGTAATCCCAGCCTTTGGGAGGCGGAGACCAAAGGTCCATGATTCACAGGCAGCCTCAGCTACTTAGCGAGGCCCTTTGCAACTCAGTGAGACCCTGTTTCAAAAATAAAAAGACTAGGCCAGGCGTGGTGGCGCGTGCTTGTAATCCCCGCACTTGGGAGGCTGAGACAGGAGGATCGTACAGGTTTGAAGCCAGCCTCAGCTACTTAGTGAGGCTCTCAGCAACTTAGTGAGACCCTGTTTCCAAATAAAATATAAAATATGTCTGGGAATATAGCCCGGAGGTAGAAAGCCTCTGGGTTCCACCCCCAGTACCACCAATAAATAAATAAATAGACTAAAAAATAGGGCTGGGGTGTATCTTGGAGGTACAAGGCCTCTGGGTTCCACCCCTAGTACCACACACACACAAAAAAAATTAGCTTAGCAGACACAAGAATCAAAGTACAATGTTTAGTAGGAGAGAGAGAAAGGCAGGACTCCTACATGGCCAAGGAGTCTCTAAAGAGTTCTTGTGCAAAGGTCCTCACAAGGGGCCTCGGTGGCTGAGGAGGCACTATCAAGTCGGCTGGGACTGCTCTGCTTTGCTGGTGCTCCAGCATGTAAGCTTGCCGGCTGCTCTTGCTTGCCGCCAGCACAGCTACTGTCTTTCTCTTCCTACTAGAGCCCGGCTCTGCTTCGGTCCTCACAGCATCTCTACTTTTTGTGAGTTATATATCCTGGCCACTCTTTTGATTGACTCTTAGATCTGGTTCTCCACACTGTGTAACACCAGCATGACAGACACAGGAAGACAGCCTGGATGCCCACCAAGGGCACATGAATTCCACTTGCCGGAATGTAGTGGGAAGTGTGATCTTTTAAGTTCTATGCTTTGGGGGAGAAGAAAGCTACTGGGGATTGAACTTACTGATATTCAGCTTCTGAGCTATAACCCCAGCCCTATTCATTTGTACGTGTGTGGCACTGGGGATTGAAACTAGGGGCATTCTACCTCCAAGCTACACGCCCAACACTATTTTATTTTTATTTGGAAACAAGGTCTCACTAGGTTGATGAGAGCCTCACTACTTGCTGAGGCTGTCCTTGAACCTGCGATCCTCCTGTCTCAGCCTCACAAGTACTGAGATTACAAGTGTGGGCCACCATGCCCAGTTTGTTTTTGAAACCAAGTCTCACCAAGTTGCTAAGGCTGGTCTTGAACCTATGATTGATTTTTCTGTCTCAGCCCCCCAAGTACTGGGATTATTTTGTGTGTGTGTGTGTGTGTGTGTGTGTGTGTGTGTGTGTGTGTGTGGTATTGGGGGTGGAACCCAGAGGCTTTCTACCTCTGGGCTATACTCCCAGCCCTATTTTATTTATTATTTATTTATTTACTTATTATTTATTTTTGCGCATCTGGGAATGGAACTCAGGGGCATTCGACCTCCGAGCTACACCCCTTGCCCTATTTTTTATTCTTTATGTGAAACCGGGTCTCACTAAGTTGCGGAGAGCCTCACTAAGTAGCTGAGGCTGTCCGCGAACCGTGATCCTCCGGTCTCAGTCAGCCTCCCAAATGCTGGGATTACAAACATGCGCCACCATGCCTGGCTTCAGCCCTACTTTATATTTTGTTTGGAAACAGGGTCTCACTAAGTTGCTGAGAGCCTCACTAAGTATCTGAGGCTGGCTTCGAACCTGTGTGATCCTCCGGTCTCAGCCTCGGAAGCGCAGGGATTACAAGCGTGCGCCACCACGCCCAGCTCAAGTACTGGGATTATAGGAGTGTGCCATCACACCGGGCAGAAAAGCCCACTCGTTTACTGATGATGGCCCAGTGTCTATGTTTTCCAACTGGACTTTGTGATAAAATATCAGTGTGGCGGAGGACACCTTTGAGTTTACAACTCAGAGGTCCTGTGAGTAAATGGCTTAGATGGGGACAGGAGTAAGACTGGAGAGCTGCAGGCACAGAGAGCTGTGTCCACAAAGGCAGAGGAAGGCCAGGCATGCCAGGCATGCCTGTCCAGGGACTACTCATACAGTACACCCAGGCTTCCAGAGGACTAACCACTTCCCCAAGTCCTCCAGACCCTGGTGCACACCAGGACCGCCGACTCCTAGACCAGCGCCTTCTTCACCACTCTGCAAGTCTGACAAATGAAATTATTTTCATAATACAGCTAAATTTTCAGGCCTGTTTCCTTGGTTCACTGGGTACTTCGTGAACCTCCATAAAATAGGGCTAGGAGTGTCGCTCGGAGGTAGAATGCCCCTGGATTCAACCCCCAGCACCACAACAAACAAATGAACAAACAAAAAGTTCCTAGGTGTGGGGGTATGGGTTGGAAGTGTAATATCATAGGTTCAATCAGACTCCTGTTGCATCTTCATCCCGTTTCCCAGCATCCTGTCAGAACAGGAAGTAGTCCCAGGTTTTTGTCCCAGCTCTATGGGGCACTTGAATACCCCGCCCCCCACCTCTTCCATAGCTCCGTGTTTGAGGTCACTATTTCCCCCAGGTTTATGCCTGTTAGATCTTGGCTTTTATACCTTATTGGCTTTGTCTCTGATTAAGTACTCTGTAATTTCAGGCTGGGCCCCAGGGCAGTTCCATGATTATGTGTTTTGTGTGCGGCTGGGTGTGTATGCAGGAATGGTCTGTGGTTTTGAGTCTGCAGTTTAAGTGCTAATAGTAAGAGTTGATAATTAACCATTCAAATTAATATAAAACATTTTTATTGGTAAAAATAATAATAGTAGCCATCATTTAATAAGTGCTTATTATTTTCCAACCACTAAATTGAAGTAGGGACCATTTAAGGGTACGGAAATTGATCGCTAGCAGCAATGAAGCCACATTTCTTTTTCCTTTTTCTTTTCTTTTAATAGTACCAGGGGATGAAACCCAGGGGCATTCTACCTCCAAGTTACCCCCCCCAAGCCCTATTTTTCATTTTTTATTTGGAAACAGGGTCTCACTGAGTTTGCAGAGGGCCTCATTAAGTAACTGAGGCTGTCCGTGAACCACGATCCTCCTGTCTCAGACTCCCAAATGCTGGGATTACAAGCATAATCCTACCAAACCACCACGCCCGGCAGAGATAGATCTTTCTGATTGGACTGTCACCCAAGTAGCCTGTGCAGTGGTACTTAGGATGTGATAATGCACAGGAAAATTGAATGAATGAATGAATGAATTAGCGATTAAGCGAGGGAGTGAAAGGTCTGGACCTCACTGGACCAGGTGTAGTGGCACCTGCCTATAATCGCATACTTGGAGGCTGAGACCCCACCGCAGGTTCAAGGTCAGCCTCAGCAGGTTCAAGGTCAGCCTCAGCAGGTTCAAGGTCAGCCTCAGCGACTTAGTGAGAACCTGTTTCAAAATAAAAAGGGATGGGGGTGTAGCCCAGAGGCAGAATGCTCTGAGTTCAATATTCAGCACCAAGAACAAACAACAAACCTTCTTGGAACCATATGAGAAAGCGGGCAGAATTTACAAAATTTGAACTGGCAAGCCCCAAGAAGGAGAGCAATTAGGGTGCTTGAGGAGTCCAAAGAGCAGAAGTTAATGGGAAATCTCTTCTGGAAGCTGGCATCCTGGACGGACTTTCTACCCTGAGGTTCCTGTGCTCAGCATTCAAATCCAAGTCAGGCATGGCGGTGCATGCTTGTAATTCCAATACTTGGGAGGCGGAGACTGGAGAATTGAAGGCTCAAGGCCAGCCTCGGAAACTTAGTGAGACTGTGTTTAAAAAAAAAAAAAAAAAAGGGAGCTGGGCGTGGTGGCCCATTTTGTAATCCCCGTGCTTGGAAGGCGGAGGCAGGAGGATCCTACAGGTTTGAAGCCAGCCTCAGCTGGCTTAAGAGACCGTTTCCAAATAAAATATAAAATAGATCTGGGAGTGTAGCCTGGAGGTAGAAGACCCCTGGGTTTCATCCCCAGTACCACCAAAAATAAAAAAAGGAAAGCTGGGCATGGTGGCACACAGTTGTAATTCCAGTACTTGGGGGGCTGAGACAGAAGGATTATAGGTTTGAGGCAAGGTTCAGCTACTTAGTGAGGCCCTCCTTAGTGATCTTATGCACAGTTCGAGGAGTCCTCAAAGACCACCAGGAGACTGACACCATATGCAAAAGCAAAGAGCCTTTATTCGGGCTTAAGCTTGGACTCTCAGACTTTACTGCCGCAGCGGTTCCATACTGAGAGCCCCTTCTGCGCTAGAAATGAAGCTTTTCTGGTGGTTAGGGTAGAGGTGGGGGAACTAGCTACATCTGAGCAAGGTTGGGCTGGCGCAAGGGGATTGGTCCATACTGACCACATCAGCTTAAACTTTTTAAGCGCAGGTTTTTGGGTTTTAACAGTCAGTGTTCAGCTGGGCTAACAGCCAATTCTTAGCTGACCAAGGTCAATCCTGGCTGCAGCTCTTTGGCTTTAGAGACAGAGAGAAGGTTTTTGTTCTAAGTCTTCTTCAAGTGACACCTGTTTCAAAATAAAGAATAAAAATATAAGGCTGGGGGTGTAGCTTAGAGGTATAATGCCCCTGGGTTCAATCCCCAGTACTGCAAAACAAAACAAAATTTAAAAAATGCTGGGGGTATAGCTGGGAAGTAGAATGCCTGTGGGTTCAATCCCCAGTACCAAAAATTAAAAAAAAAAAATTAAATCCAGCCAGGCACTGTGGGGTGCCTGTCTATAGTTCCAGCTACCCAGGAGAGTGAGGAGGAAGGTTTGAGATCACAATTGAAACCAGCCAAGCAACAGTCAGTGAGACCCCATCTCAAAGAAACAAAACAGTGGGGTGTGGTGGTGTACCCTTGTAATCCCAGTACTTGGTTAGGCTGAGACAGGAGGATTGATTCCAGGTTCAAAGCTAGCCTCAGCTAGTTAGTGAGGCTCTCAGCAATCTAGTGAGGGCTGGGCATGGTGGCACATGCTTGTCATCTCAGCATTTGGGAGGCTGAGATAAGAGGATCATGGTTTGCAGACAGCCTCAGCTACTTAGTGAGGCCCTTTGCTAATCAGTGAGATCCTGTTTCAAAATAAAGAATAAAAAATAGGGCTGGGGGTGTAGTTTGGAGGTAGAATTCCCCTGGGTTCCATCCCCAGTACTGCAAAATAAATAAAATAAAAAATAAGCTGGGCGTGGTAGCACACACTTGTAATCCCAGTACTTGGGAGGCTGAGACAGGAGGATCGCACAGGTTCAAAGCCAGCCTCAGCTACTTAGTGAGGCTCTCAACAATTTAGTGAGACCCTGTTTCCCAAATAAAATATATTTTATAGCCCGGGGTAGAAAAGACCCTGGGTTCCACCCCCAGTACCACAAATAAAATAAAATAAAATAAAATAAAATAAAATAAAATAGGTCTTGGGGTATATCTGGAGGTAGAAAGCCCCTGGGTTCCATCCCCAGTACCGGAAAAAAAAAAAAAATCAAATCTCTGGAAGCAAGAGTGTAAATGGCCTCCTTCGGGTCAGTTTGACCTCACTACCCTTTGGCCACACCCCTTTGATAGATAATTTTATCAAGACCACACGCATCTGGTTGAGGTGGTTTCTCAAGGGGTCATCAGGGTTCTATATCCCAAAGAAATAGGGAGGGATGCTGAGAAGGCTGGATACCTTCCCTTCTCTCAAGCCGTAGACCCACATTTTCTTTTCTTTTTTCTTTCCTTTCCTTTTTAATTATTTATTTATTTATTTATTTATTTTGGATGGTACTGAGGATGGAACCCAGGGGTCATTCTACCTCTGAGCTACACCCGCAGCCCTATTTTTTATTCTTTATTTTGAAACAGGGTCTCACTGCGTTGCAAAGGGCCTCACTAAGTACTATATGAGGCTGTCTTTGAACCGCGATCCTCCTGGCTCAGCCTCCCAAATGCTGGGATTACCAGTGTGAGCCACCACACTGGGCTGCTATTTCTCTCATGATGCCTCTCAGCCCCTGCCTGGCCCAGGGCGGCAGAGTGTACGCAGCAGAACAGTGTCACAGCCTCAGTGTGCTTACTGTAGAGGGAGCGTCACCGTCCCTCAGTCTGTGGACTCCTTGGGGGCTCCAAGGCCTAGGGTTTGCTTGGAGCTGTTAATGTGACAGGGCCTCCTGACCATCTGCGTGGCCTGCGGCGTGTGGGGTAGAGGGATACACAGAGGCTGAGGGAGAGGGGCCCTAGACAAGGGCAAAGCCTCTGGCCACCAGGATACACCGATCCCTCAGTAGGTCTGGAAGAACTGGAGACAGGAATCACAGTTCAAGTTCAAGCCGGAAATCCTTTTCCACTTCTTACTCCGGCCCCGTGGTCTCCCCCTGGCCACTTGCGACCAGGCGGGGAAGGAAGAGGAGGGGACGTGCCCACTGGGAAACAAACCGTGGCTTAATAACTTAAACAGCATCCTGCTGCAACCACATCAGGCTCGGGGAGAAACATGTCTTGGGTTAGACTACATCAAAGTGCTCTAGAGGCACAGTTACTGGCTCAAACGAAAGCCGCCTTTCACTGCTGAAAGAGGACAGTCTGGGTCCGAAGGGTCAGTTTTCAGACGAATCAGTGACTGATTCTGAGTGGAACGAATCAGGCTTGTACCACCCTTTCTTTACAATCCAGCACACAGTGATTAGGTATCTAACCACTCCTCCTTCCACGTTTTTGATAACGTGTGCAGACACGACAGATGCATATACACAGAGAGAGCAACTGAGGGCGAGAGGGGAGAGGAGGCTCAAAGAGATGCCCCTGCCTCCCTGGATAGATGGAACTTGGGAAGTCAGAAAGACCCGAGAGGGTGATGCCTTTGGAAGGAATTTCATCTTGCACGTCTAGGGGATCTCAGGGAAACGTGGCTTTCGGTAACAAATTAGCTCTCCAGCGAGGTGGATTCCTGGAGGATTACAGGCTGAGGAGTGTTCCCAGCGCCACAGATGCCTAGTTACTGATGCCAAGAGAATGGGAAGGGCACTCAATTAATTTTTCCCTCGGGATTCCAACTGATGTTATCCCACAATGCACCAGGTCACGTTTCCAGCGCCAAGATTACCCATCACATTAGTTAAGGTTATATTGGTTTCAGGGAAGAGGAAGGGACTTTGGCTGACTCAAACAAAGGGGGGGGGGGATATTGGCAAGCTCCTGGGGGCCTTTTATGAAATCAAAGGGAGAGTTGATAGCTGAATAAAACCGAGCGCCAGGAGCTCACGGTTGTGTTGCCCTTGCTGCATGATTCTGTGGCACTGTGCCTGGGGCTCTGAATCTTTGGGACCAGGGATTTTACGGGCCCTGGGACTTAGCTGAATTCCCTGCAACTTAGTTCCGTTCCCTAGAATGAGTGACAGGGGTACAAATGGTCAATTGCATTTGATGAATGCTAAATATACATTGTGGTCCTGGGGGTGGAACCCAGGGGCTTTTCTACCTCCGAACTATACCAAACCTATTTTATACTTTATTTGGAAACAGGGTCTCACTAAGTTGCTGAGAGCCTCACTAAATAGCCGAGGCCGGCTTAGAACATTGTAATCCTCCTGTCTTAGCCTCCCAAGCGCTGGGATTACAAGCGTGCGCCACCACGCCCAGCTGTTATATGCTATATTAATTGCATTTAATAGCTCACAAAACAATAGTTCCATAGACGGTCTCTTAGGAGCCTCACAACAATCCTAGAGATACACAGGCAAGGTACTATTTTCCTAATCGAAAGAAGAGCAGTCTACCCAAGATTACATAAAGGACGAGAGAGTGGGAGGATACCCGGCCACACCTCTGAATCACAGAGTTGTTTCCATAAAATGTAATGATACAATCACGCAATTCAAGAACCGGGTAATGAGTAAATCCTGCCTTGCCACCTGCGGAGCACACGATGTCTCTCCATAGGGATGTCTGTGCTTGGTCAACTCAAGCGCCATGCGACTAGTCCAGGGAAATCCAGACATCACCTCCTCTCCTCCTCCTGCCCCCATCTGTCTAGGAATCAGAGTAATCTCAACTGTGACCCATGGCTCTGGAAGGTGCTACCCCAGCTGCTGTATACGCGGGGGACTTGGTGACACCAGTGAGTCCAGAATGTTCCAAAGAAATCCCCTTGTCAAAACTATACCCTTGAATGCCATGCGTGGTGGCGCACACTTGTCATCCCAGCATTTGGGAGGCTGAGACAGGAGGATTGCGGTTCATGGCCAGCCTCAGCTACTTAGCGAGGCCCTCTGCAACTCAGTGAGACCCTGCTTCAAAATAAAGAATTAAAAAAATAGGGCTGGGGTTGTATCTCGGAGGTAGAATGTCCTTGGGTTCTATCCCCAGTACTGTAAACAAACAAACAACTAAACAAAGAACAAAAAACTATACCCTTGAGAAGCAAGGTCCTTGTCCAATTTTCACTGCCCGCCACAGGAGTTGAGAGTAATATTCCATTTTGCTTTTCGTAGTGCTGGGGCCTTCTACCTCTGAGCTACACCAGTAGCCCTATTTTATTTTATTTTGAAGCGGGGTTTCACTAAGTTGCTTTAGGGCCTCGCTAAGTTGCTGAGGCTGGCCTTGAACCTGTGACCATCCTGTCTCAGCCTCCCAAGCTCTAGGATTCCCGGCCCGTGCCACACAACTTGCCGAATAGTGTCCTCATATCTAATAGAGTCCCAGTCTGAAATAGTGGCAGCCCAGCCCGGATCCAGGCTCCAGGTACCGCTCCTCGGGGGGCTAACCGAGCTACAGACCATCTGCAGGATTATATCTGGATAAGTTTTAATTCTCATTGTGGCTGTTATTGGTGCATTTTCCCTCGGTGGCTCCACAAAGAGAGAGAGAGAGAGAGAGATGCCTTTTTCTGCAGCATTCCACATTCGGATGATTACACCCAGCACCAACCAGCTTGTCTAATTTCATCCTTAAATAATTGAGAAATAATTCCGCATATGTTTCTCTTTATGCATGTGTGTGGTACTTGGGTGTGGAACTCTGGGGCCTTCTACCTCTGTGCTATACCTCCAGACTTTTTATTTTTTTTTGCAGCTGATTCTCTGCATATTTATTTATTTATTTATTTATTTATTTATTTATTGTGGGTCCGGGGATAGAATCCAGGGGCATTCGACCTCCGAGCTACACCCCTTCCCTATTTTTTATTCTTTATTTTGAAACTGGGTCTCACTGAGTTGCAGAGGGCCTCACTAAATAGCTGAGGCTGTCCACGAACCGTGATCCTCTGCTTTCAGCCTCCTGAATGCTGGGATTACAACCATGTGCCACCATGCCCAGCTGCATGCATATTTATTTATTTATTTATTTATTTATTTATTTATTTAGTGGTACTGGGGATGGAACCCAGGGGCCTTCTACCTCTGGGCTAAATTCCCAGACCTATTTTATATTTTATTTGGAAACAGGGTCTCTTAAGCCAGCTGAGGCTGGCTTCGAACCTGCATGATCCTTCTGTTTCAGCCTCCCAAGCTCAGGGATTACAAGCATGCGCCACCATGCCCGGTTGTATGCATTTTTAAAACATTTTTTGTCAGAAACATATGCTGAGGAACCGAGCACAGTGGCACACGCTTGTAATCCCAGCATTTGGGAGGCTGAGACAGGAGGATCACAGTTCAAGGGCAGCCTAAGCTACTTAGTGAGGCCCTCTGCAACTCAGTAAGACCTGGTTTCAAAATAAAGAATAAGCTGGGCATGATGGCTTGTAATCCTAGCACTGGGGAGGCTGAGACAGGAGGATCACATAGGTTCGAAGCCAGCCTCAGTTACTTAGTGAGGCTCTCAGCAACTTAGTGAGACCCTGTTTCTAAATAAAATATAAAATAGGTCAGGGAGTATAGCCCAGAGGTAGAAAGCCCCTGAGTTCCACCCCCAGTACCACCAAAAAAAAAAAAAAAGAATAAAAAATAGGGCTGAGGGTGTAGCTCAGAGGTAGAATGATCCTGGGTTCCATCCCCAGTGTCTGTCTGTCTGTCTGTCTCTCTCTCTCTCTCTCTCTCTCTCTCTCTCTAACACACACACACACACACACACACACACACACACACACACACACACACACACATACACACACACTGCAGAGAATCGTTATGACACTGACAATATGACTAATTCTTGCTTAACATGGATTCTTTAATGTCATCTACCATCCAGTCTGTAGTCAGATTTCTCCATTGTCTCAAAAAAGGTCTGTCCAGAGTTGGCTTGTCAAATCAGGATCCACGAACTGTATTTAATCCTCACGTCTCTTAAATCTCTTTTAATTTGCTAAGGTGTTTCATGTGTTGAAGAAATCTTGTAAGTGGTCCTGCAGGGCTTTCCACATTCTGGGCTTAGTTGATCATATCTCTTTGGTGTGGTTTGACAGCTGCTATTGTTCATTCTCCCTTCTTACAAACTGGTAGTTAAATTTAGAGGCTTGATAGGATTCAAATGAAAAATGTTAGCCGGGTGTGGTGGTGCACGCTTGTAATCCCAGTACTTGGGAGGCTGAGACAGGAGGATCCGGCAGGTTTGAAGCCAGCCTCAGCTACTTACTGATGCTCTCAGTAACTTAGTGAAACCTTCTTTTCAAACAACAACAACAATAGATAGATAGATGATAGATAGATAGATGAATAGATAGATAGATTGATAGATCAAGGAGTGTAACCTGAAGGTAGAAAGCCCCTGGGTTTCGCCGGGCGTGGTGGCGCACGCTTGTAATCCCCGCATTTGGGAGGCAGAGACAGGAGGATGGCGCTGGTTCGAAGCCAGCCGCACGCGCTGGCTGAGGAGACCCCGTTTCCAGATAAAAATGTAAAAATAGGTCTGGGAGTGTAGCCCAGAGGTAGAAGGGCTTCCAGGAACCCCAGTACCACAAGAAAAAAAAAAAAAAAGAAAGAAAGAAAGCACTTGGGTTTCATCCCCAGTACCACAAAAAAGAAAAATATTTGAGAGGGTGACAAAAATTTTTCATCGGTGTTTCGTGTTATTTTTGAGTATGCCACTTCAAGATACATAGATATATGGCTACTTGATTTTTGTGTTGTTGAAACTGACCAGTGGGTCAGGTGTTTCTGACCTGGTCCATCCATTTGTAACTCTATCCATCACTCTTTCATTTAATAATCTTAGCAGCCGTGAATAATTATTACTTAAGTCAATTATTTCACGAGGGGTTTCTGAAACGATGATACTCTAATTGTATCATTCCCTTTACACTTATGAGTGGGAAATATTGTATACAAAAAGGAACTTTCCAGCCGGGCGTGGTGGCGCACGCTTGTCATCCCAGCATTTGAGAGGCTGAGACAGGAGGATCGCGGTTCACCTACAGCCTCAGCTACTTAGTGAGGCCCTTTGCCACTCAGTGAGACACTGTTTCAAAACAAAGAATAAAAAATAGGGCTGGGAAACCAGGCTTGGTGGCACATGCTTATAATCCCCACGCTTGGGAGGCGGAGACAGGAGGATCGTGCAGGTTCGAAGCCAGCTGTGCGCTGGCTTAAAGAGACCCTGTTTCCAAATTTAAAAAGTATAAAAATAGGTCTGGGAGTGTAGCCCGGAGGTAGAAGGGCTTCCAGGAATCCCAGTACCACCACCACCAAAAAAAAAAAAAAATAGGGCTGGGGGTGTATGTAGCTCAGAGGTAGAATGACCCCTGGGTTCCATCTCCAGTACTATAAACAAAACAAACAAAAGAAACTTTCCTTAACAACCAACTGTTTGTACTGATATACAATTTGTACAATAAGACAGAGTGAACTCTGATTTTTCCCTTTATTTAACAATTATTACCATTACAATATAATGAACAACTTAGAATAGCTACTTCTATAGGTGAATAGTAGATGTTTTCTTTTCTTAGTATCATTATAAACTTATGAATTAAAGCAGGAGTGACGTGCTAAGTGATGTATTACATATTCTCATATAAGTAGCCCTCATAGATAATTCCCAACTTTTCGACATAAGTCATATGGGAAAACATAGCTAAACACCAAACAATAAACTTACGTGTTTTATGGAGGAGTTCCTTTCCTGACACACTAAAACACAAGACTCAAATCTTTAAACATGAATGGGCACAACCTTTAATAATGAGTATTTCCAGAATTCTGTGCTTGCTTTCTGATTTTTGGGGTTTTTTTTGTTGTTGTTGTGGCACTGGGGATGTCACTCAGGTGTATTCTACCACTGAGCTATACCCTCAGCCCTATTTTTCTTCTTTACTTTGAAACAGGGTCTAAGTTTGCAGAGGGCCACACTAAGTAGCTGAGGCTGGCTGCAAACCTGTGATCCTCCTGTCTCCGCCTCCCAAGTGCTGAGATCAAGCGTGTCCCACCACGCCTGGCGTGGACTTACTTTCTGATTTTCTTTTTTCCTTTACTCAGATTACTGAGCTTCATTTAATGAAGGTCTGGTTTTCTAATTGAGGCTACAGATTCACTGCCTCTGGTACACCTAATAACGATTTCCATCCTTATATCACTCAAATTTTATTTATTAAAGTCATGGACATGAGCTGGGCGTGGTGGCGCACGCTTGTAATCCCTGTGCTTGTGAGGCTGAGACGGGAGGATCGCACAGGTTCGAAGCCAGCCTCAGCTACTTAGTGAGGCTCTCAGCAACTTAGTGAGACCCTGTTTCCAAATAAAGTATAAAATAGGTCTGGGAGTGTAGCCCAGAGGTAGAAGGCCCCTCGGTTTCACCCCCAGTACCACAAAAATAAAATAAATAAAATGAATAAATAAATAAATAAACTCATGGACTTTCTACCACCAAGCTAATTTATTTATTTATTTTGCGGGTCTGGGGATGGAACCCAGGGGCATTTGACCTCTGAGCTACACTCCCTGTCCTATTTTTTATTCTTTATTTTCAAGCCGGGTCCCACTGAGTTGCAGAGGGCCTTACTAAGTAGCTGAGGCTGTCTGCAAACCGCAGTCCTCCAGGTCTCAGCCTCCCGAATGCTGGGATGACAAGCATGAGCCACCGCGCCCAGCTTACACCAAGCGAATTTAGAAACAGGGTCTTACGAAGTTACTGAGGGTCCCACTAAGTTGCTGAGGTGAGCCTTGAACCTGTGATCCTCGTCCCAGCCTCCCAAATGCTGGGTTTACAGGAATGCGCCACCACACCTGGCTCAACTTATAAGCCCTACATTTCCTATAGTGGATTGAGTATTTTCAGTTTTATAAAATAAGAGCAAATAAATACGGAGATAATTACACAGTCCTCAAGTGACAACACCGCTCTGTGGATTTGGGGGATACTGAGGCAGGGACTGACGTTCACTGTGCGCAGGTTCAACCCCCTCGTCAGCTCACACACTAACGCCAGCACTGGGTGTGGAAAAGGAGGTTCGGTGTTTGGATGAAGAACGCGTGGAGCTCGATTGTCAACTGTGACAAGTATTTCTGCCAGCTTACTCGTTATATCTCCACTAGACAGATAGTTTTGGGAGGGCTGGAGTCACGTCCATTCATTTATCTCAGTATCCAGTATAATTATTTTTTGTGGTACTGAGGATTGAAGCTCTGAGATATACCCCCAGACCTTTTTAAAAATTTTTTAAATTATTTTATTGGTGCATTATAGTCTCACATCAAACACCAATCGTGTTGACAATGGCATACACGCGCACGGTACTTGGTGCCCCCTCTTCCACATTCCCCTCTCTCAGTACCAAGTACCCAGATTGACAATGGTATATTCACGTGTACATACACAGTCGATGGCAGTATTTCCGTGAACGAACCCAGCTTCCTGTCGTCTTCCTCCTCCCCTCCCCTTCCTCCCTGTGGAGTCCCTCTGGAATCCTCAGCTACTCCCTAGCTCATCCCTGTTAGAGAAAACACACGACCCTTCACTTCCTGTGCTTGGCTGATATCATTTAACATAGTGTTCTCCAGGTCCTTCCCTCTTCTTGTAAACGACATCCTTTTGTTCTTATGGCTTTGTGAATTCCCTTGTGTGTATGTATATTTCCCATAATTTTGTAATCCATTTATCTGTTGATGGACAACTCCCAGCCCTTTTATTGTTTTCTTTTGAAACAGGGTCTCACTAGGTTGCTGAAAGTCTCACTAATTGTTGAGGCTGTCCTCAAACCTGCGATCCTCCTGTCTCAGTCTCTAAAGTACTGGGATTAGAGGCCTGCACCACCACGCCTGGCTCATGTTTTTGTTTTTGTTTTTGTTTTTAATGCAAGAATGAATGATGTGTGCAAGACAAGAGAAAAATCGACAGTGGTTTTGAGTAGTGAGAAACAAAATTAGATCCTTTTAAAAATATTTTTTGCATATTTTGTCTCTGTGGTAGTGGTAGCATTTGTCTTAGTTCATTTGGGCTACTATTAAAAAATATCACAGATTGAGTGGCTTACAAAATACAGTTATTTCTCACAATTCTGGAGGCTGGGAAATCCAAAACCCAGGCACCAGCAGATTTGGTGTTTGGTGAGGGCCTCCTAAATAGAGGGCTATTTTTAGCTGAGTGCAGTGGCTCATGTCTGTAATCCCAGGATTTGTGAGGCTGGGACAGGAAGATTGCAGATTTGAGGTCAGCATGTGGGACTTAGCAAAACTGTTTCAAAATAAAAAATAATATCAGAGACGGGCACGGTGGCACACGCTTGTAATCCCAGCATTTGGGAGGCTGAAATGGGAGGATTCATGTTTGCAGCCAGCCTCAGCTACTTAGTGAGGCCTTTTGCAACTCAGTGAAACCCTGTTTCAAAATAAAGAATAAAGTAAAATAGGGCTGAAGGTGTTGCTCAGAGGTACCTCTGGGTTCCATCTCAATACCACAAAAAATGCATATATATTATATATATATTATATATATAATATATATAATATAATATAATATATATATCTTTTATTATGTCTGTATAATATTAAACAACATTGGGATCACTTAGGACATATTGTTTAGTAACCTAATTTTTATACTCCAAAACCTGGTGAAAAAATCATCCTATGAGCTGGGCATGGTGCGCACGCTTGTAATCCCAGCATTTGGGATGAGACTGGAGGGTTACAGTTCACGGACAGCCTCAGCTACTTAGTGAGGCCCTCCATAACTTAGTGAGACCCTATTTCAAAATAAAGAATAAAAAATAGGGCTGGGGGTATAGCTCAGATGTAGAAGGTCCCTGGGTTCAATCCTCGGTACCACACACATACACAAAAATACAAAAATACAAAAATAAATAAATAAATAAAATAGGGATGGGGGTGTAGCTTGGAGGTAGAATGCCCCTGGGTCCAATCCCCAGTAACACACACACACACACACACACACACACACACACACACACACTCCAGACCCCAAGCCCATTTCCACAACACTCACTTCTGATGAGCAGGCCCACAGAGCAGTGGTTCTCATCCGAGTCGCGTTGCTGATAGAGCTGGCAACTGCCTGGCATGCACGGGCCCAGGATGTGAGAGTAACTTTACCAACTCTTCATTTAGTTTGGTTTGACTTCCTGCCAATCTCATGACTGATTTGAAACACATCCTAGAACAGAGAGCGTTGTGTTTGGCGTCCAGGGAAGCAGTAAATGCGAGAAGCCATCCAGGATTTCAGAAAAATTATGAGTCAACATCCTTTTCCACCGCAGTTATCCATGTTCTGCAGCAAATTTTTAGCTACAAGTTTCTGTCAGAGAGCTCAAACATTATGTGGAGAAAATGACTTAGTATAAAAGGGAAGGGAAGAGTGAAACTGACAAGAAGATGCAAACAGCCATGTCTGTAAGATACATTTTCAAGATTCTACACTGTGGAGGGTGTGGGGGTGCACGCTTGTCATCCCAGCATTCGGGAGGCTGAGACAGGAGGATCGGGGTTCTCAGACAGCCTCAGTTACTTCGTGAGGCCCTCCGCAACTCAGTGAGACCCTGTTTCAAAAGAAAAAATAAAGTTAAAAAAAATAGGGCTGGGGTTGTAGCTTGGAGGCAGAATGCCCCTGGGTTCCATCCCCAGTACTGCAAAACAAACAAACAAACAAACAAACAAACAAACAAACAAACAAACAGATTCTACACTGTGGCCAGACACAGTGGTGCAGGCCTGTAATCCCAGTGTTTGGGAAGCTGAGACAGGAGGGTCACAGGCTTGAGACTAGCATGCAATAAATTAGTGAGATCCTATCTCAAAATAAAAAATTAAAAGGGTTGGGGGTATACCTTAGAGGTAGAACCTCCCTAGGTTCCATTCCCAATTATAAAAACTGTACTTGGAAGCCAGGCATGGTGGTGCACGCTTGTAATGCCAGCATTTGTGTTGCAGGGGATAGGTTGGCGGGGGAAAGGTGCGTGGTGTGTGTGTGGAAAAGTAACCCCCCCACCACCACCACACAGACAGACAAACAGAAGAACCGTGGATTCTTGTCCTAAGCTAAGAATAAGTATTCATCGCTTGAACAGCTGCTGCAGATTTAAAGGAGTTTATTAAAAGATAGAAATATAGAGATAGTTACAGCCCTGTGCCGGAGCGGGGCACAGGGGGGCAATTCGAACGAAAATGCCAAAGAACTCCAGTTTACTGAGTTTTTATCCTGTCTAAGTCCAGCAGGTCCCTCTGATTTTTTTTTGGAGATCATGCTACCCCTTATCTCCAACCCCGGCTCTGCTTCTGTTATCTCTCCAGCCGAATTTATGGCCTAAAGGGGGAGACATCTCTGTCTCCAAACACAGGCCCAGATTTATGGCCTGAGGGGGAGGCATCTCTGTCTCCAGACACAGGCTTTTACCTTTCGTCTTCTCCCCCAAAATCTGTTAAATTGTTCTTAGGAATGCAAGGACATGTTAGCTAACCCTGGCTTTCTTAGTAAAGAAGACATATTTCAAGATTGGACATCTTTCCCAGTATTGACACATTAATACATTTTAAACCCTCTTTCCAATACCAGTACATTTGGGAGGCTGAGACAGAAGGATCCGGGTTTGTGGCCAGCCTCAGCTACTTAGCGAGGTCCTCTGCAACTTAGTGAGACCCTGTTTCAAAATAAAAAATA
Source organism: Muscardinus avellanarius (assembly GCF_963383645.1). Lineage (NCBI taxonomy): Eukaryota > Metazoa > Chordata > Mammalia > Rodentia > Gliridae > Muscardinus > Muscardinus avellanarius. Next base: position 2,939,224 of record NC_137804.1, on the reverse strand, counting down.
AAAAATTGGACTGGACGTAGTGGTGCATGCTTGTAATCCCAGCATTCTGGAGGCTGAGACCAGACCGGAGGATCAGAGGATCGCAGTTCTTGGACAGCCTCAACTACTTAGTGAGGCCCTTTGCAACTCAGTGTGATCCAGTTTCAAAATAAAGATTAAAAAATAGGACTGTGGGCCGGGCGTGGTGGCGCACGCTTGTAATCCCCGCGCTTGGGAGGCAGAGACAGGAGGATCGCGCAGGTTCGAAGCCAACCGCGCACGCTGGCTTAGGAGACCCTGTTTCCAAATAAAAAAATGTAAAAATAGGTCTGGGAGTGTAGCCCGGAGGTAGAAGGGCTTCCAGGAACCCCAGTACCACCACCAAAAAAAAAAAAAAAAATAGGACTGTGGGTGTAGTTGAGGTAGAATGCCTCTGGTTCCATCCCCAGTACAGAAAAAAAAAAAAATATTGGGCTGGGGGTCTAACTTGGAGGTAGAATGCTCCTGGGTTCAATCCCCAACACCACACACACACACACACACACACACACACACACACACACACACACACAATCTCAGGTTTGAAGCCAGCCTCAGCAACTTAGTGAGACTGTTTCCAAGAAAAAATATAAAATAGGTCTGGGGGTGTGGCCTAGAGGTAGAATGCCCCTAGGTTCCATCCCCAGTACCACCAAACCAAACCAAACCCAAACTACAGTGTCCCCATTCTATTAGCCGAGACCTGCTGCCGCTCCGCTGATCCAGTCTTTTGCTTAGGAAGTGGGTTCCCAGGCCTCTTAGCAGCCGCCCTGCCCCAGGGCATTGAGGACAAATAAATATGTTTCAGGCAAATTGACAATTGGAAAGAAGTAGAACAAGAAAAGACCTGCAGAACCAGGTGGGAGCGTCCTGGAAAGTGCCGTGTTGAAATACTGACCCTTCCAGCTCGTTAACTTTTATACTCATGCATTTATTTTTTGTGACTTTCCTGTACAAGTGGCAGCTGAATCTCTGACAGTCTGGTGATGCAGGGAAAAAAAAAAAAAAAAAAGCTGCATTGCACATAAAATCGGGAGAAATTCTAAGTGAGTTTAAGCTTCTTCTTAAAAAAAAAAAAAGAAAGAAAAAAATGAGTATGGAAAAAATGGTGCTTAGGCCTCTGGGGTACTTGGTGTTCCAGTAGGTATGATTTTTTGACCATCAACACCCATTTTCTCATTTGGGTGACAATAACTCAGTTTTCCTTCTGGGAAACCACACCTTGGGTGACCTGGAGGTGGAGCCCTTGACTAGATGTGGCCAGTCATAGCACACGATTTTCTTAACTACAGTAATTTGTTATGGCTCCGTGAATCCAGGGATCACTGGGAAGAATCTGATGAACTTGGAGTGGATATATAACTGGTGTGTGTGTGTGTGTGTGTGTGTGTGTGTGTGTGTGTGTGTGTGTGTGTTACTGGAGATTGAATTTAGGGGCATCCTCCAGCCCCCAGCCCTATTATTTATTTATTTATTTATTTATTTATTTATTTTTGCGGTACTGGAGATTTAACCCAGGGGCTACCTCCGAGCTACATCTCCAGCCCTACTGTTTTGTTGTTGTTCTTTATTGGGAAACAGGGTCTCACTAAGTTTCAGAAGGCCTCACTAAGTAGCTGAGGCTGGCCTTGAACCTGTGATCCTTGTGTCTCAGCTTCCCAAATACTGGGATTACAAGTGTGCACCACCATATCTGGCGGATATAGTTATTTAAAGACTAAATTCTCTGCGATGAAGCTGGAGTGACCTTTTGAAAACATACAGCGGATCATGTTATTCTTGCTAACAACTCTCTTGGTTTGTATTGATTTCCATATGCTAAGAATCATTATCACAGCCTCTGAGTTTCCGCCTGGCGAAGCCTTACTTGGCCTTTTTCTGTTTGTTTGTTTATTTATTTATTTATTGTGGTACTGGGGGTGGAACCCAGGGGCTTTTCTACCTCCGGGCTATACTACCAAACCTATTTTTTATACTTTATTTGGAAACAGGGTCTCACTAAGTTGCTGAGAGCCTCACTAAGTAGCCGAGGCTGGCTTTGAACCTGTGCGAACCTCCTGTCTCAGCCTCCCAAGCTCTGGGATTACAAGCGTGCGTCACCACGCCCGGTCTTTTCTATTTATTTATTTTTTAAACGTGTCTGGTCCTATGCAATGTTATATTTCTTGGGTTTTTTTTTGTGTGTGTGTGTGTGGTAATGGGGGTGGAACCCAGGGGCTTTTCTACCTCCAGGCTATACTCCTAGATCTATTTTATACTTTATTTGTAAACAGGGTCTCACTAAGTTGCTGAGAGCCTAAGTAACTAAGGCTGGCTTCAAACCTGCATGATCCTCCTGTCTCAGCCTCCCAAACGCTGGGATTCCAAGCGTGCGCCACCGCGCCTGGCTCTGGTTGCTGATTTAAGATGGAGTCTCACGTCGTCGTCCATGCTGTCCTTATGAGCCTCTGCGCTCGGGTCTTGAGACTCATCTCAAATGGCTGCTCAGCTGAGTCCCCGGGACTCTGCTGGTCCCATCACGGGGTCTACTCATGCTTTTCCTTGCAGACCCCCCACTTCTGCAGCTAGTTGCTTCTGAAATACTTTCAAATCTTGGCTGCAGCATCTTCAAGAACCAGTTCTGACACTCTGTATTAGGATGAGTCCCACATCTTCTGTGTCTTCACAGAAGCCTTGGTAACACCTGGCGGAAGATGAAGTAAGTGTTGTGAGATTAACTCCCTTCCCAGACACACAGGAAGTCTCACGAGACAAAGAACCGCTGCTCTTGTGCCTTCCCGTTGTATCCTTAGTGTTCAAGAAGTACCTAGCACACAGTGGGAGCTTGCTTGAAAAATATATGAAGCTGGGCGTGGTGACACACTCTACAACCTAGTGAGACGCTGTTTCCAAATGGAAAATAAAATAGGGCTGGGTGTAAAAAGGCCCTGGGTCAGTCTCTAATACCACACACACACACACACACACACACACACACACACACACACACACACACACACACATATATTCAAGTAGACACACAGACACCAAGGATTCAGAGCACAGAAGGAAGAATGAGGACCCAGGGAGGAGGAGACCATCTGCGAGCCAAGGACAGCAGCCTAAGGAAGAGGCTTTAGGAGAAACCAAGCCTCTAATACCGTGATCTCCACTTTTTGGGTCCTGGAACTATATGGAATAAATTTCTGTAGCTTAAGCAAAGAATAAAAAGAACATATACACAATAAACAGAAACTTTGATTCTAGCTCCATAAGGGAAGAGATCCTATTTTATTCCTGTGTTTCTAGTGCCTGCCTGGGTATGAGTATACAGCAGAAGTGTCGTAATTTGCTAAATAAGCCATACTATGAAAGATGTTTTATTACTCATTTGCCAGTCTGTATTGTAGAAGAGCCAACACTTGGTTAGCTGTGACACATAATTGATACCTAACGTCCACAACTCTCCCCTCTAATCAACCTTTCCTTACTGCTAAGACTAAAGAAAATAATTTCTACATTTCTTTCCCTGTTTAGTTTCTGGTGGAGTAAAGGGTTATCTGCCCTTGCTAAGAGAATCCAGGAAGAGATGGGATTAGCCCTAAGTGAGATTTTGCATTCCAACCCAACAGACTAGAGCATCCTATTTTGAATATTTAGGTGTTTAGAAACTTTTTCTCTTTAACCAAATGGGGAGTCTTCTTTTTCTTTTTTACTTCAATAGCAATCTTTTTGAAAACATTTCAGTGGCCAAAGGATGTATTAAAATACACACGTAGCCGGGCGTGGCGGGCACGCTTGTCATCCCCGCGCTTGGGAAGCAGACAGGAGGATCACACAGATTCGAAGCCAGCCGCGCTGGCTTAGGAGACCTTGTTTCCAAATAAAAAGTATAAAATAGGTCTGCGAGTGTAGACCAGAGGTAGAAGGGTTTCCAGGAACCCCAGTACCACCAAACGAACAGACAAACAAACAAACCCCAGACACATACATACAGAGGCTGTATAAAAGGGTTTATTAGAGCACGATGACATGGAGCAGCAAAAGCAGACAAAGTAAAGCCTTACAAAAGAATCGTTTTCAATTGTGTTGCCCCACAAAATTTTCAACTTTCAAACTTGCAATTTGAGAAAAACACCATAGCAAGCTTATTAACTATTAATATTTGCTAACTTAGAAGTGCCAAGCAAAATAGCATTAGCAAAATGTTGATGTTTCAATATTATGAAACATAAAGAGAACTAAAGACCTAAAGGAGAAAGCAAGATGTCAATTTCCTGGCGTTAACAATGCATTATAGAGCCAGGCGTTGTGGTGCGACTATAATCTCAGTAATTGGGAGGCCAAGACAGGAGGATCGCAGGTTCAAGGCGAGCCTCAGTAATTTAGCAAAGCTCTCAGCAGCCTAGCAAGACCCTGTTTCAAAACAAAAATAAAAAGGATTGGGGATGTAGCTCAGAGGTAGAGTAGCTCTGGGTTCATACCCCAGTAAACACACACACACACACACACACGAAGCACAATGTAAATGTACACCACTCTCAGTATGTTCCACTTATAAAAAATAAAAAATTTAAAAAAAGAGACCCCGTTTCCAAATAAAAAAGTATAAAAATAGGTCTGGGAGTGCAGTCCGGAGGTAGAAGGTTTTCCAGGAACCCCAGTAACAGCAACAACAACAACAAAAATAAATAAATAAATAAAAATAATAAAAAATAAAAAATAATTTAAAAAATAGGGGGTGGGGTAGAGCTCAGAGGTAGAATGCCCTTGGGTTCCTTGGGTTCCATCCCTAGCACACACACACACACACACACACACACACACACACACACACACATACACACACAGTTCCAGGCCAGCTTGGGCAATTTAGTGAGACCCTGTCTCAAAATAAAATTAAAAAAGGTCTGGAGACTGGGGATGTGACTGTGGTACAACACCTCGGGGTTCAATCCCCAGCACAAAGACAAGAACAACACAACAAAACAAAAACATATGTAATTGCATCACTCTCATTAAACACTCTACGTGGGTTAGATTATTTATTATTCAAGAGAGAAAAACAAAATTGTGTTTGTAAGATAATTTATTGTTGTGAAAACTTCAACAATGAGTATTTGCTTTTAAGAAAGATTTGAGCCAGTTCTGGTGGTGCACGCTTGTAATCCCAGTTAGCGAGGTCCTCTGCAACTCAGTGAGACCCTGTTTCAAAATAAAGAATAAAAAATAGGGCTGAGGGTGTAGCTTGGAGGTAGAATGCCCCTGGGTTTCACCCCAGTACTGCAAAAAAAAAAAAAAGATTTTATTTTTGGCACCATAAAAGAAAAATATGAAGGATTTGTTATAAAAGATACAAAAATGTATAAACCCTACCACCTCACCTTCCAAAACTGTTTAAACAATTGCAAAATTTCCTTCATCTATTCAAAAGTTCTCAGAGCAGTCAGCCCACACAGACCCGGGGACATTCACATGAATATTCCTTAAAGATATGGAACATATATTTTTGGCAGAAATAAATACTTAAATGTGCAGGGAATGTCCCTGAAATAATCCAGGGTTATGTATTTAGTCAGCAAACTCCTGCAATGATAAAACATTAGTGCCATACTTTAGAACACTTACATTCAAGTCATATATGAGCCAGGCACGGTAGGTTCCTCCAGCTACTTCGGAGGCTGAGGAAGGAGGATACCAAGTCTGAGGCCAGCCTTTGCAATTTAGTAAGACCCTCCCTATGTCAACATAAAAAATTTAAAAAAATCACATATGACATTATGAACTTTCTCTCTTTGGTGGTTTTGGGCACTGAATCCAGGGGCATTCTACCTCTGAGATACACCTCCAGCCCTGTTTTTTAGATCTGGAACGGGGTGTTGTTTTGCTGAGGCTGGCCTCAAATTTGTGACCCTCCTGTCTCAGCCTCTCAGGTACTGGGGTTACAGGTATGTGCTGGCTCATTGTGAACTCTTACAACAAACGGAACAATTTTGTTGTTGCCAAACAGATGGTAAACTGTGAGGACTAAGTACAAACAGAAGTTCCCAAACTGCCCCATACCACTCTACCTTAAAGTATATTATTTATTTATTTATTTATTTGGTGGTACTGGGGTTCCTGGAAGCCCTTCTACCTCTGGGCTACACTCCCAGACCTATTTTATAGTTTTGAAACAGGGTCTCTTAAGCCAGCGCGGCTGGCTTCGAACCTGCGCGATCCTCCTGTCTCCGCCTCCCAAGCGCGGGGATGACAAGCGTGCGCCACCACGCCCGGCTTAAAGTATATTTAAACAGCAAAAATTCTAAAGCCAATATAGAAATCTACATAATGGACACTTCACTTCTTTTTCTTTTATGGGGCATGCTTATAATCTCCGTACTTGGGAAGCGGAGACAGGAGGACCGCAAGTTTGAGGGCAGCCTCAGCAAGTACTGAGATTCTCATCAACCTAGCGATACGCTGTTTCAAAATAGAATAATAAAACAGAGCCAGGGCTGTAGCTCGGAGGTGGAATGGTTCAATCCTCAGTAACTAACACACACCCACGTACCACACACAAATTAGGTACACTAAAAGCATGGTGGCATATGCCTGTAGTCTCAGCTACTTGGTCGACTGTGGCAGGAGAATGGATTGAGCCCTGGAGGTTTTTGGAGCCAGCCAGTACAACATAGGCAGACACTGACTAAAGAGAAAGAAAAAAAAAATTAAAACAACATGGTATAAAGAAAAAGGGAAATTAGGGCCAGAAAAAAATGTAAGGTCAGATTCTGGCATTTCTGGCTACTAGGTTTGTTATTTTAGGCAAGTTGCAATCTTTCTGAACCACAAATGTCTTTGTTATGAAAATGGATATAATAATACCTTTATCTCAAGGTTAGTACTAGGACTGGAAGAGATAAGATATTAAGTACTTAGTACAACGCTACGTAATAGTAGGTACTGAGTTAGTGTTCGCTGTTTTCCCAAAAAGACACTGCAAAATATTTGTTGGTTTGGCATGAGCCAAAATAGTTAGCTAAGGAGTAAGATAAAAAAGAAAGATAGCCAGGCATGGTGGTGTACACTTAAGAGGCTGAGACAGGAGGATCGGGTTTGTGGCCAGCCTCAGCTACTTAGTGAGGCCCTTCACAACTTAGTGAGACCCTGTTTCAAAAACAAAGAATAAAAAATAGGGCAGAATAAAAAAATAGAATAAAAAATAGGCAGAATGCCCCTGGGTTCCTTTCCTAGTACTGCCAAAGGAAAGAAAGAAAGAGAAAAAATGAAAGAAAGGAAATCTAACCCTAATATTATCTAGAAATTTTCCCATTAAATTATGCAGCTAATTTTTTTTTGTGTTGTATTTGGGATTGAATCCAGGGACATTCTACGTCTGAGTTATACCTCCAAACCTATTTGTTTATTTATTTATTTATTGTCGTAATGGGGCCTTTTCTCTCCGACCTACACTCCCAGCCCTATATTATTTTTTATTTTGAAACAGGGTCCCACTAAATTGCAGAGGGCCTCACTAAGTAGCTGAGGCTGGTCATGAACCTGCCATCCTCCTGTCTCAGCCTCCCAAATACTGGGATTACAGGCATGTGCCACCATACTTGGCAACAGCTGATATTTAATATACTTTAGGTTTACTGGTATTATTCAGGTACCACATTAATACTTGATTAGATCTTCTCCCTTGCAGTTAGACCTTTTATTTGGTTTTCCACTAATTAGTGGAAAGATGCTACTAATCCTTTTATTCAGATGCACACCTGGGGCTGAGGATGTAGCTCGGTGGTAGAACATTTGCCTAGCATGCTCACATCCCTGAGTTCAAAACCCCAGCACGACAGGGGGGAAATAGCAACATCACCAATAAATAATACAGTACAACTGTTGGGAAGATCAAGGTCTTCTTTTTCTTCTTTGCGGTGCTGGGGATGGAACCCAGGGTCATTTTACCTCAGAGCGACACTTCCAGCCCTATTTTTTATTCTTTATTTTGAAACCTGGTCTCACTGAGCTGCAGAGGGCCTCACTAAGTAGCTGAGGCTGTCCCCGAACCGTGATCCTATTGTCTCAGCCTCCCGAATCCTGGGATTAAAAGCGTGCGCCACCACGCCCGGTGGAAATCATTTTAAAAGCACACGCTGTGGAAACAGGGCTGGCGGCCTTGGTCTCCACCACGCCCACCCGCACACGCGCGCTTCCTACAGCCAGAGCGCCGCTCGGCCAATTACCCGCGCTCAGCAGGAGGGACAGTTTAGAGACCACCGGGGCAGGTGCAGCCCTGAGCCTGGACCAATTCACCTGAAGGGTCCGGGTCCAGGGAAAGCCAGGCCCCGCCCACCGGCGGAAAGACCACGCCCACCGCAGGCGCAGACCGCGCCCGCCGGCGAAAAAGGCGCCCGCCCACAGCAGCCGCACGCCCCGCCCACCGGCGGAAAGACCACGCCCACCGCAGACGCAGACCGCGCCCGCCGGCGAAAAAGGCGCCCGCCCACAGCAGCCGCACGCTCCGCCCACCGGCGGAAAGACCACGCCCACCGCAGGCGCAGACCGCGCCCGCCGGCGAAAAAGGCGCCCGCCCACAGCAGCCGCACGCCCCGCCCACCGGCGGAAAGACCACGCCCACCGCAGACGCAGACCGCGCCCGCCGGCGAAAAAGGCGCCCGCCCACAGCAGCCGCACGCCCCGCCCACCGGCGGAAAGACCACGCCCACCGCAGACGCAGACCGCGCCCGCCGGCGAAAAAGGCGCCCGCCCACAGCAGCCGCACGCCCCGCCCACCGGCGGAAAGACCACGCCCACCGCAGGCGCAGACCGCGCCCGCCGGCGAAAAAGGCGCCCGCCCACAGCAGCCGCACGCCCCGCCCACCGGCGTCAGGCCCCGCTTACCAGCGAAGGCCACGCCCACCGGCAGACAAGGCGCCCACAGCGGACACACGCCCCGCCCACCGGCGTCAGGCCCCGCCCGCCGCGCTCCCGCCCTCCCGCGCGGCCCGGGGACGCAGTGGGCAGGGCGTCGGCGCTCGGGGCACCCCGCCATCCCGGGGCTCGGCTGACCGCAGGACATCCCCCAGCGCTCCGCCGGCCGAGGCTCCGCCCGGGCCGCCCCGCCGGCGCTCGGGCCGCCGGCCACAAGTGCTTCCGGGTGAGCGGGTCGCCGGCCGCGCCCCGCCCTCCGCCGCCGCCGCCGCCCGCCGCCCGGGCCGCGGTGCTCCGGCTCCGCTCCCGCCGTCCCCGCCGCGGCGCAGGACCGCGGGCTCCGCTCCGCCGCCCCGCCCGCAGCTCGCCGGCCCGGCCCTCGCCCCCGCCCGGCCAGCCCGCGGCGCTCCGGCCGAGGCCGCCGCAGGTGAGGGCCGCTCGGGGTCGCCGCCGGCCTCCGCGGCCCCGGGACGATCCCGGGGTCCCGGCGCGCCCGAGGGAGGCGCCCGCCCATCGGAGGGGCTCGAGGGGCCGCCGAGCCTGTCAGCGCGCCCGGGGCCCGCGCCCCCGCCGCCCAGCTCGGGACGCGAGCCCCGGGAGCCCGGTGGAGGGCGTAGTGTTTTTATGGGATTTTCTTTTTCTCCTTCCTCCTTGACCCGAACTGAAGCGCGGGCTTGACAGGCGCTGGCTGGGAGGGTCAGGGCTAATGCTTGGCTAATAAGGGGCATTATTCACACCCAGATTGTTGGGTTGTACAGCACCGGCCAGGCCCCACATCCAGCGGGAAGCTGGCGGATCTAAGGAAACACACTTCAGTTCTTTTCTTGGGGGAGAAAACGGTCCAAGTGTTAGCTTTATTATTATTATTTTTTCACGGTGGCAGGTACAGATATCATCAGATCGCTGAGACATGGCTGGGAATTCTGTGTTCTGAACTTCAGCTGTGGGTAGCAGGTTTTCCTCAAGTTTCTATTTAATGACTCAGCTCTTATGCTATACACAGAAAAACTGTAGAGTAGGTTAATTGGCTGAACGTGCTATGGGAGGATAACAGTGACTATTTTTATGTTATCTCAATGGGAAGAGAATGTGGATGCAGTAATGGGACACCGGGATGGAGAGCAGGGTGTGAATGGATAAGTTCTTAATGAGTGTCTAAAAATAACATTTTCCCCCCCAAAATAACATTGTATTCGGGCGCGGGAATCTGTATGAAAAGGTGCAATTGTTGGAGAATGTAAAGTGTTGCAGGTAGAGATAGTTGGCAGGGCCTCCAACCGCGGTTTGTAAAGTCTTGCAGAATTAACCCTGTTTAACCAACATCATGCTCTGTTTAACAAACACAGAGGCGATGACCTAGTATTATAATATGCTCATGTAGAATAAGAATTTCGGAAAGTGTGATTCATTTAGGAAGTTAGGTCACTCACTTTCTGAATCATTGATATGGATCTTAACATCGAGATAGAGGGAAAAAAAAACTCAATTTGTTTCTGCTTGTTTAATTGGATGCTTCTTTAATAAGAAGATTCGTGTAGTGTTTTGTTAGGTTTGTTGCTGGATGGCAGTTGTCATTAAGTATGGTGAAGAAATAACTGAAAATTTAGAACAGTTTGTTACTAAGTGGATTGTTGTGATTTTTTTTAACACCCCCCCCCCCTTTTAACCAGATGCGGGAATATAAATGAATCGGTCCAGAAGCAAAGTAAATGTCACTGGAAAACAGAGCTCTCATCACTAAGGTATGAAAAAGTTAACTGAAAGAATTTGTTCTGTACAAAATAGTCTTTTGACTGGAAAGCCTCACCCATTTTGCCATTCCGTCCTTAAAAATATAGTGACTTTTAAGTTTGGTTACGGAAGAAAGTGTACATCGAAGTTGTGATATATTTTTGGAATGGATTAATATGAAACGAAAAATGGCTTTTTATTGCTGAAATGTAGTTTGATCATATTTGGCTTTCAAAAGGTTAACAAAATAACTTTGAATCACAGCTCTTGGTACTCTTAGCCTTGTTTTTCTTTTCCTTCCTTTTAGAATTTATTTCACATTGATTGTCATTTATAAAGAACTTCAATTAGTTATAAAGTAATGGCAAGTTTATCCTGTTGGTCTTGCTCATGCAATTCCTTTAATTCTTTGACTAAATTTTGGCATCTTTGTTACTTTGAATATCCATTCTTATTTTCAGTGCTCTCTAATGTTGCTTTTGAGTTTGGTCCAGCTGATGATGACTTAATGGTTTCAATTCCCAGTGAACAGAGATTCCTTTTTGGAAAATCCCTTGTGGAAACCACCATAACGGGCAGTCTTGATAGGTAAATACTCAAGGGAAATCTTCCTAGGTCAAAATTTAAGCACCCACGTAATGAAGGCAAAAAGGAGATGTGCAGAATAGATTTGGCAAAGTAGCCCCAAGAACAAAAACAGATGTTTACTAGAAATGCATTCAGCAAGAAACTGCTGAAGTGTCTTGCAAAAGCTGTTTGTGAATTGTTTGCCCTGCTCTTAGTATGAAAAGGAACAGAGCTGATGATGTATAGTAAAGAAAAAAAAGAAAAACAGAAAAAAATTCTCCTTGCAGCATGGGAATGTTGATGAGGATCATTTGAAAACAGATACTTCCTACCCTGTACTAGTCTCCATCCATTGCACCCCAGGATAGAGGCCCCTCCATAGCCTTTTCCTTTTAGACTCTCACTTTGCCTCTGGGCACTCTGAATGGAGGGCCGATCCCTTAACTGGGAAAGTGGACTACCTCATCCAGATTGCAGATAAAGAATAGACCCTGACCATCTTTAAAACCCAGCTTTAAAAACCTTAGAAGGAAGCGACTGGGTAAAATTTACCTTGTGGGGGTTATTCCCTCTTGGGGACCCCCTCCCCTTTGGGGAGCTTTTCTCTCTCTCACAGGTCGTGTTAGCCTTGAGAGAAGGCGGAGTGCAATGAAGGCATTTGGCCCGGGCTGCTCTCGGGTAGTGACCTGAAGGCCTCTGCTGGACATCAAGGCCAACCAGGGAACTTAGGGGTGACCTGCACTTTTCTGGCAGATCGCGTGGACTCTGGAAGAAAGCAGCTTGCAATTAAAGGCATTTGGCTTGGACTACTCTCAAGTATTGTCCTGAAGGCAGCTGTTGGACTCCAGAGTTCCGACAACCCCTTTGGGGGTGTTTGGCCACTTTTCCCTATTTCCTGCAGCTTCCAATAAACCATTTACTCTCCTTCAAAAAAAAAAAAAAATTACCTTGTGAGTAAAATAATTTACTCATTTTCTTCATCTTTCCCTCCAAAATAAGAGGGAGGGCACATTTGGAAGTGATTGTTTGGTGTTGCATTTTTATTTTAAAAACATTTTGGTCTACAATAAATGAGATTAGACTTAAAAGGTCAAACAGACACTAGGCTAAAAACTGGCTCAGTGAAGCTATATTTTTTGTTGTTGTTTTTGATTTTATTTTTTAGTCTTACTTATTTATTTTTGTGGTACCAGGAATGGAACCCAGGGGCTTTCTACCTCTGGGCTACACTCCCAGACCTATTTTACATTTTATTTGGAAACAGGGTCTCATTGAGTTGCTGAGAGCCTCACTAAGTAGCCGAGGCTGGCTTCGAACCTGAGCAATCCTCCTGTCTCAGCCTCCCAAGCGCGGAGATTGCAAGTGTGCGTCACCACGCCCGGCGTAGCTATACTTTTTCACTTGTTCTGCTATTTATTTATTTTGGTGGTGGTGGGGGGAACCAAGACAAAATTCTATTTGTTATTTTGTTTTTATTTTTTGGTAATGGGGATCGAACCCAGGGACATTCTACCTCTGAGCTATACCCCAAACCTTTGACATTTTAATTTTTTTAAAAATTTTTGAACAGAGTCTTGCTAAGTTGCCAAGGCTGGTCTTGAACTTGTGATCCTCCTGTCTCAGCTTCTCAGGTACTGGGATTATAGGCATGCAGCACCATGCCTGGCTGAGAACTCTATTTCTTGGAGAGTCTGAGACTTAATATATACAAGTGCATTTGTTTTCGTGTCATGATAGGGACAACAATAGGTAAAAGTGGTGATGGTTAGGAAGAGGGAAGAGATGGTATTATATATAGAAGGATGCCGGCCTCATAGGTTCAGTAGACACATGTGGGACTCTTTGAAATTGAAAAGAAACATCTAAAAAGAAAATGATATAGCCAGGCATGGTGGTGTACAGCTATAATCCCAGCACTTGGGAGACTGAAACAGGTGGATCACAGGTTTGAGGCCAGCCTCAGCAACTTAGACCCTCAGCAACTTAGTGAGACACTTTTCAGTATAAGAAATAAAGTAGGGCTGGGGCCAGGCATGGTGGTGCACGCTTGTAATCCCAGTCCCTGGGAGGCTGAGACAAGAGGATTGCAGGTTAGAGGCAAGCCTCAGCTACTTAGGCTTTCCGCAACTTACTGAGAACCTGTTTCAAAATGTAGAATAAAAAATCGGGCTGGGGGCATAACTCAGAGGTAGAATGCCCCTGGGTTCAATCCTCAGATGTGCTAAATAAATAAATAAATAAATAAATAACAGAGCTGGTGCTATAGTTAAAGTATATCCCTTCTTAGTTCAGTGCCCAATACCACAAAAAAGAAAGAAAGATAGAAAAAGTTATATGACAAAAAGTAAAATTTTCCCCACAAACTCCTAGCCCTTCCTTGTCCCCACCCCATACCCAAGTAACCACTATTAATGGTTCCTTGTGTGTTCCTCTCCAAAATTCTTATTATATATACAATCAGTGTGCTTTTAGAGAAATGCTCTATATCTTTTATTCTTACCCTTGATGTATTTTTGTGATCTTTATGTATTAGCACATACTTTATGTATTCATCCATCTCATCTTAAAAAACAGACTAGTTGCTAGGCGTGGTGGTGCACACTTGTAATCCCTGAGCTTGGGAGGAGGAGACAGGAGGATCACACAGGTTCGAAAAGACACCCTGCTTCCAAATAAAATATAAAATAGGTCTGGGAGCGTAGCCCGGAGGTAGAAGGGTTCCATCCCCAGTACCACCAACAAACAAACAAACAAACAAAAAACAAACCAAACAAAAAACGAACAAAAAAACAACCAGACTAGTTATCTTATTTTGTGTAGATGAACTTTAATTTGTTCATTTTCTAGAATTTACCATTTTCTATTAGTACATTTAGATTACTTTTAGCCTTCTACAATCACTTCTATAATGAAAAACTTGTGAAACAGGCCTTTGCACTAGTATATAAGTATGTATAGAGTGTATTTTCAAACGTGAGGTTAGGACTTCTGTTGTGAAAATTTAAAAATTTATTTCAATTCTATATTAGGCTTTATTTTATAATAGAAGTTAGTTTCTTTCTCAGGCATATAGAAGGAAAAAAGATGCCTTAATTGCTTTGTATTTTTTACCTGTCTCTTCATTTAAAAATCATAAATGTATTTTATAAGGCATCTTAAAACATTTTAGAGCCAGGCATGGTTGTGCACGCTTGTAATTCCAGTACTTGGGAGGCTGAGATAAGAGGATTGCAGGTTTAAGGACAGCCTCAGCAAGCAATGAGACTGTAGTTAACCTATGCAAGACCCTGTTTCAAAATAAAAATAAAAATAGGGCTGGGAGAGTAGCTCAGAGGTAAAATGGCCCTGGGTTCAATCCCCAGTACCAAAACCAATTTTATTTAAAAATGTTGTATGGTTAATTTAGTTTGTACTAGTAAAAGTAGAAACAGCAGTTTGAAGACTGGCGTCATAGATAAACCATTTATATTTGGTAGTAGTCGAATGGTTACATCTTGTAGGTTGTTTCAGAATTTTATGTTTCAGCCGGACATGGTGGCTCACGCTTGTAATCCCCGCGCTTGGGAGGCGGAGACAGGAGGATCGCACAGGTTCGAAGCCAGCCTCAGCTACTCAGTGAGGCTCTCAGCAACTTAGGGAGACCCTGTTTCCAAATGAAATATAAAATAGGTCTGGGAGTATAGCCCGGAGGTAGAAAGCCCCTGGGTTCCTCCCCCAGTACCACCAAAAAAAAAAAAAAAAAAAAAAATTGTGTTTCATGTCCAGTAAAACATTACATGTAGTTTACTTAACTTTCTGCCCTGAAATCTGCTATTATTTGTCATAGAGAAACAAATGGCACACCTCTTCTTCACCTTCCATACCCTAGCCTATTTATGATAAGATAAACCTCTGAGGAGCTTGAGATAGCAAAATCTTCTTGCAACCCAGAGTATAATTGTTGAATTAATTTTTCAAGGGAGGACGAAGGTGCAGATTGAGTCTTTTCTTGCAGTTCTTGGGATTGAACTCATGTCCTTGCACATACTAGTCTAATGCTGTACCACCGAGCTACTCCCAGCACCCCAGAGTCAGTCTTTATTCTGCAAAGTGTTTATGAACGGAATAAGGGAGGTTTACTGTGTGTGTGTGTGTGTGTGTGTGTGTGTGTGTGTGTGTGTGTGTGTGATTGAGGATTGAACCTGGAACCCAGGGCATTCTACCTCCAAGCTATACCCTCAGTCCTATTTTTTATCTTTATTTTGAAACAAGGTCTCACTAAGTTGCAGAAGGCCTCACTAAGTAGCTGAGGCTGTCCACAAACTGCCATCCTCCTGTCTCAGCCTCCCAAATGCTGGGATTACAAGTGTGCGCCACCACTCACAGCAGGGGTATATATTTTTTATTTTGATTTTATACAGGTCACTAATGGCTGGGTGGAAGTTTAAGATCTTTGTCCTAAGCTGGGCATGCTGGCCTGTAAACCCAGTACTTGGGAGGCTGAGACAGGAGGATCATAGATTCAAGGCCAGCTGCAGGAATTTAGTGAGACCCTGTTTCAAAATAAAATTAAGGCTGGGGATATAGCTCAGAGGTAGAATATCCCTGGTTTTCAATCCCCAGTGCCACTAAAAAAAGAAAAGAAAAAAAAAAAAGATCCTTTGTCCTCTTGAAATGAGAGACTAGAGGAAAAAAATTAAATACCGAGAGGCTCAAGTATGATGACTTTGGAGCTTGTGAGTGGCAGTTTCCCTGGCTGGAGCCCAGGTCTATTTCAAGGGCCCGTCAAAGCTCGCCTGACAGAACCTACCGCAGAACTGTAATCTGGCCTGGCCCTGCTGCAAGTCAGGAAGGCCTGTGGCTTCGGGAAGTGGCCGCCACAGAGGAGCGAGCCCAGGGAGCGCTTGCCTTCAGAAGATGAGGGCGAAGCCGTGGGGTGGGAGTCTGCTTAGTGGGTACATGCCACGAGATCCACGTTCTAAAATTTTTACTTATTTTATAAAGAAGGATGGCGACGGAGGAAAACTGAGGGGAGAGGTTTTTAGAAGAATATGCACAAGGCGCTGGAACTGTCCCAGTGCTGATGTTGGGTCCAGGTTATATGAGTGCTTGCCCAGAACCAGCCAGGTGTACAGTGCGGGGCCATCCTGCTCGTGGGAGGAGCAGCTCAGTGCAGACTCCACACTTGTCCCTAGGAGCGAGGGCTCTGGGAGTGACCAGCTGTTCTACAGGATTCTCGTGAGTTCAAGCAGCTAATAGATTGTCTTCTTCCCCAGTTCTCATTCTGGGTCCCCTATAGAAGTACAGAGTTTCATGCGCAGTGTCATGAAGCTGCCTCTTGAAGCTCTTGGTCGTTCCCCACGCGCTCTCAGCATAGCTGGGTCATGGGGTGCCCCGTGAAAGCCTTGATGCTTCCTGTATTTGGTGAACACATTGCTTGAGTTTAAAGGTCGTGAGCTGATCTCACTTCTTGGGCTAGACGCTATTGAGGAACTTACTGCTGCGCCCTTTGACCGATCGTGTCACCACAGTTAACTGCAGTATTACAGGTCGTTTGCAGAATTCAGCGCGCAGACCTCCTTTATAGACCAGTTACAGATGAGCGCCCTTTCTTTTGTTTTAGATCAGGTTGTGACTTCAGGAAAGTTTTCGTTTTTCCTTGCTCTCAGGAATGGGGGATGTTAGCATTTTATGATTATGGTGTGTTTAGGATTCAGTGTGAGAAGAAAGAAACAAACTGTAGTGTTCTTTCTTCCTTACTCCTATGATTTGGTTTATTCCTATTATCCATCACTAGTCTCATCTGTCCCCTCCTAGGAAAACAGAAAAACAAGAGAGGAGAGAGTGGTTAAGACGTTGGGAAAAGCCTGAGCGTGCAGCAGAGTGTGTTCATTGTCTTAGAGGTGGAATGTCACTCCCTGCTCCCCGCCCTTACAGGATCAGAGGTTGGCTTTCCTTTGTTTTCACTTTGTTTTTTTTTTTTTTTTTAATTTTATTTTATTGGTGCACTGTATTCATACATCATAGTGGGATACAAACTTTTGTAGACATACATGCACACATCGCCCAGTCAGCCCCCACCCGATCCCCACCCCATTCTCTCCCCATCCCTCCCTCCCATGCTTGGCTTAGTGGTTGACATCTAGTATTA
This sequence comes from Muscardinus avellanarius, assembly GCF_963383645.1. Classification (NCBI taxonomy): domain Eukaryota; kingdom Metazoa; phylum Chordata; class Mammalia; order Rodentia; family Gliridae; genus Muscardinus; species Muscardinus avellanarius. The sequence continues at coordinate 2,921,883 of NC_137804.1, read as the reverse complement.
TAGCAATTTATCCAAAATTAAAAATGATAATCTCACATAACAGTTTCATTTGTCTGATACCAAGCTTTTGATGACTTAAAGATAACATTTCAATATTTCTTTTTGCTTTCTTTCTTACCAGAGAATATTTTTTTCTTTTTTTTTTAGGTGAAACTATCATATATTTATTTTTCAGAAAAAAATCTATCCTGATATGGAATATGGACTCTAGATACCCAAAACAATCTTGAAGCAAAAACAAAGCTAGAAGATGTATATTTTCTGATTTCAAACCATATAAAGCTACAATAATTGAAACAGTGTAGTACTGTTCTAAAGGCAGATATATAGACCATTGGAGTTAAATACAAGCCTAGAGCTAACTTCTTCCCTATATTTTTTTTTTATTTTTGACAGGGTTATTTTTGACAAGGTTTCCACGAAGATTTGGTGGTGGAAATAATAATCTTTTAACTAAATATTGTTGAAAAATAATAATTACATGGAAAAGAATAAAATTGGACCCTTACCTAATCCCACATACAAGTATTAACTCAAACTAGATAAAAGACCTAAATATAAATCTTAAGACTATAAACTTTTAGGAGAAAATCTGGGTCATAAAACCTCACAACATTGAAATTGGCAGTGATTTCTTGGATATGATTTCAATGGCACAGGCAACAGAAGAATATACAAACTCCCTAAAAAATAAAAGAAAATATTGTATATCCAAAGACAATGTAAACAGAGTTAAAAGTTACTAATAGAATTGGATAAAATATTTCCAAATGCTATATCTGAAGGTATATTAATATTCCAACTAGAAATCCTAAAAATTAACAACAATAAAGGCAAACAATACAATTTAGAGATAGGTAAAAGACTAACATAAATAATGAATCTCCACAGATAACCAATCTTAGTTGTCTGTTGGATAGAAACTCTTGTTTCTCTGGTTCTGGTGAGTGTTACCTATTTCTTCTTTGTAGTTAATCTCTTTGAGTATTTTCTCTAGCGCTGGTTTTGAAGACATAAATTCCTTCAGTTTCTGTTTGTCATGGAAGCTTCTTATTTCTCCATCTAATTTGATAGAAAGTTTTGCTGGGTAGGAAATTTTTGGCTGGAAGTTGTTTTCTTTCAGAGTTTGGAATATGTTACTCCAAGCCCTTCTGGCTCTCATGACTTGGTTTGGGAAGTCTGGAGTGATTCTAATTGGTTTGCCTCTGAATGTCACTTGGCCCTTTGTTTTTGTTGCCTTTAAGATTCTCTGCTTGCCTTCCACATTGGTCATTTTGACAATTATATGGCGTGGGGATCCTCTTCTCGGATCCTGTCTAAAGGGAGTTCTATAAGTTTCCTGGATCTGTGTATCAACCTCTTGCTCTATATTTGGAAAATTTTCTGCTATTACTTCCTTGAAGAGATTGTTGATCCCTTTGGTATCACTTTCTTTTCCCTCCTCTATTCCAATTATTCTTAGGTTAGCTCTCTTAAGATGGGCCCATATTTCTTCAATGTCAGATTCCTGCTGTTGGATATCTTTTTCTAGATTAGAAACTATGCATTCATTTTTGGATTGCTCATCTTCTAAGAGCGAGATTCTGTTCTCCATGTGGTCTAATCGGTTGTTTGTGCTTTGAATTGAGGCCTTTACTTCATTAATTGCATCCTTTATCTCTTTTTGGCTCTCTCTGAGTTCTTTTCGAAGCACCTCTATTATTTCTACAGTTATTTTCCTGATTTGATCTTCTAGAAATCTCTGATTTTCTGTTTTATCAGGTTCTGATGTTGTGGGGTTGTGCACATTCATTACTTCAGTGTTATTCCTCTTTCCCATGATTTCGGAGGTTTGTGCCTTCTCTGGGTTCTTCCCTTGGGTCACTATGGCTTCACTTAAGGTGCTCTGGATCTCGAGTCTGTATTATCTCAGACCCTACTACTCCTTTACTGGGTTGTATCACAGAGTCTCCGACCCAGGGAGTCTATAGAGGCTGCTTTAAACTATGGGGGGTGCCAGGTTGCACGCTCTCCTATGGTGTGATATCTCTGCCACCACCACTCCCTCACTGGGTCAAGTCCCAGGAGGCACAATACTGGGATTTCTCCTCTGTGGCCCACAATTTGACTCACTGTTCTTGAGTACGTAGATGTAGCTGTACTGGACTCGGTGAATTCACTGCCGCTGCCGCCGCCGGTGGCAATATGGCGCCTCTGCCACGCCCTCGGCCATGAGGCTGGCGTATTTTTTCTTCTCTGGTTTTGATTTCCACTCTGAATCCCTGCAGCGTGTGCTGAGCTCAGCCACTGGGAGCTTTAAATGCTGTCTGCGCCGAAAGATCCCGCCTGGCTGTTCCGCAGCGGCTCTCCTGGCTTGCTGTAGCCGTCCGCTGAGTTCGCCGCTGCCGCCGGCAGTATGGCGCTGCTGCCGCGTCCTCGGGCGCGTGTGTCTCCTCTGTGGCCCTGAGCTCTGTTCTCAGTCCGCTTTCTCTCTGGAGCCTGGTGGTTTTTTTGTTTTTCTGGTGATGGTGTTTTCTGGCTATGAAAGGCGCTCTTTTTGTGGTAATGGAGATTGGTTGTTAGCGGGACTCTTAAGCCCCGCTTTTCTCGGTCGCCATCTTCCTGTTTTCACTTTGAACCCTGTATATATCTTAAAGTTCCTTCATGTTGAACTGCCAATTTTCTAAACTAATTTTGCTACAACAGTTAGTTATCTTTACTGCTTTAGGGAACACATTTAATTTTTTTTTTTTTTTTTTTTTTTTTTTTGTGTGGGTCTGAGGATGGAACTCAGGGGCATTTGACCTCTGAGCTACACCCCATGCCCTATTTTTTATTCTTTGTTTTGAAACAGGGTCTCACTGAGTTGCAAAAGACCTCCCTAAGTAGTTGAGGCTGTCTACAAACCGAGATCCTCCCGAAAGCTGGCATTACATGCCCCGCCACATTTAATTTTTAAGTTATTGGTTCTGAGCACTTTGTTATTCTTTCTATAGCCCTGCTTTCCACGTAGAAACATTTTAACAGCTAGGAAGCTAGAAGCAATCTTTTTGGCTGTTTTAAAAGTAGAGGATTAAGATGTAAAGATACTTATTTTCCTTTTAAATGGTTTAAACTCTCTATGTCTAACAACAGACAATAAAATTAGCAAGCATATATGGTGATGCTCTTGGTTTTTTTTATTTTTATTTTTATTTTTTGGTGGTACTGGGGTGGAACCCAGAGGCTTTCTACCTCCGGGCTATACTCCCAGACCTATTTTTTTTATATTTTATTTGGAAACAGGGTCTCACTAAGTTGCTGAGAGCCTCACTAAGTAGCTGAGGCTGGCTTCGAACCCGTGCGATCCTCCTGTCTCAGCCTCCCAAGCGCGGGGATTACAAGCGTGCGCCACCACACCCGGCTAGATGCTCTTGTTTTTAAAAAAATTAAGTATTCAGGCTGTGACTTGAGTATTATAGGATTAAAGATAGAAAATAATTTTAGATGAGATTTTGTTTTCTTGTCATCAATAAAACTCTACCTAGGTAGTCACAGAAGTGAAAGGTCGCCGTCCTCCTCAGGACGGACTCATCCTCTGCAGTCTGCCCAAAGTTTTTTATTTTTAAGTTGTTGTAGAATATAGATAACATTTACCCTGTTGACCTTTTATCCCACTTTTTCTTATTGGGGTAAAATACAGATGCAACATAAAATTTACCATTTAAACCTTTTCTCTTTTTGCCGTGCTGGGGCTTGAACCCAGGGCCGTGTGCACGCTAGGCAAGCCCTCCTCCATTTTTAAGTGTACGGTTCAGTGGTTTTAAGTACATTCACACTGTCTTGCAGCCATTGCCACCCTCCGTCTCAGACCCTTGTCATCAGCACACATGGCAGCTCTGCCCATTCAACTAACGCCTCTCTTCCTATCGCCTTCGGTAACCACTTTCTGTTTTCTGTCTGGACGACTGACCCTTCTAGGTCCCGTGTGTAAGTACAGCCGTAGAACATTGTCCGTTGTGTCTGGCTTACTTCTCGCAGTGCAGTATCGCCAAGGCCCGTTCCCGTTGGAGCATGTATGTGCCACACTGTTGATTCCACCGTCCACTTATGGACGTTGGGTTCTAGCTCTTGGCTGTTTGAGTATGTTGTGATGAATAACGTTACTGTGGTGTACAAATAGCTGTTCAGGTCCAGTTTTCAGTAGATGCCTACTTTGACAGACTAAATCAGTTTATGGATATGGCTGTTCTTACAAGTTTATATTTCCATACTGTGAAACAGCTCAATAATTGTGGCTTTGGGTTTTTTTTTTGGGGGGGGGGTGGTCCTGGGAATTAAACCCAGGGGAGTTCTACCTCTGAGCTACATTTTTAGCCCTTCAAAATGTTTTCATTTAGGGTCTTGCTGAGTTGCTGAGGCTGGCCTTGAACCTCCCATCCTTTGGTCTCAGCCTCCTCAGTACTGGAATCACAGGCATGAGCCACCATGCCTGGCTCCAAAAATTACAGCTTTTAACTGGATATTTTTCAAAACTATTTTTTTGACAAGCTATTAAAGCATAAGAGAAAGGTAAACTTGTTTTTTACATATTGCCTTTGCTATTTGTTACTTACGTGTGCAAAGTGGTAGTGAATCAACTGAACCAGATCCTTTCACTTAACTTTGTCTGGTAGTGTCTCTTCAGTCACCCTAAGTCTTTGGTTAGGTACCGTTCCACATCCTGGGATTTGTTTATGAGGAACTACCAAATTTTTATTGTGCAGACCAGCATTAACTATAATAACAGCTCTAGTGGCAAAAACATACGGCCAGGGTTTGCTTTCTCCACGGTGCAGTAATTAGATATAAAGGAACCGTGTCTTCCAGGATCCAGACAGGCACAGAACTAAGTGTGTTATATTTGGAAGGTGATGTGCTGATACTGCACGCACATTCTGTTCTTACCAACGTGAACAAGATGGTGTTGAAGTGCCTTTTGTTTTTTTATGTGGTACTGGGGATTGAACTCAGGAGCATTCTGTCTCTGGGCTGCACTTCCAGCCCTATTTTATTTTTTTATTTTGAGATAGAGTTGCTAGGTTGATGAGCGTCTCACTGCTTGCTGAGGGTGTCCTCTGTCTTCCCTCTCGGTCAGCCTCCGAAGTTTTGGGACTCCAGGCGTGTGCCACCACGCCCTGTTGAAGTGCAACTTTTAATGTGTCAAGATGCTCTGGTTTTAGACATGTATTACAGGAGAAGCTCACTAGAGAAGTCATATGGATGTATCTATTTTGAAAGGCTTGCATTACATAGCATCCTGCGGGCACTCCCTCTTTTCCCCTGAAGTAGACAGATACTCAAGGGCAAAACCATCTGGGAAAACGAGCTTCACACGATCTGGGTCATGGAATTGATGGAAAGACTGGCATTTTTGTTCTTGGCAGTTGATGTAAAGCTTTAGCTCTTTAAGTTGGTTGATTGTACCAAGGAATAGGTGAGTCAGAGTGACGTGAGCCTCAAAAGAGTGCTCTGGAAACCTTGGTGCAGAAACTTCAAGATCCTTTAGGATTAGAAATTGGAAACAATCAATTTGGGGTTACCTTTGAGTCTGTGTCCTTATTTTTGTCATTTTGTTGAAGAGTAGTTTTCCATTGGTTATGTTAGGAATCTTATTTCTTTTAAGGTTTCCCCCATTGCTGATACAGAATGTTTTAGAATAGAGATTTCACGGGAACTAAAAAGTTAAGTTTTTCTAATATTGGAAAGGATGCCTGCCCACAGAGTTCAAATAATATAACCCTTTCAAAAGCATTAGATTTCTGGGTGTGGTGCCCTATACCTGTAATCCCAGTACTTGGGAGGCTGAGTCAGGAGGATTGCAGGTTCAGGGCCAGCCTCAGCAACTTTGTGAGACCATGTTTCAAAATAAAAACGAGCTGGGAGTATAGCTCAGGGGTAGAATGCCCCTGGGTTCAATCCCCAATTCAAAAAAGAAAGAAAGAAAAAAAGAATTAGATTGTTCTTTGAAATAGGTAATGGTTGATAGACCTCATGTCAGCTCAGAAGGGTGCCAGGACACACCAGTCAGTTGTGTGGACACCTAGCTGTCCTTCGTAGCTAGGACAGGAAGGGCTAGAAAGATAGGAGGATATTGTTCCCACTGCTTCTCCCCTTTTTTTGTGGTACTGGGGATCAAACCCAGGGGCATTCTACCTCTGAGTGACCCTCCAGCCCTCCAGCCCTTTTTCTTTTTTTCTTTTGAAAGAAACAGGATCTTGCTGAGTTGCTGAGACTGTCCTGAAACCCATGGTCCTCCTGTCTCAGCCTCCCAATGACTAAATCACAGGCGTGTGCCAGCACCCAGCGTCATAGATGTACCAACCCTTTTACCCATCACTTGTGTTCGTAGCTCTGTCCTCAGCTCCTGTAGTACAGAGCAGTTGCAGGTTCTCAGCGGTTTATTGCACGCGTAGTACTGGTTATTATTACTTGCTGAAGAGCAAACCGTCATTTGTCCTTTTTATGTGATCATGGTTTAATTGGAATGTTTTTTAAAAGTTACCTTAAAAGGCTCAATGTTAAAGCCTCTCAAACGTGTTCTTTTGAAATTTAAGAGTGAATTTTTTTTTGTTAAAAATCATTCACTCTAGACTAGAAATAGAGTTTAGAAATAGCTATATTGCCGGGCGTGGTGGCACACGCTTGTAATCCCCGCGCTTGGGAGGCTGAGACAGGAGGATCGCGCAGGTTCGAAGCCAGCCGCGCGCGCTGGCTTAGGAGACCCTGTTTCTAAATAAAAATGTAAAAATAGGTCTGGGAGTGTAGCCCGGAAGTAGAAGGGCTTCCAGGAACCCCAGTACCACCAAAAAAAAAAAAAAAAAAAAAAAAGAAATAGCTATATTGATTTTATACTGTTAAATCGGATTACTGCTGACTGCATTTTTCTGAGGCTGATAAACATATTCTTATATGTTGTTATGGGTACCATAGGTTAGGTTTAGTAATTACTATAAATTTAAATATTCTAAAATTTATTAGAATTATTTGGTAGTGGGAAAGGCGTTTGGTGACTGATTTTTCTTAGGATAAATATTAATATTCTGTTAAAGTCAAATGTTTAAATGAGCATTCAAAATGCACAACAAAACATCCTAAACTGCAGCCTTTCTGTTTATTTCAGGGCTAAACACAGTGAAATCACTTTCAGAGTTCAAAGACGACTAATAACACAAGATGGGGACTCCTGGTTCTGGAAGAAAGAGAACACCCATGAAAGACCGATTTTCTGCAGAGGACGAAGCATTGAGTAACATTGCCCGAGAGGTGCGTCTGGTAAACTTGTCAGCACTGAGTTCGCAGGTGGGAGTAGTTAGGATCACTGGGGCGGCACACACATACCCATTCGTCGGGTAGTTCGGAATGTTTACTGTGAACATGATGTTATGGCTAGCCTCTCGAAAACATTTAAAATAAGGTATACCTGGGTATCTGTTCAACTCATCTGAAATGAAATTTTTACTACATTTTTGTGGGTGACCAGCATTGTCCAGGTATTGTAATGTACTGAAGTTTTAAGTTAATCTTCAGAATTTAAATTTAGGGTAATTAGAATGTTGGCAATATAACTATATTATGGAAATGCTTATTGTGGCTGGGCGTAGTGGCGCACGCTTGTAATCCCAGTGCTTGGGAGGCTGAGACAGGAGGATGGCGCAGGTTCGAAGCCAGCCTCAGCTACCTAGTGAGGCTCTCAGCAACTTAGTGAGACCCTGTTTCCAAATGAAATATAAAATAGGTATGGGAGTGTAGCCTGGAGGTAGAAAAGCCCCTGGGTTCCACCCTCAGTACCACACACACCAAAAAAAAAAAAAAAAAAAAAAAAAAAGAAAGAAAAAAGAAAGCTTATTGCGCTCTGGAGCTCCATGAGGTGCTCTATAAATATGAACAGAAGTCTTTAGTTGGTGTCCATTTAGATTAGCCTTGTGTGTTTTTTTTTAATTTGAAATATTGTAGACAAGTTGTTTATTCTAATTCTGAGTTGTACCCCTGGCCCTTTTTTACTTTATATTTTGAAACAGTCTTGCTAAATTGCTGAGGCTGTCTTTGAACCTTTGATCCTTCTGTCTCAGCGTCCCAAGTACTGGGATTATAGGTGTGCACCACCACACTTGGCAGCTTTTGGGGCTTGAAAAAAAATTTTTTTTTACCCCCAGTTTGTTGATAACTCAATAAAAGAGGGAGAGAAAGAGAGAGAAGAGAAGGGATACCACCTACCGATTCACTGGCAGCAGTTCCCGTTGTATCTTGCATGTTTACGATAACTCCCAGCTGGGACTTCTCGGTGAGGTGCCGACTTTGGTTTGCCAACTTTGTCTAATTCTGTGACTACAGACCAACTGTACGCCACTCTGGTCTAAGAATTGCATGGAACTTATTAAATCCTGTTCGTTGAGTGAAAATGATTCCTGCATCTCTTCCTCTTTTTATTCCGAATAACTCACTTAGGTCTAATGTTGCTTCATTTTGCATGTTACACAGTCTGTTGATTCAACTCATTGTTAGGTTTCTCTTCTTGAAAAGCTACTTAGATTTTGAATTAGAAGACAAATCCTGGTGGAATATTTGAAACAAACATTATGCAAAAACTGAAGATAAAATTGTGATATACTTTAGCAGGATTCCTTTAAAAACACCAGTGACATGGTTTTAGGTTGTGTGTGGCCAGGCGTGGTGGTGCACGCTTGTAATCCCTGCGCTTGGGAGTCAGAGACAGGAGGATCACACAGGTTCGAAGCCGGCCGTGCTGGCTTAAGAGACCCTGTTTCCAAATAAAAATATAAATAGGTGTCTGGGAGTGTAGCCCGGAGGTAGGGTTTCCAGGAACCCCAGTACCACCAACCCCCCAAAAACAAAAACAAAAACCCAGAGGTAGGTTGTGTGTGTTGTGGTAGGAAGGCTCAAATCCATGCGTGTGAGCTCTATTTCTGGGGTCAGCTCTGAGCCTCTGTGAGATGTTTTGGAATAAAGTAGTAAAAGATACTTAAAAATGTCGGCTTTATAATGACCTCCGGTGTCTGCATGAATGAAGAAGCATCGTTGGCTTTATAATGACCTCCAGTATCTGCATGAATGAAGAAGCATCTTGGAAGTCATATTTGTTTTAGTTGATAATTGAAATGACTCAAAATATTTCCAACACTGGCAGGACAAGGCTTTTAATTTACACATTTTTTTTTTTTTTTTGGTAAGGGAAAGCACGTCAGCATCTTTTAGGCTCCTTTTGTATTGTCACAAGTATTTGAACATTGTTTTCTTTTTATACATTTTTTTCTCCCCTTTGTTGCACAGGAAATCAAACTCATGGCCGTGTGCATGCTGGGCAAGCGCTCCACCACTAGCTGCGTCCCCAGCCTTTAACCTCTTTTTTTGATGTAATTTTTTCTTTAAAATTTGGGTAGGATTCTAACATCCAACACTGTTGAGTCCTTACAGTATAACAAATCTTATTCTAAGCATTTTACGTGCCCTGATTCATTTAACCCTCTTAAAATTATGAGGTTAGTTTTATTATCTCCATTTTACAGATGTAGAAACCATTACACAGAAAAGTTAAGTAACTTCCCCAAGGTGACAAGACGAAGAAATAGCCAAAAATATCGTCTTGTGTTAGAAACATCAGCGGGAGTGGAGCTTGGGTCAGACACATGAAGTCGAGCCCCAGAGTCAGGGCATGTGGCCACTTCTGTGCTACAGGATCGGACCTCCGTCTTCTCCAACTCCCTCATTAATCGCAGCTTGTTTGCTAGTAATTTTGTCATGGCTTTGAAAGTGTTTTCACAGCTTGAGTCTCACGGAAGGCTTGCTTTACATAGGAAAGGTAGTATTATTATTAGCTTACTTTACTGTTGAAGATACAAATGAAGCCGAGAGGTAACTGTCAAAAAAGGTAATAGATTGTGAGGCTGAGACAGGAGGACCACGGTTTGCGGCCAGCCTCAGCAGTGAGGCTGTTTCAAATAAAGAATGAGTTCAATCCCCAATACCAACAAAAATAGATAGATAGATAGAATCATGCATAGGAACATCAGTCTTCTTTGAGTCCTAGATCTTAAAATAACTCAAAGAATTTTAGAGCCAAAAGAAATCTCAGATCATTAGATCCAAAAATTAAGCAACATTCTGAGTACTTCAATTTGAAGAAATGTGCATAAAACATGTTTTCTTCATACTTTCAGCTCTAAACAAGGAAATCTGTAATGCCCCAGGCTTCAGGGACACCTCAGTGACGACTTGCGGGGCTTGGGGTATAGCTCAGTGGCAGATGCTCTCACGGCACACACAGCCCTAGGTTCTATCTATCCCCAGCGCCTCAGGGACTGTTAGCAAACTTCTGGAGGCTTCTACTTCTTCTAGTCCCACTTACCATATGGAACACTCACCAAGCTGCCCGTGGAAGGCTGCCAACTGCTTTCATTCTACCCCATCTTCCTCCTTTCCAGAGAGAGGCTGGCTGCCTGAGCATGCCCAGTTCAACACACCAGATACAAGCTTTCAGATAACCTTCACTGCAAGGCACTAAGCCTTCAGATTGGTCTTCTGATACCCTAGCCAACTTGCCAATGACTTCTTCTGCAACCTGCTACTCTGAGGTCCCCAAAACTGTAAAAGCCTAACCTTATTACAGACCTGCAAGGCTTCTAAATCCACCCACATTCCTACCTTGATGGAGCAGTCTTCAAGCATGTGCACACCTTTTTAAAATGCACTCAGGAATTGCAAGATGAAATAGTTCTGAAGTGGATGGTGGTGACGGTTGCAAAAGGTCAATGTACTTGGTGCCATAGAACTCTATGTACAGTTTGTGGTTACCACGGCAAATTTCATGCGCATTCCACCACAATTTTTTTTTTTTTTTGTACTGGGGATGGAACCCAGGGGCATTCTACCTCTGAGCGGCACCCCCAGCCCTGGTTTTTTTTTTTTTTTTGTGGTACTGGGGTTCCTGGAAGCCCTTCTACCTCCGGGCTACACTCCCAGACCTATTTTTACATTTTTATTTGGAAACAGGGTCTCCTAAGCCAGCGCGCGCGGCTGGCTTCAAACCTGTGCGATCCTCCTGTCTCCGCCTCCCAAGCGCGGGGATTACAAGCGTGTGCCACCACGCCCGGCTCCCAGCCCTGTTTTTTATTCTTTATTTTGAAACAGGGTCTCACTGAGTTGCAAAGGGCCTCACTAAGTAGCTGGGGCTGTCTACAAACTGTGATCCTCCTGTCTCAGCCTCCTGAATGCTGGGATGACAAGTGTGTACCACCACACCCGGATTTTCTTTTTTTTTTTTTTTTAATTTTGAAACAGGATTTTGCTAGGTTGCTGAGAGTCTTGCTAAATGACTGAGGCTAATTACAAACCTGAGATCCTCTTGTCTCACCCTCCCAAGTACTGAGATTACAGGTGTGCGCCACCACCCCCGGCCAATTCTTTTAATTTAAAGAATGGTTGTCAGACATAGAAATTGATCATCTTCTCTAGGAATTAGAATCTAGCAGATAAAATGTTGAGAGACTTTTGTATTGACCAGAACTTAGATGAAAACATATTTGGTGCATAAAACTCCTCGTAACTCTGTGTGGTGGCACATGCCTGTGATCCTAGTAGACGGGAGGCTGAGACAGCAGGGCCTTGGTTCAAGGACAGCCTTAGCAATGTAGCTCTTAATGTAGACTCTTAGCGACTTAGTGAGAGACCTTGTTTCAAAACAAAAAATAAAACAGACTGGGGGTGCAGCTCAGAGGTAGAGTAGCCCTAAATTCAATTTCTAATACCACACACAAAAAATGGTTGTAATAGTAAGGAGGAAGAAGGGGTGCTCCACGTGTATTTAACTTTGTGGACTGCTGGAGGGAAGTTTTTTTTCTTTTTAATGTACAGTTGAGCAGCAGTAATGACATTCACAGTGTTGTGAAACCGTCACCATTACCGATTTCCTAAAACCTTTTCATTACCTCAGACAGAAACTTGGTGACTATTAAGCAATAGCTCCCAGTATTACCTCTCTCAGCCCTTGGTGACCTTTAATCTACTTCATTCTGTATGCGTTTATATTAAGTGGAATTATGCAATATTTGGCCTTTGTGTGTGGCTTATTTTACTTAGAATATTATCTTTAAGATTCGTTCATATTGTAGCATGTATCAGCATTTCATTTCCTTTTTTCCTTTTAAATAACATTTCTTTCTTATGGCTGGATAATATTTTATGTATGTTCTACCTTCCACGTTTATTTGTTGATGCACACGTGGTTGGATTTCATCTTGTTGCCTAAGAAGATAACAGCCAGTCTAGACATTTAAGAGAACCACAAGTTTGTGGTTTTTCATTATTGATTAAGAGCTTGAGGAGAAAGATATAAAAGGAAGAATTATGCTTAGTTTAAAGATACTTCGAGTGTTTATACTTTATGGAATGATAACCCTAAAAGCTTGACAGAGTGAATGGTTTTCTCTTAGCAGTTTCACTGCTTTGAGTAATTTACTCACTTTTAGGCTATGCTAAACTTTTGGCCAGGATAAAGTCTTTTATTATTTATTTATTTTTGCAGGTCTGGGGATGGAACCCAGAGGCATTTGACCCCTGAGCTACACGCCCTGCCCTCTTTTTTATTCTTTATTTTGAAACCAGGTCTCACTGAGTTGCAGAGGGCCTCATCAAGTAGCTGAGGCTGTCCACAAACCGTGATCCTCAGGTCTCAGCCTCCCAAATGCTGGGATTACAAGCGTGCGCCACCACGCCCGGCTTTTATTTTATTTTAATGTATTTTTTTGTGATATTGAGGATGGAACCCAGGGTCATTCTACCTCCGAGCTATACCCCCTGCCCCCCCCTTTTTTTTATTCTTTATTTATTGTTTTGAGATAGGCTCTCACTATGTTGCGGAGGGCCTCACTAAGTAGCTGAGGCTGTCTGTGAACCACGATTCTCCGGTCTCAACCTCCTGAATGCTGGGATTACAAGTGTGTGCTACCATGCCTGGCTAGGATAAAGTCTTTTAAAAAATACAAAGAAGCCAGGCATGGGGCACATGCTTTAATCCCAGTACTTGGGAGGCTGAGACAGGTGGATCGTAGGTTCACCTCCACTTCAGCCTCAGCCATTTACAGCCATTCACCTCTTTGCAACTCAGTGAGACCCTTTTTCAAATAAAAAATAAAAATGGAGCTCAGGGTGTACCTCAGTAGAATGTCCCAGTGTTCAGTATCCAGTACCACACACATAAATATACACAATTAAATTAAAAATAGAAATGCAAATATTTCTTATAATCAGCAATAATGAGCATATTAATGCCACTTTCATTTTAGAAGGGAGTTTTTTTTAAATAAACATGAATTTTTAGTGTCATTCAGTATTTGTTGAATGCCTGTTCTGTAAGATGCTGTGTGACATTTAGAGTGGACAAGATAACACAGTCATTGCCTCTGTGTGGTCTAGATTGTAGAGGGAAATAGATGACAAACAAACAATTTCACAGTTAACTAGTTCCTCAATTTTCAGGTGTTAAATATGGTAATTTTGTCTCAAACTGTGATTATTTGCATATGTCACAATTGCTCAACTGCTGACATTCTTAGAATTGAGGAAATAGAGGATATATTTATTTTTGGTGCTGAGAATTGAACTCAGGCATTCTACCTCTGAGTTGCACCCCTACTCCTATTTTTTTTTTTTTTTGGTGGTACTGGGATTCCTGGAAGCTCTTCTACCACCGGGCTACACTCCCAAACACCTATTTTATGCTTTTTTATTTGGAAACAGGGTCTCTTAAGCCAGCACGGTGGCTTTGAACCTGTGCAATCCTCCTGTCTCCGCCTCCCAAGCGTGGGGATTACAAGCATGCGCCAGCACGCCTGGCCCTAGTCCTATTTTTTATTCTTTATTTTGAAAGGGTCTCAGTAAGTTGTGGAGGACTTCACTAAGTAGCCGAGACTGGCGGTGAACCTGCGGTCATCCTGTGTCAGCTTCCAAGTTACTGGGATTACAAACCAACGTGTGTCACCACGCCCAGCTTACAGCGAGCAGTTTCATTAGAGAATCTGGGCAGGGGACTTGACATGCTTGAAGGCTTTATAGTGCCTTTATAGTGCCTTCCCACCTGTTGTTTGGAGGGTGAGTGGGATCATATGGGGAGGGGTTGTTGATTTGGGGAAGACTCCAGTCAGAGGGCAGAGCCTCTGGCAGGCTTTGGAGAGGAGGCAGTGGAGAGTTCAGGGGTAACAGTAGCAACAGCCAATGTGTATGCAGTTCTTACTGCTGCGAGCGAGTTAACCTCAGGCTGGCCTCTGAGGCAGTCTGCTGTGTTATTTTTACCAACGATGAACCCAGGTGACGGAGAAGGGAGCTGCGTGGTTATAGGCAGCCACCCATAATCGCAGCTACTCTGGAGACCAGGGCAAAGAAGATTGCAAGTCTGAGGCCAGCCTGGCAACCTAGCGAGACTCTCAAATGAAAAAATAAAGTTTTTATTTTATAAAAAATCAGAAAGGACTCGGTGGTAGAGCACCCCTAGGCCTGGGGGCGGGGAGAAACAGAGAAGCAACGCACTAGTGCCCCCTCTCGAGGAAGCAGAGCTGACTGCACTGGCTCTGAGTTGAATGTGTGTCCCATAACCTTGCTGTGACAGTGACCAGGACAGCAGAGGGACGGTGCCAGGGAGGTAGGTGTTTAGCCCCGTGGCTCTCACCCGGGGAGTGATTTTGTTTCCTGGGAGTCTGGCAGTGTATGGGCATTTTTCCTGTTTGGATGTGAGGGGGGCTAGGGAAGGTATGCTGCTGGCATTTGTGTGTGGGGGGTACCACTCAGCATCCTAGGGCTCCTTACGGCTCCCACAACAAAGAAATACCTGGCCCAGAGATCAGTATAGAAGGGGTTGAGTGCTTTGTGTATTTAGAATTTTGGTCTAATACTAATACTAATAGTTATGGGAAAACAGTGAAGTTTTTTTTTTTTTTTTTTTTTTTTTTTGTGGTACTTGGGGTAGAACCCAGAGGCTTGCTTCCTCCGGGCTCTACTCCCAGACCTATTTTATATTTTGTCTGGAAACGGGGTCTTATAAAGTTGCTGAGAGCCTCACTAAGTAGCTGAGGCTGGCTTTGAACCTGTGCGATCCTCCTTTCTCAGCTTCCCAAGTGCGGGGATTACAAGCGTGCGCCACCACGCCCAGCTAACACTGAAGTTTTTTTTTCTTTCCTTTTTTGCAGGTCTGGGGTTGGAACCCACAGCCATTTGACCTCTGAGCGACAACCCCTGCCCAATTTTTTATTCTTTATTTTGAAATCAGGTTTGACTGAGTTGCACAGGGCCTCACTAAGTAGCTGAGGCTGTCCGTGAACCCCGACCCTCCAGTCTCAGCCTCCCAAATGCTGGGATTACAAGCGTGCGCCACCACGCCCGGCTTAACACTGAAGGTTTTTATGTAAGATTATGACTTGATCAGAATTGTGCTTTAAACTGGGCATGGTGGAGCACACATGTAATCCCAGTACTTGGGAGACTGAGACAGGAGGATCGCAGGTTTACAGCCAGCCTCAGCAACTTAGTGAAAGCCTGTCTCAAAATAAGAAATAAAATAGGGCCAGAGGTGTAGCTTACAGGTTCTGTCCCCATTACCAAAAGGAAAAGTGTTACCAGAAGGTGGAGATTATATCAGAGGGAGACGTTAGGGGACACGAGGAGCTAAATCATGACATGTACAGAGATGACGTGGCCTGGCTCGGATGGTGGCTTGAGAGCAGTACTGAGCGCGGGGTGACCACTGCACTGGTGAAGGGGCACTTTGGCTTGTGATCTGGAGAGCTTATAGGGAACGTTTGGGGTAGAAGGAAGACCAGGACTCGGTGTCAGCCTGGGTTGCGTTTAAGGTGCCTGTGAGACACCTCAGTGGGGATTTCAAGGAGGCAGTTTGAAAAAGAGATCAGGAGCTCAGCGGAGTGTTCTGGGCCGTAGGTGGTAGGAGTAACTGAGCCCAGGAGCATGGGTGTCTCTGTGGGGAGAAAGTGTGGCCTTGACGCTTGGGCCTGGGCCCCGGTGCTCCACATTCCAAGAGCAAGCCTGGGGTCTTTCTTAATTCGGATTCTGCTTTTCTTTCTTTCTTTCTTTCTTTCTTTCTTTCTTTCTTTCTTTCTTTCTTTCTTTCTTTCTTTCTTTCTTTTTTTTTTTTTTGTTAGTGCTGGGGATCCAGCCCAGGGCCTTGTGCGTGGGCAGGCAGGTGCTCTGTCCCTGAGCCACATTCTCCAGCCCTCTGCCACTTTCTTGATTATCTCATATGTTTGCTTCAGTTTTTTTTTTCTGAACAAATTGGATTTGTCTGGGGGGAAAAAAAAAAAAAAAAAAAAAAAAAAACCTCCAGAAGAGGTAGGATGACTCTAATTTAAAAGTGTTCTCAAGCCGGGTGTGGTGGGCACGCTTGTAATCCCCGCGCTTGGGAGGCAGAGACAGGAGGATCGCGCAGGTTTGAAGCCAGCCGCGCGCGCTGGCTTAGGAGACCCTGTTTCCAAATAAAAATGTAAAAATAGGTCTGGGAGTGTAGCCTGGAGGTAGAAGGGCTTCCAGGAACCCCAGTACCACCAAAAAAAAAAAAAAAAAAAGTGTTCTCAAAAATTAATGAACAATTATGGAATGGGCATTATTTTCTCAAATATGAAAGGTGAATGTTTTTCCATTTCTGTGCAGTTAACAAAGTCAAAAGTCAGCTGGGCGTGGCGGCGCACACTTGTAATCCCAGCATTCCGGAGGCTGAGACTGGAGGCTCACAGTTCACAGACAGCCTCAGCTAGTGAGGCCCTCTGCAAGTCAGTGAGACCCGGTTTCAAAATAAAGACTAAAAATAAAGCTACACTCCCAGGGCAGGGGGTGTAGCTCAGAGGTTGAATGCCCCTGGGTTCCATCCCCAGACCCGCCAAAAAAAAAAGTCCAAAGTCCTCCCCTTTGTCTCACTGTTCTCCCTAGGCAAGCCTTTGGAAGGAGCAAATCTGAGTTGTTGAGGTGTTTTCAGTGACTAGAATTCCTCCCGAGGCATAGATTCTGCCAGGTCCTTCGTGCAGACCTTTCTCCATGTTTTTCCATTTGCGAGCCTGAGCTGAGGTCCAGGAGGCAGGAGAGTGGGTGAGCACAGGCCTCCCTCCCTCGTCCTCCCGCCCTCCCATGCACACCTGCCCTGTCGTTCCCTCTCATGGCCCTGTTGCCCTCAGAGTCCCCTGTCTTGATTTGTTTCTGTATCTAGAATTAAAGGAGGATTCCCATGCACTAAGATTTGATTTTGTCTCATAAGACTGAAACTTTGACTGTCATAATCTATGCCATTTCTGTGACTTTAAGGGATTTGAAAGAAAAAATTCCCACAGTACATGATCATTAGCTCACATGCCTAAAGGCATTTCTGATAGCATTTCTTTCCAACTCAAGCTCTCTTTATTAGAACTATGATTCACGTTGGTTAGATATGTCATGACAGATCAAAGTTTCACTTTTCCTGTGCAATTTATTAGCTGGTATTCAGACCTTAGCAGTATAATCCTTCACTTAGATTTCCCCTCTGCTAAAGAATATTTTAACTGTCAAAAGGTCTCTGAATAAATCAGGCAAGATCCCAGTATTTGGGAGGCTGAGACAGAAGGATTATAAGGACAGCCTCAGCAAGTAGCAAGATTCTTAACAACCTAGGAAGACCCTATTTCAAAAAAAAAAAAAAAATTAAGAGGACTGGGGGTGTAGCTTGGAAGTAGAATGCCCCTGGGCTTCATCCTCAGTACCTACCACCCCACAGTCTCTGAATAAAAGGAAGATATTTTGACACCGCAAAGAGTTAAAATTCCTAGATTTTTACCTAATAACATATTGATGTTTATATTCAGAAAAATTTAAATATTTGTACTCAGATACCAAATGCTTTAAAAAAGTAGATGAATAAAATACTTTGCAAGACCTAATTGAGAAAAATAGTACCTAAGCTTTTGCACTGAAGGGAAATTGCTAGGAAATGGAGTAACTTTTATTTGTTAATTTGGAAACTATGGCAACATGATAAATATTATGTCTCAATTTGTCTTTCAAAGTTCTTTTGGCATGAGTGTCATGGAAGAATAAACAGAATTAAACACAGTCAAGTCTGAGTCTTAGCTACCTGAGTTAGTCATTTCCTTGAATGTTTCATTTTCTAAAATTTTAAATTTCAATTTTCTTGAAATTAAATATAATATATAAAAGCCCCGATTACATCTTACTTCTCTTTTACCCCTGCTAGTTGCACAGGTTTTATATTATAGATACAAGTGCAGGCTGACAATTCTTTTAAATTATGAGTTTTAAATTTGTATTTATTTATTTATTTATTTATTTATTTATTTATTTATTTATTTATATTTTTCCAGTACTGGGAACGGAACCCAGAGGGATTCTACATCTGAGCTAACCCCCCAGCCCTATTTTTTATTTTTTATTTTGAAGCAGGGTCTCACTAAGTTGTAAAGGGCCTCACTACGTAGCTGAGGCTGGGGCAAACAGGATCGTCCTGTCTCAGCCTCCTAAGTACTGGGATTACAAGCCTGCGCCACCATGCCCAGCTAAATTTGCCTCCTTTTAAAACAACTGATCACAATTAGTACAGAAATTTTTATGCATAAGGAGTCTTTATTTATTTATTTATTTATTTATTTTTGGTGGTACTGGGGTTCCTGGAAACCCTTCTACCTCCAGGCTACACTTCCAGACCTATTTTTTTTTTAAATATACTTTTTAAATTTGGAAATAGGGTCTCTTAAACCAGCGCGGCTGGCTTCGAACCTGCGCGATCCTCCTGTCTCTGCCTCCCAAGCGCGGGGATTACAAGTGTGCGCCACCATGCCTGGCAGGAGTCTGTTTTTTAAAGGCATTTGAATGTATGTTTTCATGTGCTGTCTTTTTTTTTTTTTTTTTTTTTCGTTTTGTGATACTGGGGACGGAACTCAGGGGCATTCTACTCCTTCTTCTGAACTACAGTCTCAGCCTCGTTTTTTTTTTAAATTTTAGTTTTTTTATTTTGAAACAGGGTCTAAGTTGCTCAGGGCCTCATCAAGTTGTAGGCAGACACTGGTCTTGAACCTGCCAGTCTCCTGTCTCGGCCTCCCAAGTACTGGGGTTACAGGCCAAGTACTGGGGTTACAGGTGTGCACCACCTTGCCTGGCTTGTACTATTCTTTTTGAAGACTACTAAATGCAGAAATGTTCTGCTATTAATACATGTATTTCTGAGTCCAGCACCCAGCTTTAACAAATGTTGTTTTGTTACAATTGTTTCTGATCTTTTCTTTAAAAAGATAAATAGGAAAGAAGGGAGAAAAAAGAGATTATAAGTCAAGTTTAAGGCCCTTTCTTTTATTTTCTCAGGCTTTTTCCTCCCCCTGGTAGAGAGCCACAATAGTAAAACCAGAAAGTATCTTTCATGTTCATGTTTAAAAACCTCCCAGTACTTACTAGCTCCATAAACAGTCCTGCTTTACAGTGTTTCGCACGTTGTTTCCTAAGTGCTCTGTAGGAACAGATGTGAAGCAGCTAGAACCAGCGGCAGTGGCTCCTCACGCTGTTGGGTGGTGTTGGGAAGGGAGGAGGCGATGCTGGGGAGGAAGCGGGCCAGTCAAGAAAGGAGCCCAGTGCCAAGGAGTTTAATTTTGCAAGCTGCGGGGAGCCACTGCAGAGCCACCCTTTATCAGCCTTGAGTTATGGTGTAATTAGAGAGTGGTTGGGAGAGGGCAGGAAATGGGCAGAAAGCTGTGGCACTGGTCCTGGTGAGAGGCGCCGGCTGGAGCTGATCAGGAACAGTGGAAGTAGAGAGTGGACGGGAAATACCGAGGCCTCGGCCGGGACTGGTGTGAGGGCCGGGGCCAAAGGGAAGGCATGAGGGGACGTTTCATTTCATGTTTTGGGTACTGGTGCACTTGATGCAGTGTAGAAATAAGCTCAAGAGAAAGATCATAAATTAGGGAATGCTGAGTCTGAGGTTCTAGTGGACACTGGTTTTTAATAGCCAGTTAGATCAGGCAGGATTGCTGGAGAGATGCCTGGCTTGGATGCAAAGGTTTGTGGACCATCACCATCACCCAGCAGAGAATCTAGGATGAAGGTAATAGGTCTACAGGAAACTTGGCTCTGTTGAGACTTTTAGGATCTAACAGAGCAATGTGCCTGCGGAGTCTGAGGAAGAGAGATCAGAGTGAAGAGGAAAATCCAGTGGCACTAGAGTTGCAGGAGTTTTGAGGAATGAGTGGTTAATGGTGCCGGAAGTTCAGGAAGGATGACTGAGATAAGAGAAAGATCCCCTTGGGCCTGGTCATTAGAGGTCATTAGTGACCTTGGCATGAGCAGTTTCAGCTAAGTGGCTTGGGCTGAAGCCAGACTGCTGTCATTTGAAGGGAGTGAGAAAGGGGGAGGCCGCTTGAACCCTGGGGAGTGTTGTTGTTTAAAGATGGGGAAGACTTTGAGCCTGCCTTTGAGGAGGAGGAGGAGCCAACAGAGGACAACTCCCAGGGAGGATGCGGCTCACATCCTGGCGGTGGGAAGGGGTGTGTTTGTTTCTGTGACCTTGGGTTGGGTGTGTTTGACTTGAGACCTCAGGAGGAGGGACCGCTCTTGCAGTGGGCAGAAAGAAGGAAGGGTTCCACTACTGGGCTTAGGAGGCTGTGGAGGGAAGGCCTCCTTCATGCCTCAACTTTTCTTCAGTTATGCAAAAGCACTTTGTTCCTAAAAACCTGTGTGGTACATTGCTACTTAGGGTGAATATATCTCAGGAAAGTACATTTTATTTATTTGTGGTTCATTAGACCAGTATATTAAGTGTATTTACTTGATGGATGTAACTCAGTTTATAGTATTGAGTATATATGTAACTTATGTTTAGCTCTCTTGACTCTGAATCATATGATGAATTCATACTTTTTTGGGGAAAGGGGGACTGGGGATTTCTACCTTCATCCAGGTGCTTTGTACCTTTGAGCTATACCCCAGCCCTTTTTATTTTTTAATTTTGAAACAGGGTCCTGCTAAGTTACTGACAATCTTGCTAAGTGCCGAGGCTGGCCTAGAGCCTGCATTCCTCCTGTTTCAGCCTCCCAATGCCTGGCAAGCTTTTTTCTTTTTAATAAACATACCTTTTTCTCCTCCCAGATAGAAGTCCTTAGTGAACTTCAGTTTATGTATTAAATCTAAAGGAAACCATGAGCAGCGCTCAGCAGAGTGTTTAGGTCTTTTCTTACTTGTAGATCTTCTGGACAGAGGGGAATTTTATAATAGGATCGATTGGCCTCAGATGAACCTCTGATTTGGAATGTTACAGGGAGCCACAGCATGTTTATTTGAACCTGTTCCTTGGTGTTTGCTTAACTGAAGCGGTCACAGACTCCACATTTGAAATTCAGGAAGCTAAGGGTACTTTTGCATACTGAGCGCCCTGCGGGGCATAGTGTCTTGACTTCTTTTATCTTGCTTGTTCTTGATGTTTCAGGTAGATTGATTAAAAATGCACAGTATGGGAAGCAGTCAGGGAGGGCGGAGAGTTGACGTGGAGGAATGGAAATCACCACGAGGAGACTTGGGCTCCCTCCTGGTCAGCAGCTACTCCCCTCCTCCTCCTCCTCCTCCTCTCCCGTCCCCTGGCAGCCTGTAGTCAGAGTTCTGTCTCATTGCTGTTGCCTCTTCTGGACATTTTATAGAAATAAAAATCTTGCAATATATGTGGCCTTTTATATCTGGCTTCTTTCATTTAGCAAATTGTTTTTAAGTTTTATCTAGGTTGTATCCTGTCAGTGTTTCACTCATTTTTATGGTTGAATATTCCATTACATGGAGATCTCACGGTGTGTGTATCCATCCGTCAGTCTTTGGCTATGTGGGTTACTTCTCCTTTTGACTGTTATAAATAATGCTGCTGCAAACATTTTGTGTGTACATATTTTCTCATTTCTCTTTGGTACATATCTAGAGGTGGGTGCTGGGATCATATTATCTATAATTTAGGTTTGCTAGAGAAGTCGCAGTATAGCTTGTGTAGAATTTCCCACAGATCCTACAAAGATGAAATAGGTATTTTGGAATTAAATTTCTGAGAGAGGCTATAGGGATGAGGCTACTATACATAGAAATGAAAATTCTACTTATTACTGTGGCTATACATTAAAAAAATTTGAAAATTTTGTTTGTAGTTTAAAAATGTTTTTTCTATTTAAGCATAACTTAGCCTCCAAGTCTTTTTCTACAAAATGCAAATTCTGTGAAGAAATTGATGTCTACACAGAGTCCTTAGGGATAAAGAAGGCAGATGGCTTGGAGCAGGGCGTAGGTTTTTCAAGATAGAGGCTGATGTAAAATTCCCATGAGAAGAGTAGTCGGTTACAGCTTAAGGCGAAGTTTTCACTACTGAAAGGCAGTTAAGCGACTGGGCGGTGGACACGTCTGGGAGGAGTGGAGTTGCCTCCTGGGAACCTTGCCCGGTGGGAGCCTCTCCGCCCTGCGTGGTCTGTTCCACTGAGTCCTGGGCTGTCTCCTCAGCGCGTGGTGCTCTGGGGAAGCTTGCCATCTCTTACTGAGTATTTTCAGCACCTGCATCATTCTTTACACACAGTAGGTCCTTTTATTTTTTATTTTTTGGTGGTACTAAGGTTGGAACCCAGGGGCATTCTACCTCTCAGCGACACACTCAGCCCTATTTTTTATTCTTTATTTTGAAACAGGATCTCACTGAGTTGCAGAGGGCCTCACTAAGTAGCGGAGACTGGCTTCGAACCTGCACAATCCTCCTGTCTCAGCCTGTGCAATGCTGGGATTATAAGTGTGTACCACCATGCCTGGCTCCCAGCCCTAATTTTTTACTCCTTTTTTTATTTTTGTGGTACTGGGGGGGTGGAACCCAGGGACTTTTCTACCTCCGGGCTATACTCCCAGACCTAGTGTACACTTTTTTTTGGAAACAGGGTCTCACTAAGTTGTTGAGAGCCTCACTCAGTAGCTGAGGCTGGCTTTGAACCTGTGTGATCCTCCTGACTCAGCCTCCCAAGCGCTGGGATTACAAGTGTGCGACACCAGGCCTGGTTCTTATTTCTTATTTTGAAACAGGGTCTCACTGGGCTGCAGAGGGCTTCATTAAGTAGCTGAGGCTGTCCACAAACTCCGATCCTCTTGTCTCAGCCTCCCAAATGCTGAGATTACAAGTGTGTGCCACCACACCTGGCATTAGGCCCTTTTAAACAGTGGCCGAGTGTTTTCTCATTGTGAGACTTGGGTACCACCATTCAAACAGGAAGCAGCAACTACTGGAGGTGTCAGAGGGGGCAGTCTGAATCAGGGCCAGAGTGTGGCTAAGATAGGGAAGACCACTACAGGACAGAAGCCAGACAGCAGGTTTTGAGGTTTCATGGGGAACAGCAACATATTTTCTTATCTCATTTCCTTTTTTGGGGGGGTAGTACTGGGGATTGGACCCAAGGGCCAATCCAGCTCTGAGCTACGCTACCAGCACCATTTCTTTTATCATTTCTTTGGTACTCTGCCCTGACCTGTTTATTAGCAGACACTGAGACCTGGAGGCTGTGGGATGACGGAGCATGCATTGCAACGCATGTGGTGCCCATAGAGGCGTGGCAGGCAGGGGCGCTCTGCGATGGAGGGAATGCTGGGACTCGGCATGGAAGGTCGTTCTGTAGCTAAATCAGAGAGGAAGGCGAGCACCTGCTGCCGAGCAGGTGGCCTGTGAGGGGCAGCCTAACGCAGCAGAGTCCAGGCATGGAGGGAGAGGGGTGTCTTGCTGCCTGTGAAGAAGTTCTGGGAGTGAGGCGCTGACCTGACCAGGAGGAGGAGGGCGTGCCCCTCCGCTCTGCCCCCTCTTCTTGCTGTCCCATACACTCTTGCTGTGACCTTAAGTCATGGGGACCAAGAGGAGGATTTTACTCAGCCGAACCATGTGACAGAGTGTGTTGTGGGAGGCTGCCGGGTCAGAATGACCACATCAGAGATGAATTAGAGGAGATTCTGGAGTCAGGAAGACAGATTTGGAGGCGGTTGCAGTAATTAAAGCAAAATATGAAATATTCCTATTATATGATGCCACTTAGAGGAAATTTCCAGATTAGACAAATTCAGAAAGTAGATGGGTGGTTGCCAGGAGCTTGGGAGGGGATTGAAGAGTAATAGTGAGTGGCTGTGGGTTTTTTTATGGGGTGACAAGAATGTTGAGCGTGGTAGTGGTGATGGTTGTACATCCATGAAAATATACTAAAAACACCAAATTGAATACTTACATTTTTTACCAATTACATTGGTTTTTTCTTTTATGGTCCTGGGGGCTGCGCCCAGGTCTTGCACATGCGAGGCAAGCACTTTACCACTGAGATCCATCCAACCCCCGCCCGTTTCACAGTTCCGGATCTTGAACCCAGGTCTGTGCATGCGGGCTGAGTGTGCTCCCACTGAGTCACATCCTGCCCTTTATATTTTATTCTAAGGGGGCTCAGTGAGTTGCTCCAGCTGGTCTTAAGTTTGTGATTCTCCTGTGTCGCTGGGATTACAGGCATGTGGCACCACACCCTGCATAAAAGGTGCAATTGATGATATGCAAATTATATCTCATTAAAGCAAGTAGGAGGAAAGACTGAGAAAAATATTATGAGTACCTGAAAAAAGTAGGGTTTGAGAGATGCTTAGTGACTGAGAAATGATACCGCCTGCAGACCAAACACTGCAGTCAATGAAATAGCAGCTGGCTCAGAAGTTTCCTGTTTGTAGGATCAAAGTGAGAGGGAAAGACTGCTGGGAGGAGAGCAGGTCAGGTATCTGGTGAAGCCCGGGCGTGGCGGCGCACGCTTGTAATCCCAGCACTTGGGAAGCTGAGACAGGAGGACCACAGGTTCAAAGCCAGCCTCAGCAACTTAGCGAGGCCCTGTTTCCAAATAAGAAATAAAATCGGGCTGAGAGTATAACTGGAGGTAGAATGTCTCTGGGTTCAATCCCCAGTATGAAAAAAGCTTCCCAAGCCCCCCAAAGATACATAATGAAAGGGGTGAAAAGCGCTGGGTGGGTAATCAGGGCGAGCAGCTGAAGGAGGGGCCTGGGCAGGGAGATGGGGGACGAGAGAAGGCAGGTAGGTGTACAGAGGTGGCTGAAGAGCCAGTCAGGCTCTCTGGGAGAGGCGGCACCTCAGCCTTCCAGCCAAGCCCCTCAGGAAGGGAGCGGCCCGTTCGCTCCTTGCCTCAAATCTGCCGTGTAAGGTTTTGTGTTTTTGTGGTACTGGGGATTGTGCGAGTTCTTTTTGATTTTGTTTTGTAAAGCTGAGTTTTCTGTTACTTTTCAGGCAGAGGCAAGGTTGGCAGCAAAACGTGCTGCCCGAGCAGAAGCAAGAGATATACGCATGCGAGAACTGGAGCGACAACAGAGAGAGGTAACGGGAGCCCCATCCCACCCCACTCACTGAGCAGCGCTTTGCCACCTTCATTCTGGGGGGATCTCTTTATTTTCTTGAAACCAAATTGTCTAGCCTATGTATGTATTTTAACAAGCCACTCTTTGTCAACCAATTCAATGTAGTATTTGTTTTGAATAACGAATGCACACAGCTCTTTACACAGTGCTGTAAGTTACTGTGGTGCTGTGCGTGCTGTACTTGTGTATTAGCTAAGGTAGGTGTAGAGATGACAGGATGGCCCTGGCTGTCCTAGGGTTTGGATTGTGATCTGTATACAGTAAAACACTATGAAGTCATTCAGTCTTACACTTTTAAAACATTTAGTAATGGAGAAAATATTCATTTAAGCAAGTGGAAGAAAACAGTAACAACCCAAACTATAAAATTGGTAGGACCCCAGTTTTGTTAGATAAAGTCCAGAATTCATGTATATGGTCAAAACCTAGAAAGGAGTGATTGCTATCCATACTTGGTTTGCCTGTGATGGAATTATGGTAGGTTGCATTTCTTGTGTTTGATTGTAGTTTACAAACTTCCACCACGCTTTTGTCATCAGGAAGAAAAGGAGAAAAAAACAAAAAGGATGAGCATGTGGAAATTGGGCTACCGAAGTGAAAATACTTTTACTCTTTCCCCTGACACTGACTTAGCCCTGAAAATTTTCATAGAAATTTTTCGATACTATATGAATACAAAAGGGGAAACATCTGTAGGACAGTATTAAGTACTTTATTTTGATGTTGGTGGTGGATTTTCTGCTAATGAATTAAAAAGGGATTCAACTATGTTGTCATAGTTCAAAAAGCAAAAAGTCACTATCACTGATTGTTTTTACTTCTTATGGTTTCAAATATTAAGTGCAGGAAATGGAAATGTCACATTGTCTTTTATGCTCATGAGATTGTACTAAGTAAGCAGTGGCAACAATGACTAAATATAAGTTCTCTCTGTCACCCTGGAAACTGCAGAGAACCACATTATCTTTTCATTGCTGAGTGTATACAGCTGAGCAGTTTTCTGTATGTTAAGTGTGGCGCTCGAGTCACCTGTCATCATTCTGGGTGGCACATGTGTGTGGCAGAGTGTTTTGGGGAGGGTAGCGCACAGAAACCGTTCGGCTGATGGACGTGTGCATCCGCAGCACTCTCACCATCCCTGTGACCGGAAGTGGGGGCAGATTCAGAAGTGGCTGGTAGGCCGGCATTGCCTGTGCTGCATGGTGTGCTAAGTGGCCGGAACAATGCAGTCTTGAAGTCAAACATTGACTAACAGTTTGCAAAGTAAGAGTGTTTGGCCTGTGTGAACCTCGAGGCTAGAAAATACCCATGCTGTCCATAGCGGGCCACGTGTGTCCTGGGAGTCCAGCCCTTTTCTGTGGTCACTAGCTTCACCTTTCCCCCCACAGGACCCCTGACAAGACAGACTGAGCGAGTGAATGTGCTTTCTCTTTACAGGCTTGTTCTTTTCTCCCTCAAGCCCTTCCCTCTTTCCCTCCCTTCCCCTTTTTAAGAAATTGAGTCCTCTGGGTCTTCATTTGTTGACCGAGTCATTCTTCAATATCCTCTGGCAGTCTGTTCTTTTATTTCACCCCTTTTCAGGTCCTCTACCACTATTCTCAAATTTGTTAGCTACAAAAGCAAATGGAAAACCAGTAAAAAGTTGTTGTGAGTCACATCTAAATGTGAACAGTTCCCTGTCTGCTTTTTTTTTTTTTTTTTTTTTTGGTGGTACTGGGGATGGAACCCAGGGGCCTTCTACCTCCGGGCTACACTCCCAGATGTATTTTATATTTTATTTGGAAACAGGGTCTTTTAAGCCAGCCGAGGCTGGCTTCGAACCTGCTCAATCCTCCTGTCTCAGCCTCCCAAGTGCGGGGATTACAAGCGTGCACCACCATGACCGGCTCCCATCTGTTTTATATTGCAAGGATTCTGAACTTGGTTTTTAACTAGGTTTGGGAGATAAAGTATAAAGCCTTAAAATTCCATGCAAAACTTTCAAAAATGTGTTTGTTTTGTGGTGCTGGGGATTGAACTCAAAACCTCAGGCATGTTCTTTCCACCGTTCTGTATCCCCAGACCCAAAATATTTGCACTTTTATGGGAAATGCTCACAGGTATTTTAGCATCAGATTCTTAAAGAAGTTTTTGATTCCTAAAGAGTTAAGAACTACTGTCTGTTGCAAAACAAGCAATATACATCATAATGAAGTTCAGGGTGGTAGAGACATACACTCTCCCAGCCCTTGGTGTGCCAAGACAGGGTCTGCCAAGTCGCCAAGGCTCGCCTGAAACTCGCGATCTCCTGTCTCAGCCATGCCTATGGGACTCTTATTGATAGCTAGAGTTGGAAATGCAGAGAAAGTGGGGGTTTGTATCAGATGGGAGCAGTGATCACTGCTCACCCTTTCTGGCCCTTGCTTTTATCCCCTTCACACAGATTCTGCCTTTTGCTTACCTTGTTTCTCCGCTGACGTTGGAGTCACAGTTTCAACTCTACGTGGCTGATGCATTGTTAGTAAATGACAGGCACACACACACCGGGTCTGTGTGACAGTCGTCTGCTGAGACACGAAGGGCACGTAGAGGACAGAGACGTGGGGGAGCTGACGCTGATACTTCTGTGCCCCCACACTGCACCGGCGCTTTGACCTACGTGTAACTTTATATTAGAAGACATGAAAATCGTCTCCACTTTATAGATGACAGCATAAAAGACTGGTGCAGTAGACAACTTGTTTAGTTTTTGGCAGAGCCAGAATTTGAAGGTATAGGAGAGTGCCGTAGCAGTGAACAGGTTGGAAGGCGGCATGGCCAGGAAGAAGAGAATTGTAGGTGTTCCTGGGCCTCCAGGTTGTCTTCATAGCCAGCTCTCCACACGCCTAATGGTTCTGATTTTAAATCAGGTGCCTTTACTCAGTAGCATGTTGATGTGTATCTGGAAGAGCAAATGCAGTTTCTGATGTTTTTCATTGAAACTGAAAGAGAGCTTCAGCCCCAGCTTAGTAAATATGTTGTTGACAGAGAAGATGGCCAGGGGGTATTCATGGGGCTCTGGTTTGCTTTTAATAAAACCACTTCATCCTCACTTCAAGGGAACTTTTAAAAACAAAAAGTATGTTTCATCTCCATTAATTTAATTTAAATTTACCAATACATAATTCTTAGGAAGGGTTTGAACAAAATATATAGCTTTTAAGGCATTACATTTTCAAAAAGGTTTTGAACAATTATACATTTATCTTTTAAGTTATTGCCCTGTTCATTTTTAGTCTTGATACGAATTTTTAGATAACGATAACATTGTTTTCCTTGACTGTGGAAGAGAATGATATTCTGCCTTGTAAGTGGTACTTAAAACCACTGATTTCTCTTATCTATTTTATTTGGCCACTGGTGCTGTTAAATCAAGAAAAGCTATTGGCAGTGTAAATGTTACTCTAGAAATACCTGGTAAGTGAAGCTTTTTGTTCTTCTAGAGAAGCAGGAATCTTGAGTAAAAACTAGAATTCCATTTAGGTGTGATGGTACACAGTTGTAATTCCAGTACTTTGGAGGCTGAGAACAGAGGATCACAGGTTTATGGCCAGCCTCACCTACTTAGGCCCCCTGCAAGTTAGCGAGAGCCTGTTTCAAAATAAAGAATGATTGGATATGATGGCACACGCGTGTAATCCTAGCACTTGGGAGGCCGAGCCAGGATTGCAGATTTGTGGCCAGCCTCAGCTACTTAGACCCTCCCACAGCTTAGTGAGACCCTGTTTCAAAATAAAGAATACAAAATAGGGAAAGGGGTGTAGCTCAGAGGTAGAATGTCCCTGGGTTCAATCCCCAGTGCCACAAAAATTAAAAGAAAAAAAAAATTAAAAAAATTAATAAAAATAAAAAATAGGGCCAGGGATGTAGCTCAGAGGTAGAATACCCTGGGTTCAAACCCCAGTACAGAAAGCCAGGTGTGATGGCACACGCTTGTTGTCCCTGTGCTTGGGAGGCTGAGACAGGAGGATCGCGCATGTTCAAAGCCAGCCTCAGCTACTTAGGCTCTCAGCAACTTAGTGAGGCCCTGTATCCAAATAAAATATAAAAAAATAGGTCTGGGAATATAGCCTGGAGGCAGAAAGCCTCTGGGTTCCACCCCTAGTACCACCAAAAAAAAAAAAAAAAAAAAAAAACAACCAAAAACACAACAACAAAAAAAAAACATCTTTTTTTCTTGTCCCCCCCCCCCCCCCCCCGCTTCCTTCTGTGTAATTAAGGGAGATTTAGCCAGTGTGATGGTATCTTTATGGTTCAGTGGTCTGTTGAGTCTGAGGGTCTGAACGTTGGAATCAGCTTTATGACCTTCAGATTCTTTCTTAATCCTTCTGTGCTATAACTTTATTTCCCTGTAAAATAAAAGGATCAGACCAGATGATTTTAAGGACGCTTTGAGCTCTTAACAATCACTCTAGAGTTGTTACTAGAAGTATTTATACTAAGGGTTCCTTCTGTTTCCCTCACGTTTGCCCCTGTACATAGTTTTCAAGGCAGGAGGAGTAACTAACAGTCGCCCAGTGCTTTCTTTGCCTTGCTATGTACTAGGTGCTAATGGCAGATCTTGATGTGTTGACCGTGTCTGGTATAACAGCTTGCCTGGAGCTTGCCTTGCGCTTTACCTGGACATGTCTTTCCCACTCAGCTTTAGAGGAGCTCTTTGGTGTGATAACCACCAGCCATGTGCACGTAGTTAAATTTAAGTTTAAATTGACAAACTGAAAGTATTTTAAAGTCTAGTTTCAAGTGCTCGATAGACACATGTAGCTAGTGGTACAGTATTAGCACAGATAGAGAACGTTTTTATTGCCACAGAAAATGCCTTTGGACAGTGCTTATAAGGTAGAGTTTATGACTGTGAATAAACTATTCTCAGTCCAGATTAACTTGCCTGTATAGGATTTACACAGATGGAGCTAAAATGTAAAGATGTTTGAGGGTAGAGATATCCGTATTTAATAGTATATATTAATTTAGAATTATTTTGCAATAAGCATAATTGAAAAGGAGCTGGGCTCACCTGTCTTGCTGAGTCTTCGGTGGGACATGCTCTTCAGATAGGGTTTCAGAAGCGCTTCTGTACGTTGGTGCAGTGAAAAGGACGGGCGGCATCAGGAGATTGGCATCAAACCCTGCCTGCCGCCCTGGTGCCCAGCTGACGTGGAGGGGCAGGCAGGATGACTCGCCTCCGTAGTACAGGGCAAGTTCACAGAATTAGTTCTGCTTAAGACGTCTACCCTGCTGGGCTAACACACATGACCCCAAAAGTTTTGTGGTGTCACTGAATAAAGAAAATGAGGACATGTTCTTGGTTTCCTGCAGATTATATGTGGCTGTTGTATAACAGCAAAGGTAAGTCAGTGGTGACCATCTCGAGATTGAGCACCCCGTTGGACACGGGAGCATTGACTCATCATGGTGCTTATAAACAGTCCAGAACAGATTTGATCAGCTATAGAGGTGGACGCAGCAGATGTCAGCCTGGTGATCTTTGGAATTATACTTAAAGGTTGTGTCTAAATGAGGCACCATACTGTAGGGCTTCAGTTGAATTTCTGCTTCTCTTCTGAAATGACTGTCAGATGTAGCCCCTGCATTTGTTTCACCTGCATAATGATCATACTGGATTGCCACGGAGTGACACGGCTTTGGTTCTTTTTGGAAAAGGTAGTGGTGTGGATAGCAGGGAACTCCAATGTTATGTGTAGATTTTTAGTCAGTGCAGATTACTTGACCACTTAGGGTTTCAGGTTATTATGTTCTTCATGGGTCCAACTTTAGTACTCTATTGCTGTTAGTTGGATATGAAAAATTTAGAATTGCATATAATTTAGACAACTGTTAGGCCATAGTCGATTTTTTTTTTTTTTACTAACTGCTTAAAGGCATGAAATAGTTATGTAATTTTTTCGTGCAGTTGCCTCAAAGTCAGCAAAATTTTGAGGCACAGTTGTCCAAACCTGCCTGCTCTGAGATGTTGCTGTGTTGCTGACTGTTCTTTGCTCCATTGTTCTGGTAAACACCTGTCTAGTCAGTGATTAACTCTCCACATACTTCTTTCTCCTTTCCCAGGAGGATTCGGAAAGGGCCAGGTTTTCCCATCGGTCCAGTCACCGTCCTTATCTGGTTTGTAATAAACTATAAACTTGACTCTAAATACCTTGTCTTGTTAACTTACTGTAGTCACTCACAAACCTGCACTCTGTTTATTTTTATCAGGGAGTTGAGGATACACTGTCCCTTC